>NC_092164.1:53040305-53340305 GCF_045791955.1 Oncorhynchus clarkii lewisi
GTTTTTCTATCATACCATATCAACATTCTATAAAGGAGATAGCTATAGGAATACCATTTTTTATTTTCCTAGAAATTGCGTTTTTCTATGATGTTGGCGAAAGAGGGAAACAATTATAAGAGAGCAAACAAAGTGATTGTTTAATTAACAATATTGAGTTATCTATGTGTTGTCTGTTAATGGGCTTTGCTTCTCCTCCCATAGTGTGTTCAGCCTGTAAGGGGAAAATTTCACAGATGGTCAGGCTGTCAATCAGTCGCCCATCAAGTTCTCAGCGAAATTGTCCCCTTTGTTTTCCCATTGAGCCCTGGACTGTACTTGTATCTCCCAGAGAGAGGGAGAGAGAGGCATGGAGAGGGAGGTCTTGGTGGTGCCCCTTTTATGGCATTTTATTGACTGGAAGAACTAAAACCAGGTGTTTGTTTGACTGTTAGAATTTATCCGGAACCCTCTTGTTTTCCATTCGTTTGATTTTCATTCTCTGTGTGAGTTTCTATCGCAGCAAAATCTCTCTGAAGTAATGTATTTACAGTCATGAGTCAAGGGTGAGGACAACAAAGAGTTCATGTCCTTAGACGTGATGTCTACAGAGGTCACAAGACCCTATATTTCTGATTGTTAGCAGATTGCAGTCAAAAAGGGGTAGCTGTACAATTGTTTAACATTAAACAACATACTGTCATCGCGAGCTGAGCAGGGAGCTATTGAGATGTATGGAACCAATTGGAATCAGTGTAATAAAAAAATGCAATGCTTTTTCAAAGAATTACAATACTAGTTGGTCTGAGACTTGCAACATAAATTCTTTACACTCCTTTGCATTCAATTATATTATATGATCCATAAAAAGTGGTGTAGGCGTGACACTCTTCTCAATTAAAACATATATTTTTGTATGAATTAATAGGCAAATTATCATATGATATCATTTTCAAACATAGATGCCAATAGGAACAATCGCTCAAACACACTGCAGTATCCCTGTACCTCTATATAGTCATTGCTCAGAGATATCTAGACTACATATATCACCTATACGGTCCAATTCTAGATTGTTTCCGACCATATCTCTGTGGATTCTATGGCGAGTCTGTGACAGTAATAGCATCCCCTCTTGTAAGGTGTGTATTTTTACCAAACCTCAAAAGTGATTTTGTCATAAGTGTTTTGTATAAAAAAGCACTGATAAATCTGATTTCTCAGCTTTCTAATAATGATATACTGTGTGTATACATGTACACTAGAGATGGGATGTATGTAAAGAGAGAGTGCTGGGAGGGCATGTGAGGTACTCTATTCCGTCCTTCACTTATCTATCTGTGTGACTTATCTGTAATAAAAAGCTATGAGAAAATGAAATCCATTGTTTGCTCCTTCTGTGTCCCAAACTATGGTGTGATTGAGATCGTGTGGAGAAAGACACATTTAAATAACGATTTCTGATATTCAAAACTCAACCCTCTCTATTTATATCCATCTTTGGTTAATATGACTGCCTGGAACTGTTGAGATTCTCTTCCTTATTTATTTTAATTGTTAGATCAATCTTTCACCAACATTATCCAACATTTTCGAAGTCTGTTTAGATAAAGGAAGATATCGTTGTGATTAACAGTAGTAATATCGACTTTGACCCCACACTGCTCTCCATAGGTAACAGTGGTAATAGTCCCTGCTCCAGTCCCTGTCTGTCCATGTCCCTATCTGTCCCTACGCTGCTCTCTGCTGTGCTGTGAGACAGTCGACGCCCGGTCTCAGCCACAGCCTCTGGGTCTCTTGATTGCCTCTCTGTGTGTACAGGAAGCGATTAACAACGAGGGGATGTCCTGGACAATGGCAGCTTGGCTGGCCCTACCGCGTGGGAAGAGAGGGAGGAGAGAGAGAGGGAGGAAAGGAGAGAGGAGGCTAGAGGAGAGAGAGGGGAAACAGAGGGTAGTGTGGGAGGCAGAGAGGGAAGAGAGGGAGAGGAGATGGAGAGAAAGGGCAGTGTGGGAAAGTGGGAAAAGAGAGAGAGAGAAAGAGTGGGAAAGAGAGAGTGTGATAGACATAGGGGTGTTGGAGAGAGGGGAGAGAGATAGAGAGGGAATAGAGAGGGAAAGAGAGCAGTGTGGGATAGAGGGGAGAGGTAGGAGGGAGAGAGAAGAGAGAGCACAGTGCTGCTTTGTCCTAGAGCTATGGTTGCAGCCCACTCTCCTCCCGGTGTGCTTGGCTCCCACGCTCCCCCAAGTTACTGTTGTTGCTGCTGCTGGGACGCCCGTCAGAGGAGTGATAAAACAGAGCCTCCTCCTCCTCCTCCTCCTCCTCCTCCGCCTTTCATCAACTCTCTGCCAAATCATCCTCCTCTATCTCACCCACCCTCCTATCCCTCTCTCTTTCACTTGGTCTCCATCCATCCTCCTCCTCCTTTCATCAATGCTCTGCCAAAATATGCTCCTCTCCTGTATCTCTCCCACACCCTTTCCCTCCTTCTTTCTCTCCCTCTGTCTCCATCCATCCTCACTATCGTTCTTCCTGTCGTTTGTTTGCCAGACTCGTAAGGTGATTCTCATCAGTAACTATGGGGGAAGAGTCTACACTACAGAGTCTAGTATTGTCTCATGTAAATCCTACAGGCAATTCTGGATTTACTTCATAGTGAAGGGTCAAGGTGTTACAACACTGCCAATTGCAATCTTTTGTCACCACCTGCTGGTCATATGCGATTCTACAACTGTGGATGATGATCACTTACTTTCCTTGGCCATGTCCATATTCAGGCTCATTCAGAGACTGAATAATAAATATAGTTATATTATAGAAATAATACAATAATACATACAAACAAAGATTAATGTGACAGATTAATCTGCATTTGTAATTGGACATGCTCAAAAACAATTAGAATTATTTTTGTCTTCTTTCAAGTTAAAAAGACAATAGATCAGAAATAGAATAAGCACACACACAGCCAATATCATTCACAGAACCCCAAACCTTTATTAACCACAGGTTGCTCACAAAGATATATGCGGAGGGGGGAAACACAAACAGGAAGAGAGAGAGGCAGGCAGATTCATCACCATGGACAGGACGCTGTGATGTCATCAGTATGTGACCGATGGTCAGATATACAGCTCCAACCTCCTGGCTGTGCTCCCTGTGCTCCCCATCACACACGCACACACAATCCACCCACCCCTCCTGAAACACACACACACACACACACACACACACACACACACACACACACACACACACACACACACACACACACACACACACACACACACACACACACACACACACACACACACACACACACACACACAACCTGTATACACTTGCATGCACCCTTTGCAGATGGCCACTGTCTTCCTTTGTCATGTTAACACATCTAACATCATCTAGCTGTTATTTGAAGTCTATGTGTTGATTGGCTTACATGTTGCCCACTTTAGCTGTTTATGCCCTTCGTATGCCATAGTCTGCTGTACCCAGTTAAAAGCTGTTTAAATACTAAGAAAAAGGTACAATGATTCATTCTCCATAGTGCGAGACTTATTCTACGATTCTCCATATATAGTGTGAAACCTTCCTAGTAGCATTTGGCATTGGTTCCTCTCTGGTACGACGTGAAAGAAATGAGAGGGCCCATAAGCTTGCAGGACATGGATGTAACTTATGGATCTACCAGTGCCTCTATGTTAGCCGCTATATTAGTTTGTAGCATTCTAGGCACGATTACATTATCTACATGTCTAAGATGGTACATACATGCTGAGAGAGTGATTGACAGGGGACGCAGGGGGTCTTGGGAACCAGGAAGGATCATAACACCCCTCTGTGACATCATGGTATGAGCCAGGGATGTCATGTGACCTCTGCAATGCCCAACTGACAGAATTTAGCAAGCTCCTCTTGAGCGACGTGTCATGTTTGCCAAATTTCTCAAAATGTGTGTGTGTGTGTGTAAGTGTGTTTGAGAGTATGTGTGTGTGTGAGCGTGCATGTGTGTGTGTGAATGTACAACTGTATGTAAGAGAGTGGGGGATCAGACAGACAGACAGGAGAAAATCGGCTCATAAATGCTATAATAAGTCTCCTGAAGTCTAGCTAGTCTCTCTTCCAGGAGTCAATGTGCAGCTTGCATTCTAATCATCCCCATACTGACTGACTGACCGACACCGACACAGACACAGACACAGACACAGACATGGTCAGAAAATAACCACCGCAAACACACGTCAGCTAGCTGGCAAACTCACAACATCACAGAAGCCTGATAGTACAAGAGAAACTGCAAACGTTTTTTGTTCTGAGAAAAACTAAACAACAAAGTACATCCATAGATAGAGAAAATGATCCAATCGCAAACTGCAATACTTTAGCTGTATTATCATACTGTATATAACAAAAAAGGAAGTATTTACAAAAAACAATACCCACTTTCACTTGGTTGGCTTCTCTTTTCTTTCTTTTTCATCATTTGAAATTGAGCAAACACATTCTTTTATAGGGAGGAGTGGGAGACATTTTCATATTTGTTTGTGATCCCCCCATTTGCTAACGCTGTTGGTGTGGGCTGGCGGTGGGTGGGTTGGTCATCCTCCTCCCTCAAGGGAGGGGGGGGGGGTTGTCTGACGCTGTGGGGGCTGTAGTAGTAGGGGGATCTGGGGGGGGGGGGGGCTGTCGGGGGGAAGGGTGGCTGTAGGGGGGTATGATGGTCGGTGGCGCCCCTCATCTGCTCACGCTGTCAGCTCTTCCCTCAGCTCTTTGTTCCTGCGCACCACCTGGGCATGCCTCTCCTGAGGACAACACAGAGAGAGATGCTGCCATGTTGGACATACCAGAAATCTCTTAATACTGACCCTGCCCTGAGACTCTCTGATTCAAGTCTGTCAACTTACTGTCCTCCCCCTTTCAGCTGACATGTTTAACTACAATTGCCAGTGTTCCATCCTTGAATGATGCCACCAGCCCCTACCTATCACATCGTACCCTTCTATCTTGTCCACCCCTTCCATTCACCTGGTCTTGCTGTCTCCACCTACAATTTTTCTCACCAAGCTCTCCTCTCACCTTCTCCTGCAGGCGCTCCATGATGGAGGCTAGGTAGGCCTGGCGGTTCTCCTTGATCTGCTCCATCTTCATGGTAAGCTTCTCCTCTGCCATCTTGCTGAAGTTGCTGTTCTCCTCCATGGCCTTGAGCAGCACGTCCCTTTCGTGCTCCCGCTTCTCTGAAAGGGCCCTGAGAACCTGGGCCTCCTGGGACTGAGGAGGGGACGTGATAGAGTAGAGTAAAGTAGAGTAGGGTACAGTAGTGTAGAAAATAGTAGAATAATATGAAGTAGAATAGAATAAGGAATCAAAATAGAATATAATAAAGTAGAATAGAACAGAATAGAATGCAGGTAAGGGTAAGACAAGCTAAGGTATAGGATAGGACAAGCTAAGGAATAGACTAAGACAAGCTAAGGTATAGGCTAAGACAAGCTAAGGTATAGTCTAAAACAAGCTAAGGTATAGGCTAAGACAAGCTAAGGTATTGGTTAAGACAAGTAAGCTAGGACAAAGTTTGTCCCAAGTGTAATTTACTAGCGTGATTCAGTGTGATTCAGTTTTGGAATTAAGTTGTCGGCTTATGCTAAGGTAAACTGATAGATGGTGACTCACTCTCCTCCGGTCCTCAGCGGCCTCCAGCTTCTTCTGGATGTCCTCCAGAGAGACCTCCCTCTTAGGGGGCGAGGTGACACAGTGGGCTGCGTCCGACATCGGGGAGGGGGGCTTCAGGATCACCTCGAAGGCCTGGCCAGAGGCACGCTTGTTGATGGGCTTCACCTCCATGCCTGCTACTGCAAGGTGAGATGTGTGTGTGTGTGTGTGTGTGTGTGTGTGTGTGTGTGTGTGTGTGTGTGTGTGTGTGTGTGTGTGTGTGTGTGTGTGTGTTTGGTAGAGGGGGGACAGATGGAGGAAAACCACAGAAGGAAACTCAAAATGCTGCCTTAGTAGTATTAATATTACCCCAATCAAACTTTCACTTAGACAAAAAATTGCCTCTTCGTTGCCTTTACAGTAAGTTGAAAGTGATTTGAAACACTAAAAAAGTCAGGTGACTCTTCTGCATACCTTGGAACTCTCCCATCAGGTTCTTGCGTGCCTCAGGGTACAGGCAGGAGCAGAGGAGAGATAGGACAGAAATCTCCTTCATCTTCTCTTTGTATGCTGTGGGGAACACACACACACACACACACACACACGCACACGCACACGCACACACACACATGCGCGCACACACACACACACACATCGTTAACCCACTTTCTCCTCCTCATAAATGATCATCCCACATGGCATCGCCATCTTTAGATGTTTAGGAAAATAAATATTCAGCAAATCCTTAAATAGAAAAGAAAAACATGATAATCAAAGGCGGTCTAGTGAGATGAATCAGCCTGAGGTTTCTAAGCCCCATTTTGTGGAGCTTTGTTTGTGCAGACTGAAGGGAAGTGGGATGGCTGTGTGTGTGTATGTTTGTGTGTGTACATACTTGCGTGAGAGGGTGTCTGCTGTGTCCTCATATGGTCTGAACGGTTGACCACCTCCCCACAGCATTCATTCTCCATTCATCATTAGCTATGCATTTCATTTCAGCATATAATTGATTTACTTAGCTAGCAGGCAAGCTACCCTCCTTGTCTGTAGCTAGCACTGGTAACATCCAACAGTAATTTAACAGCAGGGGTAGCACCTAGAGGCTGAATGATTATGGCTGATGTTGCCAAAATATCCTAGCCTGGAATCCAAACTATATTGCTCTATTTCAATATTATTTCACTTTAGGATAACAGGCTACAAAGTTCCTGAGCTTTGGCACCCAAATTGGGACTAGAACCTACTGTAGCATCCCCATGAGGCAGCCAGCAAAGATTAGAAACTACTGTATCATACTGCAGCAAACACTCTGGCTCTCGTCCTCCTGACTGCTGTGCTGTAGTGGTCAGTACAGTGTGTATTGGAGGTACAGTCAGAGTCCAACCGGGCACCTCAACGTGCCAAACAGCACCCAAGCCTCTATGATCTATCATCCACCACACGCTGTGGGCTGCAGGGCTGAAAATTGCTACATCGATCACTGACTGATTTCCCTGGCTGGGAGTCAAAACTGAGCAAAATAAGGCTGAGATTTACAGTCAAACAGCTTCTCCATGGAGGAGAGAAGTGTAGCTAGTGCCTACTGCCGCTCTGCTGTTGCTCAACCAGCCAAACCCTCTCCCTGTATTTCTGTCTGTTTGAGTGAAGTGTTGCTAGTGCCCACAGCAGTGGTACTGCACAACCAGACAGCTCTCAGCCTAGCAGACGCCATGGGAAATCAGATCAACTCTCACATGTTGCAATAGCTCTCTGACTCTCCGATGGGCTTGTTAACCCCTCCCAGAAGAAAAAGAAAATAAGATAAAAGAGGGGATGAGAAGAGGAGAGCAGAGAAGAGGAGGACTGTGTTAACTCTCTTGTTAACCCCTCCTTCCCAGAAGAGAAGGAGAAAAGGAGGACTCGGTTAACCCCTCCCATAGAGAAGAAGAGAAAATTAAAGGGGGGGTGAAGAAGATGAAAGGAGGGCTGGTTTGAGCTGGCAGACTCCCACAGGGATGGAGGGACCTCAGGGCAGGCAAATGGATGCTACTGACTTCGCTGAGGTAGTGGAGGGGATTTTCATTTGTTATTACTCGACCAGACCATCTCTACTGGTGGCCCGCTGGACGGATGTGTGTGTGTGTGTGTGTGTGTGTGTGTGTGTGTGTGTGTGTGTGTGGGTGGGTGGGTGTGGGTGGGTGTGCCTGTGCGGGTGCAGTTGTGAGTGTACGTGTGTAGGTGTGCATGTGTGTGTGTGGGCGTGTGTGTTGGCTGTCACGTCGTCATTAAGAGGGCAGTGTGTGTGCCGGGAAACACAGGCAGCAGCCATTTTCCCTTCATGACATCTTGTCAGTGATGTGAACAAATGGTGGTTTAGTGGAGCAGATTTTGTAGGTTAAGTTTTAATGAGCAGGTAGTTGTGTCAACTTTCTCTTATCCTGGTCTCACCCTGGCCTGTTGTGTGTTTTGTTGTTTAGTGAACGTTGTCAACACATTTAGTTGAAGTGATTCAATATGGGCCTTGTCCTTATGTGATGTAATATAGCTTTATATTAAATACATTTCTAAACTAAACATTGCTATTCTATTATGGTGAACTAAAACCACACAATTCTACAGTAAACAAATACATTCCTTTTTATGTATATGACTCTCGAAGGAAAATAATTTTCTAATTTCTACCGCAAGATCTACACTGAACATCTTCTCTTATCCCCATGGAGATCTCCTCCTCACCACGGAAACAGAGCCAGTTGTTACGTTTCCTGTTGTAATCCATCAGCATGAGACCACAGATCATCAATAACCTACCCCCTCTTCCTCCCCCTCTTCTCTTCTTCTTCCTCCTCTTGCACTGGTGCTGTCCTGTTCTGCCCATCCTTCCACCCCAACCCAATACTGTCCTTTTCTGCCCATCCTTCCACCCCAACCCAATACTGTCCTGCTCTGCCCATCCCTCCACCCCAACCCAATACTGTCCTGTTCTGCCCATCCTTCCACCCCAACCCAATACTGTCCTGTTCTGCCCATCCCTCTACCCCAACCCAATACTGTCCTGCTCTGCCCATCTCTCCACCCCGACCCAATAATGTCCTGTTCTGCCTATCCCTCCACCCCAACCCAATACTGTCCTGTTCTGCCCGTCCCTCCACCCCAACCCAATACTGTCCTGTTCTGCCCATCCCTCCACCCCAACCCAATACTGTCCTGTTCTGCCAGTCCCTCCACCCCAAACCAATACTGTCCTGTTCTGCCCATCCCTCCACCCCAACCCAATACTGTCCTGTTCTGCCCATCCCTCCACCCCAACCCAATACTGTCCTGTTCGGCCCCTCCAGTCCTGCTCTGCCCATCCCTCCACCCCAACCCAATACTGTCCTGCTCTGCCCATCCCTCCACCCCAACCCAATACTGTCCTGTTCTGTCCGTAAGCATCCCTCCTACCTAACTCAATACTGTCCTGCTCTGCCCATCCCTCCACCCCAACCCAATACTGTCCTGTTCTACTGTCCTGTTCTGCCCATCCCTCCACCACAACCCAATACTGTCCTGCTCTGCCCATCCCTCCACCCCAACCCAATACTGTCCTGTTCTGTCCGTAAGCATCTCTCCTACCTAACCCAATACTGTCCTGTTGTGGCCATCCCTCCACCCCAACCCAATACTGTCCTGTTCTGTCCGTAAGCATCCCTCCTACCTAACCCAATACTGTCCTGTTCTGCCCATCCCTCCACCCCAACCCAATACTGTCCTGTTCAGTCCGTAAGCATCCCTCCTACCTAACCCAATACTGGGGCCTTTCAGGTCTCGAGGGCCCAATAAGCTAAAACAGCAGCCTGACTGGACTGACTGACTGTGTGTGTGTGTGTGTGTGTGTGTCCTGACTAGAACCCCAAAAAATTATCATATTACTCCAGTGCTAGCCTCTCTACACTGGCTTCCTGTCAAAGCAAGGGCTGTTTTCAAGGTTTTACTGCTAACCTACAAAGCATTACATGGGCTTGCTCCTACCTATCTCTCTGATTTGGTCCTGCCGTATATACCTACACGTACGCTATGGTCACAAGACGCAGGCCTCCTAATTGTCCCTAGAATTTCTAAGCAAACAGCTGGAGGCAGGGCTTTCTCCTATAGAGCTCCATTTTTATGGAACGGTCTGCCTACCCATGTCAGAGACGCAAACTCGGTCTCAACCTTTAAGTCTTTACTGAAGACTCATCTCTCCAGTGGGTCATATGATTGAGTGTAGTCTGGCCCAGGATTGGGAAGGTGAACGGAAAGGCTCTGGAGCAACGAACCGCCCTTGCTGTCTCTGCCTGGCCGGTTCCCCTCTTTCCACTGGGATTCTCTGCCTCTAACCCTATTACAGGGGCTGAGTCACTGGCTTACTGGGGCTCTCTCATGCCGTCCCTGGAGGGGGTGCGTCACCTGAGTGGGTTGATTCACTGATGTGGTCATCCTGTCTGGGTTGGCACCCCCCCCCCCCCCCCCCCCCCTTGGGTTGTGCCGTGGTGGAGGTCTTTGTGGGCTATACTCAGCCTTGTCTCAGGATGGTAAGTTGGTGGTTGAAGATATCCCTCTAGTGGTGTGGGGGCTGTGCTTTGGCAAAGTGGGTGGGGTTATATCCTTCCTGTTTGGCCCTGTCCGGGGGTGTCCTCTGATGGGGCCACAGTGTCTCCTAACCCCTCCTGTTTTGTTATATCTGGAGTACTTCTCCTGTCCTATTCGGTCCTATTCGGTGTCCTGTGTGAATCTAAGTGTGCGTTCTCTAATTCTCTCCTTCTCTCTTTCTCTCTCTCGGAGGACCTGAGCCCTAGGACCATGCCCCAGGACTACCTGACATGATGACTCCTTGCTGTCCCCAGTCCACCTGACCGTGCTGCTGCTCCAGTTTAAACTGTTCTGCCTTATTATTATTCGACCCTGCTGGTCATTTATGAACATTTGAACATCTTGGCCATGTTCTGTTATAATCTCCACCCGGCACAGCCAGAAGAGGACTGGCCACCCCACATAGCCTGGTTCCTCTCTAGGTTTCTTCCTAGGTTTTGGCCTTTCTAGGGAGTTTTTCCTAGCCACCGTGCTTCTACACCTGCATTGCTTGCTGTTTGGGGTTTTAGGCTGGGTTTCTGTACAGCACTTTGAGATATCAGCTGATGTACGAAGGGCTATATAAATACATTTGATTTGATTTGATTTGTGTGTGTGTGTGTGTGTGTGTGTGTGTGTGTGTGTGTGTGTGTGTGTGTGTGTGTGTGTGTGTGTGTGTGTGTGTGTGTGTGTGTGTGTGTGTGTGATAAAGCTCATCATTTAGTTTACAACCTAGCCTCTAGACGACAATATATTCAGTTGTGTAATTACAGCATTAATGGAGAACTACAGTGGAAATGGGCTATTGAGTGGGATGGTAGATGGAGGATATTATCAGCGAGGGAGGTTTCAGACATTAGTATGCATTGTTGAACACTGAAATGCAAACAACAGACCAATAAGCCTGAGCCTAAACACGTTTTTAATAACCACACCCAAGGAGTCATGTTCCCTATTTAGTGTAATGTCATTCAGACCTAATGTCATCTAGACCTAATGTCATCTAGACCTAATGTCATCTAGGTCCAAGCACACCAAGACAGTTGTGAAGAGGGCACGACAAAACTTATTCTCCCACAGGAGACTGAAAAGATTTGGCATGGGTCCTCATATCCTCAAAAGGTTCTACAGCTGCACCATCGAGAGCATCCTGACTGGTTGCATCACTGCCAGGTATGGCAACTGCTCGGCCTCCGACCACAAGGCATTACAGATGGTAGCTTCCTGCCATCCAGGACCTCTATACCAGGCGGTGTCAGAAGAAGGCCCTGAAAATTGTCAAAGACTACAGCCACCCTAGTCATAGACTGTTCACTCTGCTACCGCACGGCAAGCGGTACCTGAGAGCCAAGTCTAGGTCCAAGAGGCTTCTGAACAGCTTCTGCCCCCAAGCCATAAGACTCCTGAACACCTAATCAAATGGATACCCAGACTATTTGAATTGCCCCCCCCCCTTCCCCCTCCTTTACACCGCTTCTACTCTCTGTTGTTATCATCTATGCATAGTCACTTTAATAACTCTACCTACATGTACATATTACCTCAACTAACCGGTTCCCCCCGCACACTGACTCTGTACCGGTACCCCCCTGTATGTTGTCTCGCTATTGTTATTTTACTGCTGCTCTTTAATTACTTGTTACTTATATTTCTTATTCTTATCCGTATTTTTTTAAACTGCATTGTTGTTTAGGGGCTCGTAAGTAAGAATTTCACAGTATTCGGCGCATATGGCTAATAAAATTTGATTTGATTTGATTAGGATACAATTATTATTTTATCTGAGAGACATTGCTGATGATAGCCTCCCCTCTCTGGCTGAGATATTTGATTTCAGCTTTTGCTTAACCCATATACATTTTATTCTACAACTGTTGATAGGTCTTGGGAAGTGATGAATACAGCTCTATGGCAACAAGACTCACAGGAGTGACTCAGGCAGAACTGGGTTCAGGGATGCACTCAGTGACACGGAGGCTATGACCTCTGGGGGGCGCCATTGTCCCAGAAAGCTTTGGCCCCTTAACACAAAGAATGGGGAATAGATATCTGATGGCCACACCTAACTCATGGGCTTATCTGAGAGATCACACAGTAGGCACTGTATATATTATAAATTAACAAGGATCTTAATGTATGTTAACGTAAGCATTTTTGATGTCCCTAGCCAAATCAGTAGCCAAGTGGGCAGAGAGCATACATTTGAATTTTGGCTTGTCATTTAATAGGCCTACCACTAAATGCCATTGGGAGGACGCTGTGTATGCCGCCCACAACTGTCAAATATCCTGTCTGTCTGCCTGCCTGCCTTTCTGCCTGTCTGTCTGCTAAAAATGCGTTGATCCAAGGCTGTAGGCAACATATTCTCATTGAATATTCTATAAACAGCAAGGACACATTTCTAGTTCTATTACAATCACTGTCATTGACAGTATGGTACATAACCAAAACTCAACTGATCCGGCCTACGGCCCTGCCTGCCCTTGCGCCCACTGACGACGTCTATGACGATCATGTGCCCCGGGTGTCTGGCCCATCCCACTCGCCCAGTGTCTGTCTGCAACTCAATAATAAAATACAATAAAAAAAATAAAACATAACTAACAGCTATGCGGCCAGCCGAGACATAACGAAACAGCCCGCTGCAGGTGCAGGCAGACGCCAGGACCTGACACAGTTAAATGTATTGCTCTCTGTCTGCACCCTCATCCACCCATCCATCACCGACCTAGTCATCCGGAATACAAGTAGTCCCTTGACCGTCGTCGCCATAGAGACGGGTCTCAACTCACTCAAAAGGGCCCTAAATCCGCATGAAAGTGCTCCATCAAGCATTAGACAATCTTGGATAGGTCTATACTATTTATACTCCCAAATATCTTAAAACATTTATCATGACTGGCTGTAAGCAAATCAGGCCTAGCCATGCATTAAAATGATATCAAGACCAGGCATGAAATTCCCAGAATATGATGACACATTTCACTTCTATCCATTCCTCCATGTAACCAAATAGACATGTTTAGATCATAAATTGAATGACAGGGCAATCATCGGCCACTAGGAATAAATGTGACCATATGATTAGTATCCATATAGATTCGAGAGAAAAAAATCTAATTCTGCAAACGACCATTCATTTTCATTGCAAGTCGTAATTCTTCACCTGACAGCTTTAGCTCAGATGTAAAGTGTGCGGCAAGAGATGAATTTCTTCTCATGCATTCCTCTCATCATTCAACTTGATTGAGCATACGATTATAATAAATAGTAGCCCAGTCCCTATAATAATATGTGTAAAGGTTTAGCCTAATTCTGCTCTGGGCTGGTGAGGAGAGAGAGAGACCGTGATGTTGGGTGCGGTCGTTCTGCATTATGCTGTTGTATGAGCATGTGTTGGTCTACAGCGGCAGGTGCGGCAGCCAGCATCCACAAGAGCGTCTATCCTGCTCGAATAATCTACAGCAAATGTGTCCATAGGATTTCTTCAATCTAGGCTATGTATTCGCTTTACGCACAATGTAAAAAGGGAGATTGAATATCCCTATAATAAAATGTTATTGGGCTACTTAATCCTACACTGTAGCCCACTATTATCAACCGACCCTGTTGATATAGAATGAAAGAAAAAACAAATGCGTACAGTTCAGGTTCAACAGTAAACACAAGCAACATGATTGCGTCCATTTACAAGTTTAAAACTACAATATTTGTTGACGTGCGACAGACTTTGACCGCTCCCTTTAATAAATGCTTGGCAGTCTTTTGTGCCAAGGGTGTCGCCGCTGCATGCTCGCACAGCATCCTTCCAGCCTCATGCAGAATCACCACCCAACGCTCTGTGACTGTCAACTCGTCCCCAAAACACAGATAAATAACGGTACATCGTTAGCTTACCAATTGCTGTTTTAGCCATGTCTGTCGGTTTGTGCGGCGTTGGTGCTGCTGAAGTGGGCTATAGGCTACTGGAGGGAGCGTGCGTCGCAGTTACTGATCGGTGCTTGGCGAAAAAAGCGAGCAAGGCACTGAGTCAGCAAGAACACTGCTGTGTGGGGAAAGAGAGCACTGCGCGAGACAGCAAGGGGGCTGGTGAATTACAAGCGTCTATAAGTGCTCAAGCAGATTGGCTACCGCGGTCCCCTGACGCGCATTTCCTAGGCAAGAGACGGTCGCTTTTTCCTCTAATGTGTAGGATAGCTCAAGTTGCCCCTATGAAAGGTGACGGGGTGGGTGTTATCCCTCTTTGTTTTCTCTAATGGTGCCGCCCGTAAATTAAAGTATTGTCAGAGATGGAACCGGTCCTAATGGCTCTTGTCCATGGTGCTGAAACGGTATCAGAGCGAGGCAGCCTACTAATAGCTTAACTTAATGGAAATAGACGTTGAAGGTAAATGAAACGTAACTTGACCACAATGTATAGGCCTAATGTTTCGTGTGTGACATAATTACAAGGAAATGTTGACATTGATGTTTTAATGCCACTCCCTAGCGTATTTATTGGAATAAAATTATATCTAGGCTATAAGTGTAGTGGCTAAATGGCCTTCTGCTTCATGGTAACACGTCTTCTTCCTATGCCTTTGTGATTGCATGATAAAGTATCCTATCCAGAATTGAGACCTGTAATGAGTCATAGTTGGGTTAAATACTGAAGACACATTTCAGTTGAATGAATTCAGTTGTACAACTGAATAGGTATCCCCTACCCTTTCCGTAATATTATAGTAGGCCTATCTGACAAAATCGTATTGTGAATGACCTCTCCACAATGTTCCCTCTTCAATCGCTTGATGTCAGCAGACTATTACTTTACTAGTTCACAACAAGACCTTCACTTCAGCCATCAACCAGAGTGGGCTGTGAATTAGGAAAACAAAAGCAAACTTTAGAATAAATGGATATGCTCTTTTTGTAGTATAGTCTTAGGAAAAGTCACATGTGATTACGTTAATTTCACATGTGAAATTCATGTGACTTCTTCTGCTATTTAAGTGTTTTAAATTTAATTTGAAACCTTTATTTAAGCAGGGAGTCATGCTGAGACCATGATCTCTTATGCAGATGAACCCTGCATAAACACATCAATAAACAACATTACACTGTACATATCCATATCAATTACACTGTACATATGTTACACTGTACATATCCATATCAATTACACTGTACATATGTTACACTGTACATATCCATATCAATTACACAAAACACAAAAAGCTAAACAGATGGATCACCAACAGTCTGAGATACACTGGCTCCGACGCTCGTCGGATGTGGCAGGGCTTGCAAACTATTACAGACTACAAAAGGAAGCACAGCCGAGAGCTGCCCAGTGACACGATCCTACCAGACGAGCTAAATCACTTCTATGCTCGCTTCGAGGCAAGCAACACTGAGGCATACATGAGAGCATCAGCTGTTCCGGACGACTGTGTGATCACACTCTCCGTAGCTGACGTGAGTAAGACCTTTAAACAGGTCAACATACACAAGGCTGCGGGGCCAGACGGATTACCAGGACGTGTGCTCCTGGCATGTGCTGACCAACTGGCAGGTGTCTTCACTGACATTTTCAACTTGTCCCTGATTGAGTCTGTATTACCAACATGTTTCAAGCAGACCATCATAGTCCCTGTGCCCAAGAACACAAAGGAAACCTGCCTAAATGACTACAGACTCGTAGCACTCACGTCCGTAGCCATGAAGTGCTTTCAATGGCTGGTAATGGCTCACATCAGCACCATTATCCCAGAAACCCTAGACCCACTCCAATTTGCATACCACCCAAACAGATCCACAGATGATGCAATCTCTATTTCACTCCACACTGCCCTTTCCCACCTGGACAAAAGGAACACTTATGTGAGAATGCTATTCGTTGACTACAGCTCAGCATCCAACACCATAGTACCCTCAAAGCTCATCACTACGCTAAGGAACCTGGGACTAAACACCTCCCTCTGCAACTGGATCCTGGACTTCCTGACAGGCCGCCCCCAGGTGGTCAGGGTAGGTAGCAACATATCTGCCACACTGATCCTCACCACTGGAGCTCCCCAGGGGTGCGTGCTCAGCCCCCTCCTGTACTCCATGTTCACTCATGACTGCATGGCCAGGCATGACTCCAACACCATCATTAAGTTTGCAGACGACACAACAGTGGTAGGCCTGATCACCGACAACGACGAGACAGCCTATAGGGAGGAGCTCAGAGACCTGGCCGGGTGGTGCCAGAATAACAACCTATGCCTCAACATAACCAAGACTAAGGAGGTGATTGTTGACTACAGGAAAAGGAGCACCGAGCACGCCCCCATTCACATCGACGTGGCTGTAGTGGAGCAGGTTGAGAGTTTCAAGTTCCTTGGTGGCCACATCAACAACAAACTAGAATGGTCCAAACACACCAAGACAGTCGTGAAGAGGGCACGACAAAGCCACTTCCCCCCAGGAAACTAAAAAGATTTGGCATGGGTCCTGAGATCCTCAAAAGGTTCTACAGCTGCAACATCGAGAGCATCCTGACCAGTTGCATCACTGCCTGGTACGGCAATTGCTCGGCCTCCGACCGCAAGGCACTTCAGAGGGTAGTGCATACCGCCCAGTACATCACTGGGGCAAAGCTGCCTGCCATTCAGGACCTCTACACCAGGCAGTGTCAGAGCAAGGAACTAAAAATTGTCAAAGACCCCAGCCATAGACTGTTCTCTCTACTACCGCATGGCAAGTCGTACTGGAGTGCCAAGTCTAGGACAAAAAGGCTTCTCAACAGTTTTTACCCCCCAAGCCATAAGACTCCTGAACAGGTAACCAAATGTTTACCTGGACTATTTGCATTGTGTGTGTGTGTCCCCCAACCCATATTTTACGCTGCTGCTACTCTCTGTTTATCATATATGCATAGTCACTTTAACTATACATTCATGTACATACTACCTCAATTGGGCCGACCAACCAGTGCTCCCGCACATTGGCTAACCGGGCTATCTGCATTGTGTCCCACCACCCGCCAACCCCTCTTTTTACGCTACTGCTACTCTCTGTTCATCATATATGCATAGTCACTTTAGCCATACCTACATGTACATACTACTTCAATAAGCCTGACTAACCGGCGTCTGTATATAGCCTTGCTCCTTTTATTTTCAAATGTCTTTTTACTGTTGTTTTATTTCTTTACTTACACACACACACACGCACACACACACACACACACACACACACACACACACACACACACCTTTTTTTTCTGGCACTATTGGTTAGAGCCTGTAAGTAAGCATTTCACTGTAAGGTCTGCCTGTTGTATTCGATGCACGTGACAAATAAACTTTGATTTGATTTTATATAACTTAGAAAGTAGCTAGTAGATTTAGCTTTCTTGATTGAGGAAGAGCATCAATTTCTCAATTGACTGAAAAGCCGCCAATCAGCTACAGAGCCAGTTTTTCTAGCCTTGGCCCAGACCTGATTTCTTATGCGTTAAAAGATCTGAAGTTCTATACAGAACCAAGGACTTGTGTTTTTTGTTTTTTTCTGTTTTTTCCTCTAATGCATTTAAAGGGAGTGTGTTTGTCTGCCAGAGAGATTAAAATAGATGAGAACAATTCTAGCTCTAATTCAGGGTCAGGCATGCTGCTGATAGAGACGTCAGAGTAATATTGTACATATCATGAACAAAGGTTTGTGGGGAAAATAGATTTAAATGTCTCTTTATAATTATATGAGGATCAATGTTAATCTGCTTGGTATCGCTACTACATATATGAAATATAGGACACTGATCACTGAGATCAATAGCACAGACACCACTGGACAAGTACTTGTGGGGACTATTTATGGAAAAGGTATGGTGTTTCTATAGATAACAGGGGCTAAGGCACTACTATTTGGGGTAAATAATCAACAAAATAATCATGAGGACCCAGCCACCTGACACCCCAGAGTAACTGATTGACCAAAATGGATCTCTTTAGGAATGGGTGAATGAGTATCAGATGGTCATTTAGGGAAACTGAAATAGATGCACTTCACACACACCTGGCTCACACACTATCATCTAGTGAGATTGTGAACTAATATTTTGCAATTGCAATTATCAGGAGTGTTCAGATCACTGTCAGGCACACAGGTTTCCCAGCTCACAGAACATGAGATCAAGGTGCTCAGCTAGATAAGCACCCCTCAGTCTCCTGGTTAGTTTTTAGTCATAAAGGTTTAAATACAATCGTATTTAATCCTAACTCACCTCAACAACTAACTTCAACCTGACTTTAAATAGATGCTTCAAACTCATCCTAACCACAACTTCATCACAGGGCATTAGCATCATTATTAGTACCTCACCCAAGAGAAGGAGGGCGGGAACATGCGACAAGCTTCACTAGCAAGTGATGATGCAGCGTTTATGTACTATTTAGAACAAGGAAACTCCATTTCGATTTGCTGATTCGTTGAACGCGGCACGTGTATAATTACAACCAGTTAGCAAGTCCGAAACTTCTACATTTCCTAGTTCAATCTAGTAGTTGAACGCGGTAGAAGATGCAGTCAACGATAGTCAAACAGCCATTGTTGAGTAATTTTGCACATGGGGTTCTAGTCTCATTGAATATTTCAAGGTAAGGTATTTTTTTTAAAGAGAATTTGATTTCACTTCTTAACTCAAGTGATATAGTTAAGATGTTAAACTAGCCAGCTGGTTCAAACTTGTTAGCTACAGTAGAGAGCGAGCTAAACTTCACTGGATTGAACTGCGTCTGTTTGAAAGGGTTCAAGATTGGTAAACACTCATGTCGCAAGCGCGCCGGACCTCGGGCTCGAAGGTCAAGGGTTCGAGACCTGGCTCGCTGTCTGTTATATATTTATAGCTTGCTAAACTAGCTAGCAAATATAACTACTGGCACCTAAAGAACTCCCAACAATGATCAACTTAGACAATAACACATATTTGCCAGGTAGTTTGAGTGAATAGAAAAAAAGCATGAGTGTTTACCAAAACCAAAACACAAAAGCATGCTCGATTAACCTTAAATGTAATTTTATTAGGCATTTATTTCATGTTGTTTATACCAATACATTTTGTATTACAGCCTGATTAATCAGACTAGCAAAATGTTGAACACTGTAATGTAGATTAAATTAATCCGAACATGATATGGGTTGTGACATTTGACTTTCAAGCAGGTAGAATAACTTAATGTGATCTAGATGTTGCATCACTTGCTACAAGCTGATGTTGACACACACGCATGAGTGGAAAACTAATTCTCACATGACACCCTGATATCTTTTAGTTAAAGCTGTGATTATGTTATGAGCCTCTAGGCTGTTATTGCCAGGAATCCCGAATACTTTTAATTGAAGACAGTGTATTTCCCAGAACGTACACAGACCACCAGACCAGGTACCACTGGAATCTAATAGACTTGTCTGCATGGCTGTGGTCCCTCTGACTCCCTATTATATTCCTGTTCATGGATATGAGAGGAACTAGCTAGTAAAGTATAGGACGCTTCTGCCAGAGATGGGCATTAGAAACCGAGAGACTGCATTAAACACACAAGTATCTTTACAAATAGAAGCATTACAAACACAGAGAGGGGCATTACAAACAGACGCAGCATTAAGGCGACCGTACACTAGGTTTGGTTTGCTCTTAGCGGAACTCAGCTAAGCGACGCGAACGTCTGTGCCTCACCTACTCACGTAAAAAGACATTACCTTAAAACGATATGACCGTTTGTCCCACTGTAGTAACAACATACAGTAAAACTTACACAAAATAGCAAGAATCAAACTAAGATAAAATCAAGAAATCTCTCGTTAATTTTGAAGTTTTTGCAGAGGAGGTCTTAGTCGCGCAATTTCACATCTATCAAATATGTTTGGTGCCGTATTTCTCAAGCGAAAAAATGTGCTTAAACTTAATCGTATGTCGTCGAATGACAAACACTTAATTGAAGGGTCCCCTACTGTTGGCCAATACTGACGATAGGCCGTAGACTTGCCTCGATAAATTGTACCTGCTCTAAAACACCAGTATTTTTCATCCTGTAGCTTATGTTTTCAGCACTTTTATTTCCATGACTGATCAAAACACATTTTTTTATGCTCTTGTCTCTCTGCAGCAGACATATCGTGAGCAATATGTTCAGAACGTCAAACTGCAATAAAATCGCAGTATTTAATCGCAATACCAGTGCCTAAAATTGACTTTTTGTTCCACCAGCCACTGTGGCAGGTAGAGTGGGGGGGAAAGTCTACCAGCCAATCAGATTTTCTGCCAGCCAAAATTATATATTTTTCGTCATAATTGCATTAAAAAAACATGCTCATGCTTTGTAATGTTTCTACAACAAAAAAAATATTATGAAGTAATGTGGTATATTTCTAAATCTAATAAAACATGTTTTAACTTGTCTTTTAACCAAAATATAAAGGCTGGAGGTTACCGTGGTAACGGGCCGTGAGGTGAGTGATCTGACTCCTGCGTCGCTTCACTATCATTTAAAGCAGCAGACTCCAAACTAACGTTGAAAAACATCCGAGCTTGTGAACAATACTATATGAAAAGTCAAACACGAGGACATAGTCTCACTTTGTAGACTTTATAGTAAATTAGACCCAAGTTTATGCCTGTGCGCAGCTCCTCCAAAAATGAATATATTCACACTTTACTGTGTTGCTGCGTGAGGTTGGATATAGGATTTGTATTTCTTTGTGCGCACAAATAAATACGAATCCTATATCTCACCTATATCTCACCTCACACAGCAACACTGCCCGGGAGGAGAGCTATTTACTCAGAGTAAAGTGCTGATTCTCCTGCTGCCTCCCTTTCAGCATTGCACATTTACTGCCACTGTAGCTCAGTTCCACCTCAAAGTTTGAATTTCATCTTCTCATTTAACTTCTCTATGTATTGCCAACTGTTACGTGCGGCGCACTTTATATATCGGGGGCAGATCATTTGAAAGATGCATCTCTCCTACTGACAGCATTGTTGCCTTAGATATTCAGCTAGGCTATATCAAGCTCTAGTACACCATTAGTGAATTTTAATGAGCATCTATCTAGCCTTACTGTTATGAAATGCAAAGTGTGTGGGCTGTTCTACGTTCACTTTGACGATTTTCTAGTTGGTGAACAAACCGCCATGGGAAATTCTCCCATGGTAACAGGAGGCATTTGAACTCTGATTCACTCCTTGTCCTTGTCCTTTTTCTTTGTTACAGAGGTTGCGCTTGAGTAAACAGCGACTTGAATCCCAGACAAGTTTATTTCAACTCTAGAGGGAGGAAAATATGTGATCGGAAACCGCACCTGTTAGTGGAAAAACAGTTGGTCACAAGACCTTGCTGTAGCATTCATTAGCACTTTTCCACGCTATCCGTTACCCAGAAACACATCCTTCTTCAACTCCTCCTCCACTACGGCTTGTGGCTCAGAGACTCTATAGAGAAACTCTAGACTTGCTACCACATTGTACCTGTAAGTAGGTTTGTAATCAGCTGCATCTTTGTGAATTCCAGCTTGTAGGACTAGCTAGTTTTTCCAGTTTCTTTTGGATTCTATCCCTCAAATGCTGCATTTCAGTTACCTAATACAAGGAGTCATTGCCTGAAGCCCAATGGTCTCACACAGCAAGTTATGTTGTCTTTCATCCTGTGCTAACAGTTATCCTTATTTCCCTACAGCCTTCTTGTCAAGAGTACAGCTGATCAAGAACATTGATGACCATCAGCTGAGAGCCTCTGACAGTGGCCTTGTTTAGTGACGTGCTGCATCCACCTGTCTCCATCCTTCTACCCCGGTCTCCAGTCCTTCACCCTCTACTTTGTTCTTGTCTCCACTCTATCTTTCTGTCCTCAATCCCTCCACCCTGGCCTCTGCCTCAACCCTCCACCTTATTCATACCCTCCCCGAACCATCACCATGGGGGCTGAGAAAGACACAGACACTGGCTCCATGCGTATGAAGCAGGAAATCTCCCTGCTCCAAGGGGTCTGCCTCATTGTGGGAAGCATGATTGGCTCAGGCATCTTCATCTCCCCCAAAGGGGTGCTCTTCTACACAGGCTCCTTCGGCCTGTCTCTGGTGGTGTGGGCCATCGGCGGGGTCTTCTCTGTTTTCGGGGCCCTGTGCTACGCCGAGCTGGGAACCACCATCCGCAAGTCTGGGGCCAGCTATGCCTACATCCTGGAGTCCTTTGGTGGCTTCGCGGCTTTCATTAGGTGAGATTCCACTTAAAAACATTTTTTTTACAGGTTGGTCTCATTGAGAAACTATATTGCAAAAGAGACCTTTATGTAAAGTGCTTCGAGTATCTAGAAAAGCTCTCTATTTATATCCTCATTAATTTCTTATTTTTAAATTATCAGGCTGTGGTCGTCCCTGATGATCGTGGAGCCAGCAGGCCAGGCTGTCATAGCCCTCACCTTCTCCAACTACCTGGTGCAGCCCTTCTACCCCATGTGCTCAGCCCCCTACGATGCTGTGAAACTCATAGCAGCAGCCATCATCAGTAAGATAAGCTGAGCTCACTTTTCCTCCCTCTGCCTGCTTTGAAATGAGGAGATACTACCTGGACTTTTATAAAGTGTCGTTCTATGGTGTGCCCTGCTGAACGCAGGTGGTCGTGGCGGGGGTGTCGAAGTGGGCTTGGCCAATATCGCAGTTGCTGAAGGAACATTTAAGAGGTCCTCTTTGCCGCAGACAACATTTAGTGTTTTAAGCGATTTTCTGCAGTTATACAGATTTTGCGATGCCTTATGCCGTGACTCAAACATAACAAAATAATTGATCATTAGAAAACTCTTTTGCAATTATGTTAGCACAGCTGTAAACTGTTGTCCTGATTTAAAGGAGCAATAAAACTGGCCAGCTTTAGACTAGTTGAGTATCTAGAGCATCAGCATTTGTGGGTTCGATTAAGACTTTCTTTTCAAACTCGTCAGTCTATTCTTGTTCTGAGAAATGAAGCCTATTCCATGTGAGAAATTGCCAAGAGACTGAAGCTCTTGTACAACGCTGTGTACTATTCCCTTCACAGAACAGCGCAAACGGGCTCTAACCAGAATAGAAAGAGGAGTGGGAGGCCCTGGTGCACAACTGAGCAAGAGGACAAGTACATTAGTTTGAGAAACAGACGCCTCACAAGTCCTCAACTGGCAGCTTCATTAAATAGTGCCTGCAGAACACCAGTCTCAACGTCAACAGTGAAGAGGTGACTCCGGGATGCTGGCCTTCTAGGCAGAGTTGCAAAGAAAAAGCCTTATCTCAGACTGGCCAATAAAAGATTAAGATGGGAAAAAGAACAGACATTGAACAGAGGAACTCTGCCTAGAAGGCCAGCATCCCGGACAAATTCATGTCGTAACCAGGGTCTAAAATTGTATTTTTGGTCCAACAGCCACTGGCAGTTAGATGGAAAATTTACCAGCCAAAATATTAGTTTCCTGCTAAAATTACACCAACAAAACAGAAACCGATGAGCATGCTCATGTTTCTCAAACAATAAATGTATTGCTAATAGGAAGTAATGTAGTATTGTTTTAATTTCAATTCAATTTCAATTGTCTTAAAACCTCTCTGAACTACCCATTCCGGATGCGGGTTTGAATTCGACAACATACGGTGTTCGCCACAAAGTCATATTAAACATTCCTTAAAATACAAGTGT
Organism: Oncorhynchus clarkii lewisi; assembly: GCF_045791955.1. Taxonomy (NCBI): domain Eukaryota; kingdom Metazoa; phylum Chordata; class Actinopteri; order Salmoniformes; family Salmonidae; genus Oncorhynchus; species Oncorhynchus clarkii. The sequence continues at coordinate 53,064,190 of NC_092164.1, forward strand.
CTCACATGCTTCAAAAGCCTAGAATCTTGCTAATCCAACTGCGTTGTCATATTTAAAACAATATTTATTGCGAAAGAATACGCTGCGATTATCTGAGCACAGACCCCCATATCAAACTCCTTATTCAACCAGCACTTGTGTAACTAAATCACAGATTGCATTGAAATAAATCGTTTACCGTTGAAGATCTTGCTCTGGTTGCAATCCCAAGGCTCATTGTTACACAATGAATGGTCTTTGGTTCGGTTAAATCCATTTTTTTATAGCCTAACACGAAACATTTTGTGAACGCTTATCTCGTTGAATTTCGTGTCATTCAATTTTCGACGTAACATCCAACGTAAAATAGACAGACTTTCCCTGACTTTATCCAGTCATGTTTGGTTTCCTTGCAATCAACTGTTTGTTTGTAACACAACCAAACTTGATGGGTCATTTTACGGGACGTATTGACCCGGAAAAAACGATTGGAAGACAAGTGACGAGCCCATTGTGCACCAATTATATGACCACTGTCTCGTTGATTGACTGTATTTTAACCCAATGACCACTGATCGTCTTGAAATCTAGCTGGGTAGTAAACTGCAATATCCCATGGTTCTTTGTTGTAAGACAAACCTTTCCATTGAATGCTGGCGTAAGGACCATTCTTTCGCCATTGCCAATTCAACCGTGAAGGAGCGACGCTTATTACGCACAGCAGTATTTTGGTGACTTGCATCTTCAGCTGTTTATTTATTCAACATCATGGCGAATAAGTCAAGGAAAGTTAATTCTAAGACTAGATATACGAATGTAGAAACAATTTTAGAGGAAATTGATAGTGAATGTGAGACAGATCTGCTTTTTGAAGACTCATTGGCTCCCATAGCTTTGATTCTGAAACTGAAGCATATTTTTTTTGAACGGAGAGGACATTGTTTTGGACTGGTAAGTTGCTCTCATGCTAATGCCGTTGTTTGAAATTAATATAAAATATTATGTGATGGTTTTTACATTTTATTTGCAACGTATAAAGATGTAATGAAATGGGTAAAGTACACGTTAGCTAGTCATTGTGAGGGTCTGTTTGTTTGTATGAGAACGACCATAGCCTATGTCTGTGTTTATATGTAGATAGAGATAGATAGATAGATAGATATATATATATCTATCTATCTACTGCTCAAAAAAATAAAGGGAGCACTAAAATAACACATCCTAGCTCTGAATGAAATATACTTATTAAATACTTTTTTTCTTTACATAGTTGAATGTGCTGACAACAAAATCACACAAAAATTATCAATGGAAATCAAATTTATCAACCTATGGAGGTCTGGATTTGGAGTCACACTCAAAATTAAAGTGGAAAACCACACTACAGGCTGATCCAACTTTGATGTAATGTCCTTAAAACAAGTCAAAATGAGGCTCAGTAGTGTGTGTGGCCTCCACGTACCTGTATGACCTCCCTACAACGCCCGGGCATGCTCCTGATGAGGTTGTGGATGGTCTCCTGAGGGATCTCCTCCCAGACCTGGACTAAAGCATCCGCCAACTCCTGGACAGTCTGTGGTGCAACGTGGCATTGGTGGATGGAGCGGGACATGATGTGCTCAATTGGAATCAGGTCTGGGGAACGGGCGGGCCAGTCCATAGCATCAATGCCTTCCTCTTGCAGGAACTGCTGACACACTCCAGCCACATGAGGTCTAGCATTGTCTTGCATTAGGAGGAATCCAGGGCCAACCGCACCAGCATATGGTCTCACAAGGGGTCTGAGGATCTCATCTCGGTACCTAATGGCAGTCAGGCTACCTCTGGCGAGCACATGGAGGGCTGTGCGGCCCCCCAAAGAAATGCCACCCCACACCATGACTGACCCACCGCCAAACCGGTCATGCTAGAGGATGTTGGAGGCAGCAGAACGTTCTTCACGGCGTACCCAGGCTCTTGTGACGTCTGTCACATGTGCTCAGTGTGAACCTGCTTTCATCTGTGAAGAGCACAGGGCGCCAGTGGCGAATTTGCCAATCTTGGTGTTCTCTGGTGCCAAATGTCCTGCACGGTGTTGGGCTGTAAGCACAACCCCCACCTGTGGACGTCGGGCCCTCATACCACCCTCATGGAGTCTGTTTCTGACCGTTTGAGCAGACACATGCACATTTGTGGCCTGCTGGAGGTCATTTTGCAGGGCTCTGGCAGTGCTCCTCCTGCTCCTCCTTGCACAAAGGCGGAGGTAGCGGTCCTGCTGCTAGGTTGTTGCCCTCCTACGGCCTCCTCCACGTCTCCTGATGTACTGGCCTGTCTCCTGGTAGCGCCTCCATGCTCTGGACACTACGCTGACAGACACAGCAAACCTTCTTGCCACAGCTCGCATTGATGTGCCATCCTGGATGAGCTGCACTACCTGAGCCACTTGTGTGGGTTGTGGACTCCGTCTCATGCTACCACTAGAGTGAAAGCACCGCCAGCATTCAAAAGTGACCAAAACATCAGCCAGGAAGCATAGGAACTGAGAAGTGGTCTGTGGTCACCACCTGCAGAACCACTCCTTTATTGGGGGTGTCTTGCTAATTGCCTATTTCCACCTGTTGTCTATTCCATTTGCACAACAGCATGTGAAATGTATTGTCAATCAGTGTTGCTTCCTAAGTGGACAGTTTGAGTTCACAGAAGTGTGATTGACTTGGAGTTACGTTGTGGTGTTTAAGTGTTCCCTTTATTTTTTATATATATATATATATATATATATATATATATATATATATATATATATATATATATATATATATATATATATATATATATATATATATATATATATATATATGGTGTAGAATGCAAACCCATACATCTTAACACAGCCAGCATGCTTCCTCCAATCAGTCTACATTAGAGGGAGCATCAAGGAGCTTGCTGGCTACAGCACCACTGCACCAAGCCCTGTCCCTTCTGCTCCTGCCACAAGTGTTCATCTGCCCAAATATATTTGTGCAGGTATGGATGTGCCTAAGGGCCAAAAGGGAACAGCATGGAGGCGTTGCTGTGTTTGCAAGATGAAGTCTCCCATCACATGCTCAGTGACCCTCTGCTTTACATCAGAAAGAGACTGCTATGGCATCAGCAGCAGAATATTGTCTAGAGTTTTGGCAGTTTTGGCAAAGTTGGTGGGGTTATATGGCAAAGTGGGTGGGGGCTAGAGTCAGTATGTTATCTGGAGTACTTTTCCTGTCTTATCCGGTGTCTTGTGTGAATTTAAGTCTGCTCTTTCTCTCGGAGGACCTGAGCCCTTGGACCATGCTTCAGGACTACCTGCCATGATGACTCCTTGCTGTCCCCAGTCCACCCGGTCTTGCTGCTGTTCCAGTTTCAACTGTTCTGCCTGCGGCTATGGAACCCTAAACGGTGCTGTCCTGTTGAGGTGCTGTCCTGTTGCACCCTCTACAACCACTGTGATCTCCACCCGGCACAGCCAGAAGAGGACTGGCCACCCCTCATAGCCTGGTCCCTCTCTAGGTTTCTTCCTAGGTTTTTGCCTTTCTAGGGAGTTTTTCCTAGCCACCGTGCTTCTACACCTGCATTGCTTGCTGTTTGGGGTTTTAGGCTGGGGCTATATAAATAGATATAAATACCATTTTGGTATTTTGTATATAGTTATACTTGTGTGGGACACCTGGGTGACTTCATGATAAATGTCATGTAGCACACATTTTGGAAGTTATCATTCTGAAACTTTGCACAAGTACTGTTGCCCTCTTATATTTTTCACTGAAATTGTCCCCATCATCCTATCTGAATGTTTGTTTTATCTTGTTCATTTTGAAGATGATAATATAAAAATAAAAACCGGATGTTTTTTTTCATTGTATTATCTAAACCAGGTCTATTGTGTTATATTCTCCTACATTCAATTCACATTTACACAAACTTCAGAGTTTTCTTTCAAATGGTACCAAGAATATGCATATCCTTGGTTCTGTGCCTGGGCTACAGGCTGTTAGATTTGGGTATGTCTTCAGACAGAAATTGCACAAAGTAGGGGGGTAGCTCTAAGGGGTATTAATCAAAATATCACATAAGACAAATTTAGGCTGCCTTTTTTGCTGCCTCTTATTGTAAATTAGAATTCCATTTGACTGCCTTCTAACGTCCAAAGCTGATCCCACTTGTACATTTAAAATGTTACAATACTGTAGAGTAGCCTACATGCTTGTTGGCTACACGCAAACGAGAACATCAGCTGTCTGATACTGACTGATCAAAGGGTGGCTGGCCCAGCTGCCACTAAAGAACTCTGATCGAACACATTATGACGTCTTGCCTGGGTTTCTTTACATTGTCTTCCCTGGGGATTTTTTGTCTCTCAGACAGTGTGATATTGCATGAATACAAATTATGTAACTGGGTCTCAACTGGGTCTGGCTTTAAAGTGCACTTGTGTTCTCTTTGTTTTTCTCAGTCCTGCTGTTTGTTTCTCTCATCCTGTGTCAGCTCTGCAGTTGACAGGGGGATATGAATGTGCGTGTGGTGTGTGTGTGTGTTTTTCAGTTGGAGCTGAGCCACTCAAGGTAAAAAAAAAATGTGTGCTTTGTCAGACAAATGTGTAGAAGCCTCAAAAGGGGTTATGTTGAGTCAGAGGGATCTGTAATAAAGGAACAGCCTGACTTGGCATTTAGTTGAATCACCTCAGGAATTAGGCCAACTGTACATGCTTGTTCTCTTTATGGGTCTGGGGAGACATTCTCACACGTTCCTTCATGAAATACGAGTGAGTAAAGGAATGCTGATTCTCTGGTTAGTGTAGGAGGCCAAGGTCTATGCGGAAGCAACCTGGTAACATCTTAGTAGCTAACTGAGAATCTGCTCAGTTATTTGTGGGGGATTTTAAATGTCATTTTAATATTGCAACGGTAACAGTGTATGCTACTCATGTTTCTGAAAAGATGTAGGTATAATTGTTCCACTAAATGCTAAGGAATCCATGTTGCCAAAACGCAGGGCTTGATGTACATAAATGCCATAGGCCATGACAACAGAACACAAACATGTCATGGAAGCATTTGGTTGTTGTGTGACGCCATTGTAGAAATTCTCCCTGAAGCAGAAACACACTGACTAGCAACATTAGGTCCTTGTTGAAACCAATGATTCCAATGATTTAGCAGTTGTGTGTGTGTATATAGATAATCTATTACCAGAGGTTGTCTCTTAAAATAAATAAAATGTGTAGTAAGATCTAACTCTCTTCAAAAAAAAAAAAAAAAAAATCAAAACAAAATCAAACATTTTGAACTCTTCAACATAAGATTTGCAACTTTTCAGTTTGCACGATCCTTCTGTTAGCCTTGGGTGTGATGTGGCCTAAGCCACATTCCTGCTTCATGTGTTAGCAGCTATTAGCACTAAGTACCATTAGTATAGTTAAATAATAAGGACCGAGGGGGTGTGGTAAATGGCCAATGTACTATGGCTTAGGGCTGTTACCATGCACGATGCAACGGAGTGCCTGGACACAGCCATTAGCCGTGGTATTTTAGAGATACAGTGCCTTGCGAAAGTATTCGGCCCCCTTGAACTTTGCGACCTTTTGCCACATTTCAGGCTTCAAACATAAAGATATAAAACTGTATTTTTTTTGTGAAGAATCAACAACAAGTGGGACACAATCATGAAGTGGAACGACATTTATTGGATATTTCAAACTTTAACAAATCAAAAACTGAAAAATTGGCCGTGCAAAATTATTCAGGCCCTTTACTTTCAGTGCAGGAAACTCTCTCCAGAAGTTCAGTGAGGATCTCTGAATGATCTAATGTTGACCTAAATGGCTAATGATGATAAATACAATCCACCTGTGTGTAATCAAGTCTTCGTATAAATGCACCTGCACTGTGATAGTCTCAGAGGTCCGTTAAAAGCGCAGAGAGCATCATGAAGAACAAGGAACACACCAGGCAGGTCCGAGATACTGTTGTGAAGAAGTTTAAAGCCGGATTTGGATACAAAAAGATTTCCCAAGCATTAAACATCCCAAGGAGCACTGTGCAAGCGATAATATTGAAATGGAAGGAGTATCAGACCACTGCAAATCTACCAAGACCTGGCCGTCCCTCTAAACTTTCAGCTCATACAAGGAGAAAGCTGATCAGAGATGCAGCCAAGAGGCCCATGATCACTCTGGATAAACTGCAGAGATCTACAGCTGAGGTGGGAGACTCTGTCCATAGGACAACAATCAGTTGTATATTGCACAAATCTGGCCTTTATGGAAGAGTGGTAAGAAGAAAGCCATTTCTTAAAGATATCCATAAAAAGTGTTGTTTAAAGTTTGCCACAAGCCACCTGGGAGACACACCAAACATGTGGAAGAAGGTGCTCTGGTCAGATGAAACCAAAATTGAACTTTTTGGCAACAATGCAAAACGTTATGTTTGGCGTAAAAGCAACACAGCTCATCACCCTGAACACACTATCCCCACTGTCAAACATGGTGGTGGCAGCATCATGGTTTGGGCCTGCTTTTCTTCAGCAGGGACAGGGAAGATGGTTAAAATTGATGGGAAGATGGATGGAGCCAAATACAGGACCATTCTGGAAGAAAACCTGATGGAGTCTGCAAAAGACCTGAGACTGGGACGGAGATTTGTCTTCCATCAAGACAATGATCCAAAACATAAAGCAAAATCTACAATGGAATGGTTCAAAAATAAACATATCCAGGTGTTAGAATGGCCAAGTCAAAGTCCAGACCTGAATCCAATCGAGAATCTGTGGAAAGAACTGAAAACTGCTGTTCACAAATGCTCTCCATCCAACCTCACTGAGCTCGAGCTGTTTTGCAAGGAGAAATGGGAAAAAATTTCAGTCTCTCGATGTGCAAAACTGATAGAGACATACCCCAAGGGACTTACAGCTGTAATCGCAGCAAAAGGTGGCGCTACAAAGTATTAACTTAAGGGGGCTGAATAATTTTGCACGCCCAATTTTTCAGTTTTTGATTTGTTAAAAAAGTTTGAAATATCCAATAAATGTCGTTCCACTTCATGATTGTGTCCCACTTGTTGTTGATTCTTCACAAAAAAACACAGTTTTATATCTTTATGTTTGAAGCCTGAAATGTGGCAAAAGGTCGCAAAGTTCAAGGGGGCCGAATACTTTCGCAAGGCACTGTATATCACAAACCCTTGAGGTGCCTTATTGCTATTATAAACTGGTTACCAACGTAATTGAAGCAGTAAAAATAAATGTTTTGTCATACCCGTGGTATACAATCTCATATACCACGGCTGTCAGCCAATCAAATCAAAGTTTATTTGTCACGTGCGCCGAATACAACAGGTGTTTCACCTTACAGTGAAATGCTTACTTACAGGCTCGAACCAATAGTGCAAAAAAGGTATTAGGTGAACAATAGTTAAGTAAAGAAATAAAACAACATTAAAAAGACATGCTATATACAGTAGCGAGGCTACATAGACACCGGTTAGTCAGGCTGATTGAGGTAGTATGTACATGTAGGTATGGTTAAAGTGACTATGCATATTTGATGAACAGAGAGTAGCAGTAGCGTAAAAGAGTGAGTGGTGGTTGGGACACCATGCAGATAACCCGGTTAGCCAATGTGCGGGAGCACTGGTTGGTCGGCCCAATTGAGGTAGTATGTACATGAATGTATAGTTAAAGTGACTATGCATATATGATAAACAGAGAGTGGCAGCAGCTTAAGAGGAGGGGAGGCACACAATGCAAATAGTCCGGGTAGCCATTTGATTACCTGTTCAGGAATCCTATGGCTTGGGGGTAAAAACTGTTGAGAAGCCTTTTTGTCCTAGACTTGGCACTCCGGTACCGCTTACCATGCGGTAGTAGAGAGAACAGTCTATGGCTGGGGTCTCTGACAATTTTTTAGGGCCTTCCTCTGACACTGCCTGGTGTAGAGTTCCTGGATGGCAGGCAGCTTAGCCCCAGTGATGTACTGGGCGGTACGCACTACCTTCTGTAGTGCCTTGCGGTCAGAGGACGAGCAGTTGCCGTACCAGGCAGTGTTGCAACCAGTCAGGATGCTCTCGATGTTGCAGCTGTAGAACCTTTTGAGGATCTCAGGACCCATGCCAAATCTTTCTAGTTTCCTGAGGGGGAAGTGGCCTTGTCGTGCCCTCTTCACGACTGTCTTGGTGTGTTTGGATCATTCTAGTTTGTTGTTGATGTGGACACCAAGGAACTTGAAGCTCTCAACCTGCTCCACTACAACCCCGTCGATGAGAATGGGGGCGTGCTCGGTCCTCCTTTTCCTGTAGTCCACAATAATCTCCTTAGTCTTGGTTACGTTGAGGGATAGGTTGTTATTCTGGCACTACCCGGCCAGGTCTCTGACTTCCTCCCTATAGGCTGTGTCGTCGTTGTCGGTGATCAGGCCTACCACTGTCATCTGCATACTTAATGATGGTGTTGGAGTCATGCCTGGCCATGCAGTCGCGAGTGAACAGGGAGTACAGGAGGGGACTGAGCACACACCCCTGGGGAGCTCCAGTGTTGAGGATCAGCGTGGCAGATGTGTTGCTACCTACCCTGACCACCTGGGGGTGGCCTGTCAGGAAGTCCAGGATCCAGTTGCAGAGGGAGGTGTTTAGTCCCAGGTTCCTTCGATTAGTGATGAGCTTTGAGGGTACTATGGTGTTGGATGCTGAGTTGTAGTCAACGAATAGCATTGTCACATAAGTGTTCCTTTTGTCCAGGTGGGAAAGGTCAGTGTGGAGTGTAATAGAGATTGCATCATCCGTGGATCTGTTTGTGCGGTTTGCAAATTGGAGTGCGTCTAGGGTTTCTGGGATAATGGTGTTGTGGGAAATGACCAACCTTTGAAAGCACTTCATGGCTACAGAAAATGTCAGTGAAGACACCTGCCAGTTGGTCAGCACATGCCCGGAGCACATGTCCTGGTAATCCATCTGACCCTGCAGCCATGTGTATGTTGACCTGTTTAAAGGTCTTACTCACGTCGGCTATGGAGAGTGTGATCACACAGTCATCCGGAACAGCTGATGCTCTCATGCATGCCTCAGTGTTGCTTGCCTCGAAGTGAGCATAGAAGTGATTTAGCTAATCAGGTAGGCTCGTGTCACTGGGCAGCTCGCGACTGTGCATCCCTTTGTAGTTTGTAATAGTTTGCAAGCCCTGCCACATAAGACAAGCATCGGAGCCTGTGTAGTATGATTCAATCTTAGCCCTGTATTGACGCTTTGCCTGTTTGATGGTTCGTCGCAGGGCATAGCAGGATTTCTTGTAAGCTTCCAGGTTAGAGTCCTGCACCTTGAATGCGGCAGCTCTACCCTTTAGGTCAGTGCGAATGTTGCATGTAATCCATGGCTTCTGGTTGGGGTATGTACATACAGTCACTGTGGGGACGACGTCCTCGATGCACTTATTGATAAAGCCAGTTACTGATGTGGTGTACTCCTCAATGCCATCGAAGAATCCCAGAACATGCTCCAGTCTGTGATAGCAAAACAGTCCTGTAGTTTAGCATCTGCTTCATCTGACCACTTTTTTATAGACTGAGTCACTGGTGCTTCCTACTTTAATTTTCGCTTGTAAGCAGGAATCAGGAGGATAGAGTTGTGGTCGGATTTACCAAATGGAGGGAGAGCTTTGTACACGTCTTTGTGTGGAGTACAGGTGATCTAGAATTGTTTTCCCCTCTGGTTGCACATTTAACATGTTGATGGTAATTTGGTAGAACTGATTTAAGTTTCCCTGCATTAAACTCTCCTGCCACTAGGAGCGCCGCCTCTGGTTGAGTGGTTTCCTGTTTGCTTATTTCCTTCTACAGCTGACTGAGTGCGGTCTTAGTGCCATCATGTGTCTGTGGTGGTAAATAAACAGCCACAAAAAGTATAGCTGAGAACTCTCTAGGCAAGTAGTGTGGCCTGCAATTTATGACAATATACTCTACTTCAGGCAAGCAAAATCTAGAGATTTCCTTAGATTTCATGCACCAGCTGTTTACAAATATGCACAGAATATCCAGGTTGTCATTCAGCCACGATTTCGTGAAACATATGATATTACAGTTTTTGATGTCCTGTTGGTAGGATATTCGTGATCGTACCTCGTCTAGTTTATTGTCCAATGATTGCACGTTGGCGAGTAGTATTGACGGTAACGGCAGCTTTCCCAGTCGCCTTCTCCGGGTCCTGACCAGGCATCCGGCTCTTTGTCCTCTGTACCTGCGTCGCTTCCTCTTGCAAATAACGTGGATGTCGGCTCTGTGGGGTGTTTGGAGAATGTCTTGTTTGTTGAAGAAAAATTCTTTGTCTAATCCGAGGTGAGTGATCGCTGTCCTGATATCCAGAAGCTCTTTTTGCCTTAAGATACGGTTGCAGAAACATTATGTACAAAATAAGTTACAAATAACGCAAAAAAAAACATAATAGCACAATTGGTTGGGCGCCCGTAAATCTGCTGCCATTTCTTCCAGCGCCATTTTACAATCAGCATTCAGGGTTCAAACCACCCAGTTTAGGAAGACAAAATAAGGATCGCTATTCAAACTACAGTGCCGTGAAAATTTATTTGCCCCCTTTCTGATTTTCTGATTTTTTTATTTTTATTATCAGCTCCTAAACCAAAACCTAATATTAGATAAAGGGAACTTGAGTTTACAAATAGCAAAACATTTATGCTTTTTTTATTTATTCAACAAAGTTATGCAACACCCAATTCCCCTGTGTGAAAAAGTAATTGCCCCCTTACACTCAATAACTGGTTGTGCCACCTTTAACTGCAGTGACTGGATGACTGCAACCAAATGTGTCTTGTAGTTGTTGATCAGTCTCTCACATCACTGTGTTGTAATTTTGGCTCACTCTTGTATGCAGAACTGCTATAACTCAGTGACATTTGTGGGTTTTCAAGCATGAACTGCTCTTTTCAAGTCCTGCCACAACATCTCAATTGGGATTAGTTTGAGGCCATTCCAAAGCTAAAAATGCATTGCTTTTTATACATTTTCATGTAGACTTGATTGTGTGTCTTGCTGCATGATCCAGCTGCACCCCAGCTTCAGCTCAGACGGAGGACCTGACATTATCCTGTAGAATTCTCTGATACAGAGCAGAATTCATGGTTCCTTCTATTAAGGCAAGTTGTCCAGGTCCTGAGGCAGCAAAGAATCCCCAAACCATCAGACTACCACCACCATGCTTGACTGTTGGTATGAGGTTCTTTCTAGTGTTTGGTTTTCTCCAGACATAATGGGACCCATCTCATCCAAAAAGTTGACTCAAGCTTGCCAAAAAACACCTGGATGATCATCAATACTCTTGTAAGGATGTTTTATGGATCGATGAGTCAAAGGTATAACTTTTTGGATGGTATGGGTCCCATTTATGCCCACTGGGGAGCCAGGCTTAGCCAATCAGAATATGTTCTTCCCCACAAAAAGGGCTTTATTACAGATAGAAATACTCCTCAGTTTCATCAGCTGTCTGGGTGTCTGGTCTCAGACGATCCCGCAGGTGAAGAATATTGATATGAATCGTTCCTAAGCCATTGGTTTACATCAGTTTGAAATGGAATTTACCTGAACCAATCCTGGTTTGAAACACTTGCTTTGGAGTTGCTTGCAGAGAGTGGTCTGCTACATTCTTCTTCCTCCTCTCCCACTCTAGGTCTCTTGACGTGTGTGAACTGTATGAAGGTGAAGTGGGGGGCCATTCTCCAGGTTGTCTCTACAGTAGCCAAGGTCCTGGCCCTCATTGTCATCATCATTGCTGGGATGATCAAGCTGGGACAAGGTACAGTACGGCATCTGGCTAGGGACACATAACCCACCTGTCCCTAATGTCAGCTGGCCTATTCATGATAGAGCTTCACTTGCTGACCAGGTGTGAGTGTGAGTTTTTTGAAGTTGGTAGTGGATGAGATGAGTCCCCCTTACAATGTAAAGAGCATTGAAAACTAGGAAAAGAGCTATGATATTTAACTCAATTATTTAATTCATTACAATTATTTAATCTATTATATCTAATTCATTATGTGATCCCTGGCCTCTGTCTGTAGGCCAGACGCAGAACTTTGAGGATTTGTTTAAGGGTTCTAAAGTGAACCCTGGGGACATGGCCCTGGCTCTGTACGCTGCGCTCTACTCCTACTCGGGCTGGGACGCACTCAACTTCATCACCGAGGAGATCAAGAACCCGAAGAGGTGAGGCAATCTGTCATGTTTATATTATTTTATTTTTAATTTTGGAAAGAAATAGCGCTACTGTATACCCCGGTATGGCATAGGGTTGGGTGGTACCGTTCCTATGTTCCACCAGCCAGTCCTCTCTTGACCCGTCTTAGTCTGACTCTTGTTATATATAGACAAGGAACGTATGCCCGGCCCTGGCCGTCTGGTTCCTGTCAAGGTTTCTCTCTCCCCGCAAAGTTTGTCCTTGTATTTTTATAAAGCGTTCTATCAATTTTTTTTATCCATTCCTACCAGGAACCTCCCATTGGCAATAGGGATCTCCATGCCCATCGTCACAGTGATCTACATTCTGACTAATATAGCTTACTACACCGTTATGGATGCTGGCACTGTGCTGGCCAGTGATGCTGTGGCTATGGTGAGTTCTACTCTGCTCTGGATTTGAAGTTGTGTGGGGTTTAATGTTGAGCGATTGGTGCATTTTGAGGTCGGATTAGATCATTTAAAACATTAAATGAGTTATGAAATAATTACATGAGAATTATTTTATAGCTTTTTAATGGAGATTCCAAAGCCCAAAATAGTGAACGTTCAATTGCCGAAAACATTCCATTGTCTTCTCAGTTCCACATTGGGTAGATGTCAATAGAAAAAGGAAATTACTCTGAAATAATAAAATATCAGTTGTGTATATTACTTCATTTTTAATTCCTTGGTCATTTTATCTCTGTTCAGGAAGTAGCAGCCAACCATCTAACGTCATCCCTGTGCTCCCTATAGTGCAAGGTCTTTGTCATCCTATTTAGCTAGATAGTAGGGATGTGCACGGTTATTCGAATATACGAACTGACGTTAGTATTCAAGTACTTGTGAGTATAAATGTTGGCAAAAAATAGGCCTATTTTTCACAAAGGCTTTTTCTAAATAAAATGTAAACATCCATGTTGCGTACAAGGATTTACCATTATATTTCAAATGATTAATTTAATAAAACACAACTTTTCAATATCGTTATTATGATATGCCCCATAAGAAGACCGGTAGCCTTCACGTGTAGGTTGTTTGTTGGCCAATCAAAGTGGCTCAATGTGTGGCAAGTGGAGCGCAAATTCACTAATGCTAGAAGGAATAGAATTATGTAATTAAAAGTTTGCGAAATGATGAGTAGGCTACAACGAGCAACCAACAGGTAAGCTGTTTTATCTGAATGGGATTGGGGAGAAAGCGCAGCGTTTCCTCAATTAGCTTAGCTAGCTATAGGTTGCTAGCTTAGTCAAGACAGGCACTGTTATAATGATAAATGGATGATAAATAACATTGGCTGCTACAAGTTAGGTACAGTCATGGCCAAAAGTTTTGAGAATGAAACAAATATTAATTTCCACAACGTTTGCTGCTTCAGTGTCTAGATATTTTTGTCAGATATTACTACGGAATACTGAAGTATAAATACAAGCATTTCATAAGTGTCAAAGGTTTTTATTGACAATTACATGAAGGTGATGCAGAGTCAATATTTGCAGTGTTGACCCTTTTTCTAGACCTCTGCAATCCGCCCTGGCATGCTGTCAATTAACTTCTGGGCCACATCCTGACTGATGGCAGCCCATTCTTGCATAATCAATGCTTTGGGTTTGTCAGAATTTGTGGGTTTTTGATTGACCACAAGTTCTCAATGGGATTAAGGTCTGGGGGGTTTCCTGGCCATGGACCCAAAATATCGATGTTTTGTTCCCGAGCCACTTAGTTATCACTTTTGCCTTGTGGCAAAGTGATCCATCATGCTTGAAAAGGCATTGTTCGTCACCAAACTGTTCCTGGATGGTTGGGAGAAGTTGCTCTCGGAGGATGTGTTGGTACCATTCTTTATTCATGGTTGTGTTCTTAGGCAAAATTGTGAGTGAGCCCACTCCCTTGGCTGAGAAGCAACCCCACACATGAATGGTCTCAGGATGCTTTACTGTTGGCATGACACAGGACTGATGGTAGCGCTCACCTTGTCTTCTCCGGACAAGCTTTCCAGATGCCCCAAACAATCGGAAAGGGGATTCATCAGAGAAAATGACTTTACCCCAGTCCTCAGCAGTCCAATCCCTGTACCTTTTGCAGAACATCAGTCTGCCTCACTGCGTGCAGTTGCACTCACACCTGCCGGCTGCCATTCCTGAGCAAGCACTGTTCTGGTGGTGCCCCGATCCCGCAGCTGAATCTACTTTAGGAGATGGTCCTGGCGCTTGCTGGACTTTCTTGGGCGGCCTGAAGCCTTCTTCACAACAATTGAACCGCTCTCCTTGAAGTTCTTGACGATACGATAAATGGTTGATTTAGGTGCAATCTTACTGGCAGCAATATCCTTGCCTGTGTAGCCCTTTTTGTGCAAAGCAATGATGACGGAACGTGTTTCCTTGCAGGTAACCATGTTTGACAGAGGAAGAACAATGATTCCAAGCACCACCCTCCTTTTGAAGCTTTGGGTGGTTATTCAAACTCAATCAGCATGACAGAGTGATCTCCAGCCTTGTCCTCGTCAACACTCACACCTGTGTTAATGAGAGAATCACTGACATGATGTCAAGCTGGTCCTTTTGTGGCGAGGCTGAAATGCAGTGGAAATGTTTTTTGGGGATTCAGTTCATTTGCATGGCAAAGAGGATCACTCTTCATAACATTCTGGAGTATATGCAAATTGCCATCATACAAACTGAGCCAGCAGACTTTGAAAATTAATATTTGTGTCATTCTCAAAACTGTTGGCCACGACTGTAGTCTTGGCTGTAACGTTAGCTGAGTTGCCTTGGCTAACTGAGTCTCCCTCCGTCTGCTTGCTCCCATCTCTTCGGCCCCTCCATAGCTGCAATAGAGCACCAGCGTCTCTCCCTCCTGCAGCAGTGCTCAGGTCAAACACATATTTCACAATTATTCATGATACCATTCGAATAGTGAAAGTATTTCAAACCCTCATCGCTAGTAGCTGCCTAAGTATGCTGCAGAGCTGTCTGACAATCATTTTACTAGTTATTCAAAGTACTTCAAAGTATGGCGGGCGGTATTCCGTATTTTATGATATACCGGTATTGATGCAGGGACCGGTTTGGGATTTTACTTTACCTTCTATACCGGTATTTGAATGTTTGATTTTTTAAATGTGATACGCCATGTGTAATGTCAATTTTTATAGTTTTACATCGCTACTTGAGTCATCGCTCTCCGCTCTTTCTCTCCGTGTCACTTTCCACAGACCTAGCCCCGCCCCCTGTCACTCAAGGAGCGCATCCTCAACCATGAGACACGCGATCAGTCTGCATGGTCAATGCAGCACATGCAACAAAGTTAATGACGACAATGCCGTGCTTCTTAATTAATATAAATACACTAGCGTTCTATAATGACATTATTAGTTTGTTTCTTACAGCAGCAAAGCAACGTCTTAGCAAGTTGCCCTAAATCCTGTGAGACGCTAACTGTTAGCCGCTAATAAATGTACTGAGTAAGAGCAAACGTAGCTAGCTGTTACAGCCTGATAATACCAGTGATTGGGTAGACGTAAACCATCATGTTTGCAACAGTATCTTCTAAATCAAAGAGGAATTTTCAAAGCAAGAATATGTTACCTACATGGTGTAGCTAAGAGAGAACATGCAATGTTTGCCCGTGCATATTGGGTCCCCTAGGAAACACGTATTAACACTTTAGTTCCTACCCTGTCACGAGAACTCATCCATGGCATTTTTATTTGTTGTCATCTCAAACAACACTGTATTCAGTGCCCACTATTATATTTTAACTATAGAATTAGAACTGTCATTCTATTTACATGATTCCAACAGTTTTGCTCTAATTCGCAAGTCAAATTGCATTTGTAGCATTTGGTTAAAAATAAGTCCTTGATTATTTGCACATATCATGCAGCCCTATGTGGACATTTTTTGTGTAAAAATACTTTCAAGTGCTACTTAAGTTGCTTTTTTCTTGGTATCTGTACTTTACTTGACAACTTTTACTTCACTACATTCCTAAAGAAAATACTGTGCTTTTTACTCCATACATTTTCCCTGACACCTAAAAGTACTCGTTACATTTTGAGTGCTTAGCAGGACAGGAAAATGGTCCAATTCACGCACTTGTCAAGAGAACATCCCTGGTCATCTACTGCCTCTCTGGAGGACTCGCTAAACACATTCTTTGTTGGTAAATTATGTCTGAGTGTTGGAGTGTGCCCCTGGCTATCCGTAAATAAAATGGTGCCATCTGGTTTGCTTAATATAAGAATTTTGAAATGATTTATACTTTTACTTTTAATACTTAAGTCAATTTGATCAAATTAGATTTAAAATCAAATACGTTAACTTTTACTCATGTAGTATTTTACTGGGTCACTTTTACTTTAGTAATTTTCTATTAACGTATCTTTACTTTTACTCAAGTATGACATTTGGGTACTTTTCCCACCACTGTAATTGAGTGCAGGAAATAATTATTAGTGCTGAAATATGTTTTGGTTGAATTGAACAGTATAAAACAATCAGAGTGGAGAAAGACTAATTGAATGTATGTGTTGCCACGCTAGGATCACTCACTACTCATAAAGCAAATGTAAAACTTGTATTATTCAAAAACTAAAAATACTGTGATATAATATTGTGGCTGTATCGCCTAGCCCTACTTTTAAGACTGCTTATTACCAATTACTGTTGATTACACTTTGTAGTGACAGGGTGTATTGATACACCACCCAAAGAAGGCGTCCTTCCTAATTCGGGTTCCGGAGAGGAAGGAAACTGCTCAGGGATTTCACCCTGAGGCCAATGGTGATTTATTTTAAACAGTGAGTTTAATAGCTGTAATGGGAGATAACTGAGGATAAAACATTGTAGTTACTCCACAATACTAACCTAATTGACAGAGTGAAAAGGAAGCCTGTGTAGAATAAAAATATTCCAAAACATACATCCTGTTTGCAACAAGGCACTAAAGTAATACTGCAAAAAATGTGGCAAGACAATACATTTTTGTCCTGAATACAATGTTTGGAGCATATACAATACATTACTGACTACCACTCTCCATATTTTCAAGCATAGTGGTGGCTGCATCATGTTATGTGTATGTATGCTTGTAATCGTTAAGGACTGGAGTTTTTCAGGATAAGAAAAGAAACAGAATGGAGCTAAGCACAGGCAAAATCCTAGATGCAAACCTGTTTGTGTGCTTTCCACCTGACACTGGGAGATTGGTTCACCTTTCAGCAGGACAATAATCTAAAACACAAGGCCAAATCTACATGAGTTCCTTACCAGGAAGACAGTGAATGTCCTGGAGTGGTCGAGTTACAGTTTTGGCAAGACCTGAAAATGGTTGTCTATCAATGATCAACAGCCAATTTGACAGAGCTTGAAGAATTTTGAAAATAAAAAATGGTCAAATGTTGCACAATCCATGTGTGGAAAGCTTAGAGGCTTACCCAGAAAGATTCACAGCTGTAATCGCTGCCAAAGGTGCTTCTACAAAATATTGACTCGGGGCTGCGAATACTTATGGAAATACGATTTCTGTATTTCATTTTCACAAAATGTGCAAATATTTCTAAACCGGGTTTCACTTTATCATGGGGCATTGTATGTGGTAAAAAAAATGTTTGAATTCAGGCTGTAACACAACAATGTGGAATGTCAAGGGATATAAATAGTTTCTGAAGGCTCTGCAGTTAGTTTAGCACAGAAACGTAGTAATTATGTTCAATATTTGCCTAATGAAAACTATAACTCCCTTCAGCCCAGCGTCCCACATTTGTTCTTGACTTAATTTCTCTAATTATTTGATTTATTTCTAGAGAAACTGCGCGTTGAGCTCACAAAAAACAGAAGTAAATGGAATTCAAGTAATTGAACAGGCGTCTGTCAATTAGTTATTTAATAAAACAAATGTTTGATTAATCGCTCACCACTAGTAGGGTTATGGATGAGTTGGGACCTGCCATGTTAAGTCAATCATGATGAATGAAAAAGGCTTCTCTTTTCAAACACACACACCATGGTTAAACCATTAGCAGGTCACGGGCAGGTCTTAATTGGCAGCATCTGTTCAGTGTAGCTAGTTGATCAGCTGTTGCTGTTCTCTGGTTCCTGTGACATCATCAGTAGGAGACTGGCTGCTCTGCTTGCCTGGGGCACCAGCTATACTATTTTCCTGTGACTCTCACTGACATGATAACCAAGAGGAGGGAAAGCCCTCTAGCTGCTGAGGTTAGCTTGTACACAGGACTATGGTAATTAATAATGATCATGTAGTTACAGAATGCCCTGAGTAAGTGTCCTTTTTAGGTGTGTTGACGGTTGCTAGCAGAGATGGGATAAATTCCATTGCAATTCAGGAAGTAAACAGAAAATTATGTTTACTTATTGCCTTTCCCCATGGAAAGGCAATAAATTGCTGAATTGGTTGAAATAAATGGAACACAGCCTAACCAATGTTTCTGTAGCCAAATACCAGATGTGAACCTATGTTGTCTTGTCTTTGAAGACTTTTTCTGATTTGGTCCTGGGCTGGGCTCGGTGGCTGATCCCCTTGTCAGTGGCCATCTCCTGTTACGGAGGACTCAACTCCTCCATCATTGCTGTCTCCAGGCTGTTCTTCGTGGGCTCCAGGGAGGGCCATTTACCCAACGTCCTCTGCATGATCCACGTCGAGCGCTACACCCCCATCCCAGCACTGCTCTTCAACGTAAGTGAATGACGACTTAAATGTCATGTCACACAGTGATTGATGGGGAGTGTGATGTTGTATATAGTAGCTTTACAATCCTTTTTCTCTGTAGAAATATAGGGTTTATCCTGCTGGTGTGTGTGGGCACTGTCTTTGTCTGGTTTAGGGTGGCATGTCTGATATAGGATCAGATTTCTGAAGTGTTCTGTGTCTCCTGCAGGGAGGCATGTCTCTGATCTACCTGTGCGTGAAGGACGTGTTCCAGCTCATCAACTACTTCAGCTTCAACTACTGGCTGTTCATCGGCCTCTCCATCGCCAGCCAGATATACCTCCGGTTCAAGGCTCCCAACATGCCCCGGCCCGTCAAGGTAAGGACCTTATTCACGGTTACTAAATGTCTTAATTCCTGTCAGTCATCTACTTTTCTATCAGTTATTTTGTCAACTGCTCTGAGGAATGTGAGAACATGATGGAATGCATAATTCATGTTGAGTGTCCCCCCACTTGCGCTCTCTCTCTCCCTCTTTCTCTCCCTCTCTCCAGCTCTCTCTGTTCTTCCCTATAGTGTACTGCCTATGCAGTGTGTTCCTGGTGGTAGTACCTCTCTACAGTGATACCATCAACTCTCTGGTTGGTATCGGGGTGGCTTTGTCTGGAGCTCCAGTGTACTACATCTGTATCCACCTGCCCCCCTCCTCCAGGCCTGCCTTCCTGGGCAGGATGCTCGGTGAGACTGGGCTGAAACAACCTTAAGATGTAATGAATAGAGCTGACATGATTCAACAGGAAAGATTGATTCATGGGGAATAATAGGTAGACTTTGTTTGAAGACATATACAGTGGTGCAAAAAAGTATTTAGTCAACCACCAATTGTGCAAGTTCTCCCACTTAAAAAGATGAGAGAGGCCTGTAATTTTCATCATAGGTACACTTCAACTATGACAGACAAAATGAGAAAAAAAAATCCAGAAAATCACATTGTAGGATTTTTAATGAATTTATTTGCAAATTATGGTGGAATATAAGTATTTGGTCACCTACAAACAAGCAAGATTTCTGGCTCTCACAGACCTGTAACTTCTTCTTTAAGAGGCTCCTCTGTCCTCCACTCGTTACCTGTATTAATGGTACCTGTTTGAACTTGTTATCAGTATAAAAGACACCTGTCCACAACCTCAAACAGTCACACTCCAAACTCCACTATGGCCAAGACCAAAGAGCTGTCAAAGGACACCAGAAACAAAATTGTAGACCTGCACCAGGCTGGGAAGACTGAATCTGCAATAGGTAAGCAGCTTGGTTTGAAGAAATCAACTGTGGGAGCAATTATTAGGAAATGGAAGACATACAATACCACTGATAATCTCCCTCGATCTGTGGCTCCACGCAAGATCTCACCCCATGGGGTCAAAATGATCACAAGAACGGTGAGCAAAAATCCCAGAACCACACGGGGGGACCTAGTGAATGACCTGCAGAGAGCTGAGACCAAAGTAACAAAGCCTACCATCAGTAACACACTACGCCGCCAGGGACTCAAATCCTGCAGTGCCAGACGTGTCCCCCTGCTTAAGCCAGTACATGTCCAGGCCCGTCTGAAGTTTGCTAGAGAGCATTTGGATGATCCAGAAGAAGATTGGGAGAATGTCATATGGTCAGATTAAACCAAAATAGAACTTTTTGGTAAAAACTCAACTCGACGTGTTTGGAGGACAAAGAATGCTGAGTTGCATCCAAAGAACACCATACCTACTGTGAAGCATGGGGGTGGAAACATCATGCTTTGGGGCTGTTTTTCTGCAAAGGGACCAGGACGACTGATACGTGTAAAGGAAAGAATGAATGGGGCCATGTATCGTGAGATTTTGAGTGAAAACTTCCTTCCATCAGCAAGGGCATTGAAGATGAAACGTGGCTGGGTCTTTCAGCATGACAATGATCCCAAACACACCGCCCGGGCAACGAAGGAGTGGCTTCGTAAGAAGCATTTCAAGGTCCTGGAGTGGCCTAGCCAGTCTCCAGATCTCAACCCTATAGAAAATCTTTGGAGGGAGTTGAAAGTCTGTGTTGCCCAGCAACAGCCCCAAAACATCACTGCTCTAGAAGAGATCTGCATGGAGGATTGGGCCAAAATACCAGCAACAGTGTGTGAAAACCTTGTGAAGACTTACAGAAAACGTTTGACCTCTGTCATTGCCAACAAAGGGTATATAACAAAGTATTGAGATAAACTTTTGTTATTGACCAAATAATTATTTTCCACCATAATTTGCAAATAAATTCATAAAAAATCCTACAATGTGATTTTCTAGATTTTTTTTCTCTCATTTTGTCCGTCATAGTTGAAGTGTAACTATGATGAACATTATAGGCCTCTCTCATCTTTTTAAGTGGGAGAACTTGCACAATTGGTGGCTGACTAAATACATTTTTGCCCCACTGTACATGGTGGAAAGCTATCCATTCATATCATGGTTACCTTGTGATTTTGTAATTGGGCAGCCAAATTTAGATCTACTGTAGTTGGAGGTAGGGCTGTTGCTGTGACCATATTACCCTCACACAGGCCATCATGAAGGCAGTCAAATTCAACATGACCGTTTAGTCAAGGTAATTAGGCTTCTCCAAGCGTTGATGCTGCTGATTAGTAGCCTACCAAACTGGCTAACTTCCTGGTACTCAGCACTCCATTGTCCCTCTAATCAATCTGACATCAATGCAAATGTTTTCGAAAATCTAATCAAACACTTCATGAGAGCCCATGAGCTCATGTTGCCCAACATTTCTATAGGCTTTGTAATTGCTTGAGAAAACAGAGTGATGGCTTCTACTAAACAGAGGATCCCATCAGCTCTCTATAGGCTATAGGCCTACTATATTTATTTCTCAACTTTCCTAATATTCAGCACATTATTTATCTTTACAACAGGAGTATAGCTACCTGGCTGGCATGAAAATAAACCACGGCAAAAGCGTCCTCCATTCGCTGTTTAAGTGCATAGATGACATGTCTTTTTTTCGCTGACACGATTTTGAGACGGGTGCTTGATAATTTCCCATTCTAAATCAAAACAAATTTCACGTATATGTAAAGAGGAGATTAAATCAAACATAGTCTGATGGGTGACAATATTAGCCTATTGTGAATTATCACTTGTGAATGACAAGAAACAATGCCTTTTATTTTTGCGACCTTTTTAGAATCGTAGTCGCACACACTAAAGAGACCAAATAACTTCTTAAAATTAAGCACATTAATCTGCTTTACAAGGGGCGTAGAGCTTAACTGGCATACATAAGCATCGCGTGAATTTCAAGTTTGGGGAACATCATTTTCACCATAAAAATGCACCTTTATAATAAAAACATTACATGCATAATTGCATTTGCGGTCACTTTTGATACTGGTGTTTTGCCGTTAAGGAACATTCGCGTTTACAACCTACTACCATGAGTGCATTGCTGCGCTTATAATTTGAAGAAATAGCATGACAGTTTATGAACATTTTAAGCTAAACGTTTTGATATTTTGCATCAGCCGTGTTGCGTGAACTTTTTTTGATGCTAGTGGTTTTATTGATTTGGGATCTATCGCATCGCACAACTGGCACAGACTGGAATATTTATTTCTCACACAGAATAGGTTGACTTTTGTACTATGGGGGATAGTAGATACATAGGCTAGTGCTTTTGCTGTTGGTAAGGTAAATGTGGACAGTTCTTCCAGTATCTTCGATATGCACCTCGGGAATAGGATAAAGACGCACGCATTTGCGCCCCGGATGTGTCTGTCTTTACTTGTAGTCTGTGAAAGACCCGATCACGTGATGTGCAATGCGATTGAGCGGTGCTCGCAGCGCTCGGGCCAAAGGCACAGCGGCCACTGGCCGCAGAAGGGAATGCCGCCGTAAAATTCAAGGCATTATCAAGTGCTTGTAAAATTGTGAATGAAAGAGTGATGTAGTGTGTACAGCCTGCACTAAAAACAAAACAGAGCTCATGCCTTTCAAGCAACTTTATTCAAATCAAATCTAAACATATAGCCCAACGTTTGAAGAATAACGTGTTGCATTAATTACTCTAAATGAAGCATATAGGAATACAAGTCAATGGTGTGCTTTAGGACCCAGCGGACTCCTCCCACTTCTAAAACCAAATTTGCGCTCCTGGGAATACCCATTTCTTTGTTAACTGATCAACACAGAATAGCCGCATGTGTGCACTCCCACGAATCATTTGGATAAAATATCCTTTATATTTTTATTCAGCTTTGTTCAATTGTATTCTTCATACTATAAAATAATGCCACATAATTCTAAGCAAATCGTTTCTGCTAAATGAACTAGTTTGGCATAGCCAGATCAGGACCTAACATAACAACAACTCAGAGTATGCTATTCTGTTCTTCTGAAATAGACGACATTTTCTTTATATCATGTTTCTTTAGACCTGTCTAAAATAAATAAATGATTTATTGTGTAAGTGTAGGCTATATTACATGGATTTATAAGACCTCGGAACAACTACATGTTAAAAAGGTCTGCATCAGTGGCTTGTAGGGAAGCCAGTAGATACTAAATATGTTGGTTAATTAACAGTCAACCATGAGAACGACTGTTATTTTCTTGACAATCACTGGCTGGTTGGGGGCACTAAAAGTTGTAACACTTTGCTCTGGGGAGCTGTGCTTGGATTTGACACTTCCTGGTTCTATTTCCTTTCCCCAGATGCGATCTCCCTGAACACCCAGAAGCTGTGTCTGTGCTGTGTGGCCTCACGTGACCTAGACCTGGACAACATCCCTGAGGAGAAGCTGGAGTGAGGGATGAAAGGAGGTGTGGAGGGATGGAGGTAGATACTGAGCCAAAGGTGGAAACAGGCAGACCACAATCACAGCTACACTCCTTCTGTGCCAATGATGAACATTTGTTTTGAATTAATTTTTTGCCAGGACTTTATTATGAATAATGTGTGACTTGCTTGTCCTATGGGACTGTACAGTGTGTGTGTGTTCAGTGCTGAGGAAAGCCACTTTCTAGTGCCGGTGGACTCTGACAACCACATGCATGCAGCACAATGTAGTTCACTCCTACTGGTTACACCTATGGAGACGATCAACCATGGGAGTTTAACCATTTAACAACGCAAGAATATCAAATGGAGATTTGAACAGGCCCTACTGACCATTTAGGAGGAGTAGGTTTTCATCAGCAGGACCTACTGAATAAAGCTAGTGGAAAATTGATATTTTTTTTAATATTAAATTAGTTATTTGTTTTGAAAGATGGAAGTGTCAGTCAAAGATGCCCATTCTGACCATACTTGCACTAGGCCAGGTGGTGTGTGTGCACAAACTGCCTGTCTGATTGTTTACTTGTCATTGAAGATTTCTCCAACTTAGTGGCTGTCAAGTGACTGACTCATGTACTATATGGAAACTGCCATGGGTTGAGCCGTTATGGCATCAAAGTAATGTTTATTGGTGAAGCTGACAGACGGTGAATTTTTATTTTATTTTACCTTTATTTAACTAGAGAAGTCGATTTAAGAACAAATTCTTATTTTCAATGATGGCCTGAACAACAGAGCTTTACCTTGTCAGCTCGGGGTTTCGATCTTGCAACCTTTCGGTTACTAGTCCAGCGCTCTAACCACTAGGCTACCTGCTGCCCCAGAAGAACAAAGTGGTCCATATTCTGTGACCACTTTGTAATGTCCTTTTTTTATATTCTTTATTCCTCTCTACCAAACCAAGCTAAGAGATTGTCTCTGACACATGCTCATTCTCATAAGAATAGATTGCATTTTCTCTTTACTGCGTTATTTCTCACCATTAATCTGTCAGATGATAGCAATTTAGTTACTGTTGCCGATTGCCCAATTTTGGCCTCACATGGATGCTATCATTCTATTGGCCTTGCACACCATGGCACACACAGGATATGTTACAAGATCACCAGTTACTGACATTGTTACAGCTGTTACCATGGTTGCCCTATTGATGTCCAGAAAGGAACATGTAGGCCTGTAGATGACATTGACTTGTAGCCTATGCCCTTATTACACCAAGCTGGCTCTCTAAGACAGCGTTGACATCACCAGCAGTGACACGTTAACAGCACTTACTGAATTTTGTGCTTGATTTTAAGATGTTACATTTACTGACGTTTTCATTTCAAACCATAAGCCTATCTGAAGAACCAAATGGACAGTTGCTGACGTAGACGTGGAAAATGTAGAAAGGATATGTTTCCAATAATATACAGAGGACTGGTCTCAATGTTTTTATTTTATTTTTTTGTATAAAAAAAATATACCCATGAGATGGCGATCCTATTCATGACCTCTCTGCCATAGACTTGCCATGGTGTCATGCATGTCTTGCTCTCTATTGTTATTTTTTTATAGACCTAGAAATCCAACAACATGAATTTGGTAGGATTCAATGCCGTAAATATGCACATTCATGCAATTTGGATGAACATTTGATGCAGCTTGCAGGATTAGAGGAATGCAACATCTCCTTTACAATGCAATTCATTGAGAAGCCCGATCAAATATTAAATCTACTGGCTGAGACATATTTGATTTCTATGCACCATCTAGTGGTAGTTTTATGAACTTCAGGTTGTTGAGAGCAAGTCAATGTTGTGGATCACTGTACTCTGGGCACTAGCATCCAAAAGTTGTTGTTCTGAATGCGCTGTTTCTTATTGGTGTATGCATGTATCTTGTCATTGGAAATTTGCTTTAAAGGGGCAATCAGCAGTTTTAACTATAACAATGTGGCGCAGTGGTCTAAGGCACTGCATCTCAGTGCTAAAAGTATCACTACAGACACCCTGGTTCGAATCCAGACTGTATCTCAACCGGCCGTGATTGGGAGTCCCATAGGGTGGTGCACAATTAGCCCAGCGCATTCTGGGTTTGGCCCTGTAGGCTGTCATTGTAAATAAGAATTTGTTCTTAACTGACTTGCCGAGTTAAATAAAATGGGTGCTCCTGCCCCTGTTTTGGTAAAAAGCTGAGGGAGAAATATAGCCACTCAAATTCATAGACGGTGCTATGGATGCAAGGACTGACCATCCATGATATCAAAATGACAGTCTTAACCATTTTGAGGCCGTTTGTTTACATTTACTTTGTTTACAAACAAAATGTAAGCTTTTTCTCGGTTCTGATGGTGAAAGTCAGTTGAACTAAGCTCATCAGGCATTTATAATTTATATTCTTCAAGAATCA
This sequence comes from Oncorhynchus clarkii lewisi, assembly GCF_045791955.1. Lineage (NCBI taxonomy): Eukaryota > Metazoa > Chordata > Actinopteri > Salmoniformes > Salmonidae > Oncorhynchus > Oncorhynchus clarkii. The sequence continues at coordinate 53,090,315 of NC_092164.1, forward strand.
ATGGGTACATATCATTCATTTATAAGTCCAAAAATCGATGTAGCAACTGCATATTGACCCTTTTTAATAAATTATCTAATTCCATCCAAAGCTGTTTACCAAGTCCTTTCACCTGTCAATCAAATCAATTTGTTTGCATTACATGAACTGAATGTGAAACAGAAACATTTCCATGGATGTGTGACTGCCATGTGAATGTTTTTGGAGTTTTTTTTTTGGTCACTTTTTATAGTTCTCAGTGGTCAGGTGTACATTTTTGAAATTGTAATAATTTAGCAGATGCTGTTTCAGAGTGACTGAAATTAGCAATTAGGGATAGGTGCCTTGCACATCGACAGATTTTTCACCTATAAAGCACATAAATCCATTTTTACATTTGGGAATTATTCTGGCCAGGTTATGGCAGAGCCAATATGGACTGTGGTCGACCCGTGTTACTCGCTTTATCAATGTCACCCTTGGTGATATCGCTTTATAAATGTCACCCTTGGTGATATCGCTTTATCAATGTCACCCTTGGTGATATCGCTTTATCAATGTCACCTTTGGTGATATCACTTTATCAATGTCACCCTTGGTGATATCACTATCTTCAACTGCTGTTGGTTCACTTTCTGCAATCATTTTTACTCTACATTACTGCATAACTATGGATTCCAAAGTACTGGTGACATTTTAACAAATTAACTCATTAACTTCAATCTGTCCATCCACGTGACTGAAATAGACATTTCCTACCGTCTTTCCTAATTCACAGGATCTGTACAGGTATGTGTATAGCATGTTACTTTACAAATCAAAGGTTTAACTTCACAATGAGTGACTAGGTCCATCACTATACATTACAGAACAACAGGCATTTCTGTTTCAATCTTTAGTAGGAATATTATATTTGGGTGTCTGAACTTGCTAAATAAAATATCTCCCACAGGGGAAATCAGTGGTGTGTACGTTTCTCTTGTTGTTCTTATAAGTGTATTATATGCAGCCAGAGTATGGTTTTCACTTGTGCCTTTTGTAAATGTGTTGTCTGCCAGACCAAATGTAGGCCATTTTTTATATTGTTGTGCGGCCTTCTATGGCTGCGTTTCGCCAGACAGCCCATTTCGGATCCTTTTTCACCAATTGGACTTTTGACCAATCCGATCAGCTTCTTTAAAAAAAAGTTTTTTTTGCAGTATTGTGCTGCCTGTGTAAACACAGCCTAGGAAGATATATGATGTGGGCGTGTTAGCCTGGTTCCACATCGCTTTGTGCAGTCCTGCCAGCGGCTATAGAACCAGGCTATAGTGGTGTCCTTGACATTGTTTCTCTCATACCAAGAAGAGGATCTTTGTAATGACTGTTATTTTGTTTATCTGCAACATCTTTACTGTCCAAATGTTAATAAAAAGCTGTGCACAGAGGACACATGGGCCTCTACCTCTATTTCCACCACCCATCACTTCATCCTTCAGAACATTTCAGTAACATGTTCTTATTCCACAATCCCCCATGTTGTCATGTTACAGTCTTGACATTCATTCCTATGTTGCGGGTTGTGTCCATTGACGGTTAAGTTCTAGTCTCTCCTAGAAGTTGTTCCATAATGGTGTTGATGTATACATGTTAACGGTTGTCATTCCAGTCTGACTGTCTGCTTTGTTCCATTTTGTATTTGTTTACAGCGCTGCATATTATGGTTTAGAAAGATTCAGATGTGTGAAGTGGAATTAAAATGGAATGAAGACAAGTCTGAGTCATATTTTAGACTTGAGTCTAAACAGAAACTATAAGGTGTTTTAATATGGAGACCGCGTGTACATTTTTGTCATTTAGCAGACGCTTTCATCCAGAGAAACTAGTTAAGTGCCTTGCTCAAGGGTACACCGGCAGATATTTCACCTAGTCAGCTCAGGGATTCGAACCATCGACCTTTGAGCATGGTGATATTATGCTGAACAAAAATATAAATGTGACATGTAAAGTGTTGGTTTCATGAGCTAAAATATAATATTCCAGACATTTTCCATACGCACAAAAAACGTGTTTCTCTAATTTTGAGCTCAAATTTAGTTACTTCCCTGTTTGTGAGCGTTTCTCTTTTGCCAAGATAATCCATCAATGATCATTACACAGGTGCACCTTGTGCTGGGGGACAAAAGGCCACTAAAATGTGCAGTTTTGTCACACAACACAATGCCACCGATGTCTCAAGTTTAAGGTAGTGTGGAATTTGCTTGCTGACTACAGGAATGTCATCCAGAGCTGGGGCCAGGAGATTGAATGTTAATTTCTCTACCATAAGCCGTCAACATAGTTTTAGAGAATTTGGCAGTATGTCCAACCAGCCTCACAACCGTGGACCACGTGTTACCACGCCAGCCCAGGATCTCCACATCCGAATTCTTCACCTGTGGGGTCGTCTGAGCTGATTACTGTGGGTTTGCATCATCGAAGAATTTCTGCACAAACTGTCAGAAACCGTCTCTGTGACGCTCATCTGTGTGCTTGTCGTCCTCACCAGAGTCTTGCCCTGGTTGCAGTTTGGCATCATAACCAACTTAAGTGGGGAAATGCTAACCTTCGATGGCTTCTGGCACGCTAGAGAAGTGTGCTCTTCACTAATGAATCCCAGTTTCAACTGTACCGGGGAGACGGCGTGTATGGTGTCGTGTGGGCAAGCAGTTTGCTGATGTCAACGTTGTGAATAGAGTGCCCCATGGTGGGGTTATGGTATGGGCAGACATAAGCTATGGACAACGTACACAATTGCATTTTATCGATGACAATTTGAATGCACAGAGATACTGTGACGAGATCCTGAGGCTCATTGTCGTGCCATTCATCCGCTTCCATCACCTCGTTTCAGTATGGTAATGCACGGCCCCATGTACCTAGGATCTGTACACAATTCCTGGAAAATGAAAACCTGTTTCAGTGTGCTTTCCACCCGACACTGGGAGATTAATTCACCTTTCAGCAGGACAATAACCTAGAACCAAGGCCAAATATACACTGGAGTTACTTACCAAGAAGACAGTGAATGTTCCTGAGCGGCTGAGTTACAGTTTTGACTTAAATCTACTTCAAGACCTGAAAATGGTTGTCTAGCAATGATCAACAACCAATTTGACAGAGCTTGAAGAATTTGGAATTTAAAAATGGTCAATGTTGCACAATCCATGCGTGGAAAGCTCTTAGAGGCTTACCCAGAAAGCTATAATCGCTGCCAAAGGTCCTTCTACAGAGTACTGAATCGGGTGTGAATACTTTTATGTAAATGAGATACTGTATTTATTTTTCAATAAATTTGCTAAAAATTTCGGATTTTTCTTTTTTTCCCCACTTTGTCATTATGGGTTATTGTGTGTAGATGGGTGAGAATTATTATTTTTTTTATCCATTTGAAATCAGGCTGTAACACAACAAAATGTGAAAAAAGTCAAGGTGTGTGAATAGTTTGAGTGCATTGTACTGTAGTATACATAACAACAACTGAGAGGATTGTCCACTAGAGATCTCTAAGCAAGCACATGATGGATTAGATGGCAAAATTAATGTCAAGTCATCTGTTGGGATTCAGCCAACTGAAGATGATCTTTGTTTATAAAGTGAGGACAATGCAGTAGGCCCTATATATTATGGCCTTGTGTTGAGTCAGGTAGTCTGTGTATGTGACCGTTTCTTGTCCTCACCCCTCCCTTCTGGTCCGGACCGGAGCGGATTACGTTTCAGCAGGGTGTGTACTCCTGTCCTTGTCTCAGATGCAGCCCGTTGATAGGTGCCTGGGCCTGGGGAGTGTGTTTTTTTGTGTGTGTGTCTGTGTGTCCCTGAGCCTTCCGCACAGCCCAGGGAGTTTGGTTCCACAGACTCATGCATTAAAGATAAAGCTGAGAGAAAGAAGGGGGAGAGATGATCCACACCATCACAGTGTTCTCACTAGACTCTGGTAGAGCCAGGACTGGCTGTAAACAAACAGACCGACCCAGCTAGTCTGACTTGAGATCCATAGGAACTTCATATCCTGTCCAGGGACAGGCCCAGAGCTGGGCCACTACAGCCCAAGGATGAGCTCCTGTCTCGGGGACAAGGCAGATGGTGGATGACTCGTGCCACAGCACACTGCTGGCACCAGGCCATGGAACTGTCTCGGCGGCTGCACTGGATCCGTAACCGGCCCTGGAGGGCCCGGGCCCGCCACAGGGAGTTCAACAGTGAGTAGTGTGTGTTTGCGTTTGTCTATTTGGCCTAAGTCTATGGTCTTTGAGAGTTGAGAAAGGCTTTTTGCTGCCTGTTTAATATGCACTGTGTAATGGAGAAGCATGCAGAGGAAGTCATTAGCCAGTCAGTCGGCACATTGAGCGCTGTAGTTGGAGATATAGTGCTGTGAAATAGCCTAGTTCTGAAAACCGTTGCAGTCAGGAATTACATTCAATGTTAATGGGTGTGCCCAGAAGCCTCTTATGGATCAGAGTTCATAGCTTATATATTCTGTCAAGGAGCCTTGTACGAGATATAAACCTATCCATTAGATGTCCTCTGAGGGCTGGAGATTGAGCAATGTTGTGGTGTAGTCTGCTGTCTTACATAATGGAAGCACAGTGAGAGGTCCTTTATATAGGCAACATGGCTGGTGTTCTTTGTTCCTACCTTCCTCTCAGCCCCCCCCCCTCCTCAAACTGGACTGTTGTTGGACATGTTTATATGTACTGTTGGTCATCCATCCATGTTGAGTGTGTCTTTATTCTACCTTTTCTCCTTCACATAAATACAAAGAGATACTTTCATGCTATGTTTATTGTTTACATACCTGTGTGTACGGCTATATGCATGCATTCATTTGTGTGTTTTATATGCTGCTCTAGAAGAGTGTGGAGATGGCAGTGGAACATCTTACATTGAGCCTCTGTTGGAGGGAGGAGGTATAACTGACCTTGAGCCTCTCTGCTGGAGGGAGGAGATAGAACTGGCCTTGAGGCTCTCTGCTGGAGGGAGGAGGTAGAAGGTAGAACTGACCTTGAGCCTCTCTGCTGAAGGGAGGAGGTAGAACTGACATTGAGCCTCTGTGGAGGGAGGAGGTAGAACTGACCTTGAGCCTCTGCTGGAGGGAGGAGGTAGAACTGACCTTGAGCCTCTCTGCTGGAGGGAGGAGGAGGTAGAACTGACCTTGAGCCTCTCTGTTGGAGGGAGGAGGTAGAACTGACCTTGAGCCTCTCTGGAGGGAGGAGGTAGAACTGACCTTGAGCCTCTCTGTTGGAGTGAGGAGGTAGAACTGACCCTGAGCCTCTCTGGAGGGAGGAGGTAGAACTGACCCTGAGCCTCTGTGGAGGGAGGAGGTAGAACTGACCCTGAGCCTCTGTGGAGGGAGGAGGTAGAACTGACCTTGAGCCTCTCTGTTGGAGGGAGGAGGTAGAACTGACCTTGGGCCTCTCTGTTGGAGGGAGGAGGAGGTAGAACTGACCTTGAGCCTCTGCTGGAGGGAGGAGGTAGAACTGACCTTGAGCCTCTGCTGGAGGGAGGAGGTAGAACTGACCTTGAGCCTCTCTGCTGGAGGGAGGAGGAGGTAGAACTGACCTTGAGCCTCTCTGTTGGAGGGAGGAGGTAGAACTGACCTTGAGCCTCTCTGGAGGGAGGAGGTAGAACTGACCTTGAGCCTCTCTGTTGGAGTGAGGAGGTAGAACTGACCTTGGGCCTCTCTGTTGGAGGGAGGAGGAGGTAGAACTGACCTTGGGCCTCTCTGTTGGAGGGAGGAGGAGGTAGAACTGACCTTGAGCCTCTCTGTTGGGGGGAGGAGGAGGTAGAACTGACCTTGAGCCTCTCTGTTGGAGGGAGGAGGTAGAACTGACCCTGAGCCTCTCTGGAGGGAGGAGGTAGAACTGACCCTGAGCCTCTCTGGAGGGAGGAGGTAGAACTGACCTTGAGCCTCTCTGTTGGAGGGAGGAGGTAGAACTGACCTTGGGCCTCTCTGTTGGAGGGAGGAGGAGGTAGAACTGACCTTGAGCCTCTGCTGGAGGGAGGAGGTAGAACTGACCTTGAGCCTCTGCTGGAGGGAGGAGGTAGAACTGACCTTGAGCCTCTCTGCTGGAGGGAGGAGGTAGAACTGACCTTGAGCCTCTCTGCTGGAGGGAGGAGGAGGTAGAACTGACCTTGAGCCTCTCTGTTGGAGGGAGGAGGTAGAACTGACCTTGAGCCTCTCTGTTGGAGGGAGGAGGTAGAACTGACCTTGAGCCTCTCTGTTGGAGGGAGGAGGTAGAACTGACCTTGAGCCTCTCTGCTGGAGGGAGGAAGTAGAACTGAAGGGGAGTCTGGGATCAGCTCACACGGCCAGCTGATTGGCTTTGGCTGCTGATTGGTGTGTGCTGTGACTGGGTGTGGAACAGATCCACAAAGAGCAGTGATATCTATCACTTCAACAACCTCCACCATGGGGGGCAATGTCACTTCAACAACCTCCACCATGGGGGGCGAGGCCACTTCAACAACTTCCACCATGGGGGGCGATGTCACTTCAACAACATCCACCATGGGGGGCAATGTCACTTCAACAACCTCCACCATGGGGGACGATGTCACTTCAACAACCTCCACCATGGGGGGCAATGTCACTTCAACAACCTCCACCATGGGGGGGCAATGTCACTTCAACAACCTCCACCATGGGGGGAAATGTCACTTCAAAAACTTCCACCATGGGGGGCAATGTCACTTCAACAACTTCCACCATGGGGGGCAATGTCACTTCAACAACTTCTACCATGGGGCTAGATGTCACTTCAACAACTTCCACCATGGGGGGCGATGTCACTTCAACAACTTCCACCATGGGGCTAAATGTCACTTCAACAACCTTCACCATGGGGCTAGATGTCACTTCAACAACCTTCACCATGGTGGGCGATGTCACTTCAACAACCTCCACCATGGGGGGCGATGTCACTTCAACAACCTCCACCATGGGGGGCAATGTCACTTCAACAACTTCCACCATGGGGGGCGATGTCACTTCAACAACTTCCACCATGGGGGGCGATGTCACTTCAACAACTTCCACCATGGGGGGCGATGTCACTTCAACAACCTCCACCATGGGGGGCAATGTCACTTCAACAACTTCCACCATGGGGGGCGATGTCACTTCAACAACTTCCACCATGGGGGGCGATGTCACTTCAACAACTTCCACCATGGGGGGGCGATGTCACTTCAACAACTTCCACCATGGGGGGCGATGTCACTTCAACAACTTCCACCATGGGGGGCGATGTCACTTCAACAACCTCCACCATGGGGGGCGATGTCACTTCAACAACCTCCACCATGGGGGGCAATGTCACTTCAACAACCTCCACCATGGGGGGCAATGTCACTTCAACAACCTCCACCATGGGGGGCAATGTCACTTCAACAACCTCCACCATGGGGGGCAATGTCACTTCAACAACCTCCACCATAGGGGGTGATGTCACTTCAACAACCTCCCCCACGGGGGGGCAATGTCACTTCAACAACCTCCACCATGGGGCTAGATATCACTTCAACAACCTCCACCATGGGGGGCAATGTCACTTCAACAACTTCCACCATGGGGGGCAATGTCACTTCAACAACCTCCACCATGGGGCTAGATGTCACTTCAACAACTGCCACCATGGGGGGCGATGTCACTTCAACAACCTCCACCATGGGGGGCAATGTCACTTCAACAACCTCCACCATGGGGGGCGATGTCACTTCAACAACCTCCACCATGATGGGCGATGTCACTTCAACAACCTCCACCATGGGGGGCAATGTCACTTCAACAACCTCCACCATGATGGGCAATGTCACTTCAACAACCTCCACCATGGGGGGCAATGTCACTTCAACAACCTCCACCATGGGGGGCAATGTCACTTCAACAACCTCCACCATGGGGGGCGATGTCACTTCAACAACCTCCACCATAGGGGGTGATGTCACTTCAACAACCTCCCCCATGGGGGGGCAATGTCACTTCAACAACCTCCACCATGGGGCTAGATGTCACTTCAACAACCTCCACCATGGGGGGCAATGTCACTTCAACAACTTCCACCATGGGGGGCAATGTCACTTCAACAACCTCCACCATGGGGCTAGATGTCACTTCAACAACTGCCACCATGGGGGGCGATGTCACTTCAACAACCTCCACCATGGGGGGCAATGTCACTTCAACAACCTCCACTATGGGGGGCAATGTCACTTCAACAACCTCCACCATGATGGGCGATGTCACTTCAACAACCTCCACCATGGGGGGCAATGTCACTTCAACAACTTCCACCATGGGGGGCGATGTCACTTCAACAACCTCCACCATGGGGGGCAATGTCACTTCAACAACTTCCACCATGGGGGGCGATGTCACTTCAACAACCCCAACCATGGGAGGCAATGTCACTTCAACAACTGCCACCATGGGGGGCGATGTCACTTCAACAACCTCCACTCAGAGACATCAGGCTGCGGGACATGCTCTGCTCGGGATAGAAGTTACCCTCAAAGGTCTAGGATCAGTTTACCTACCCCATATCTTAATATTAAAGCCACAATCAATGGTAATTTAAGCTAAAATGATATAACATTGATTCTTGAATAATAAACCTTGTAAATGCCCTATGAGCTTCGTACAGCTGACAGTAACTGTTTGTGCCAGGTTAGTCAGTGAGAGTCATTATGCAAGCAGACCCCTCGATGAAACAAATATCATCTTGAAGCTTAAGGCCGTTGGACTGAGACTCGCTGTCAGTGTCTGTCAGTGTCTGTCAGGGTCAGTCAGGGTCAGTCAGTGTCTGTCAGTGTCTGTCAGGGTCTGTCTGTCAGTGTCTGTCAGGGTCAGTCAGGGTCAGTCAGTGTCTGTCAGGGTCTGTCAGTGTCTGTCAGGGTCAGTCAGGGTCAGTCAGTGTCTGTCAGTGTCTGTCAGCGTCTGTCAGGGTCAGTCAGGGTCTGTCTGTCAGTGTCTGTCAGTGTCTGTCAGGGTCTGTCTGTCAGGGTCAGTCAGTGTCTGTCTGTCAGTGTCTGTCAGGGTCAGTCAGTGTCTGTCAGGGTCAGTCAGTGTCTGTCAGGGTCAGTCAGTGTCTGTCAGTGTCTGTCAGTGTCTGTCTGTCAGTGTCTGTCAGTGTCTGTCTGTCAGTGTCTGTCAGGGTCTGTCTGTCAGTGTCTGTCAGGGTCAGTCAGTGTCTGTCAGGGTCAGTCAGTGTCTGTCAGGGTCAGTCAGTGTCTGTCAGGGTCAGTCAGTGTCTGTCAGGGTCAGTCAGGGTCTGTCTGTCAGTGTCTGTCAGTGTCTGTCAGGGTCTGTCTGTCAGGGTCAGTCAGTGTCTGTCAGGGTCTGTCAGTGTCTGTCAGTGTCTGTCAGGGTCAGTCAGTGTCTGTCAGGGTCAGTCAGTGTCTGTCAGGGTCAGTCAGTGTCTGTCAGGGTCTGTCAGGGTCAGTCAGTGTCTGTCAGGGTCAGTCAGTGTCTGTCAGGGTCTGTCAGGGTCAGTCAGTGTCTGTCAGTGTCTGTCAGGGTCTGTCTGTCAGTGTCTGTCAGGGTCAGTCAGTGTCTGTCAGGGTCAGTCAGTGTCTGTCAGGGTCTGTCAGGGTCAGTCAGTGTCTGTCAGGGACAGTCAGTGCCTGTCAGTGTCTGTCAGGGTCTGTCAGTGTCTGTCAGGGTCTGTCAGGGTCAGTCAGTGTCTGTCAGTGTCTGTCAGGGTCTGTCTGTCAGTGTCTGTCAGGGTCAGTCAGTGTCTGTCAGGGTCAGTCAGTGTCTGTCATGGTCAGTCAGTGTCTGTCAGGGTCTGTCTGTCAGGGTCTGTCAGGGTCTGTCTGTCAGTGTCTGTCAGGGTCTGTCAGTCAGTGTCTGTCAGGGTCAGTCAGGGTCAGTCAGTGTCTGTCAGGGTCAGTCAGTGTCTGTCAGGGTCAGTCAGTGTCTGTCAGTGTCTGTCAGTGTCTGTCAGGGTCAGTCAGGGTCAGTCAGTGTCTGTCAGGGTCAGTCAGTGTCTGTCAGGGTCAGTCTGTCAGTGTCTGTCAGGGTCAGTCAGTGTCTGTCAGGGTCAGTCAGTGTCTGTCAGGGTCAGTCAGTGTCTGTCAGGGTCAGTCAGGGTCTGTCTGTCAGTGTCTGTCAGGGTCTGTCTGTCAGTGTCTGTCAGGGTCAGTCAGTGTCTGTGAGGGTCAGTCAGTGTCTGTCAGGGTCTGTCTGTCAGTGTCTGTCAGGGTCTGTCAGTCAGTGTCTGTCAGGGTCTGTCAGTCAGTGTCTGTCAGGGTCAGTCAGTGTCTGTCAGGGTCAGTCAGTGTCTGTCAGGGTCAGTCAGTGTCTGTCAGGGTCAGTCAGGGTCAGTCAGTGTCTGTCAGGGTCAGTCAGTGTCTGTCAGGGTCAGTCAGGGTCTGTCAGGGTCAGTCAGGGTCTGTCAGGGTCAGTCAGTGTCTGTCAGGGTCAGTCAGTGTCTGTCAGGGTCAGTCAGTGTCTGTCAGGGTCAGTCAGTGTCTGTCAGGGTCAGTCAGTGTCTGTCAGTGTCTGGCAGTGTCTGTCAGGGTCAGTCAGTGTCTGTCAGGGTCAGTCAGTGTCTGTCAGGGTCAGTCAGTGTCTGTCAGGGTCAGTCAGTGTCTGTCAGGGTCAGTCAGTGTCTGTCAGGGTCAGTCAGTGTCTGTCAGTGTCTGTCAGTGTCTGTCAGGGTCAGTCAGTGTCTGTCAGGGTCAGTCAGTGTCCGTCAGTGTCTGTCAGGGTCAGTCAGTGTCTGTCAGGCTCAGTCAGTGTCTGTCAGGCTCAGTCGGTGTCTGTCAGGGTCAGTCAGTGTCTGTCAGGGTCAGTCAGTGTCTGTCAGGGTCAGTCAGTGTCTGTCAGGGTCAGTCAGTGTCTGTCAGTGTCTGTCAGGGTCAGTCAGTGTCTGTCAGGGTCAGTCAGTGTCTGTCAGGCTCAGTCAGTGTCTGTCAGGGTCAGTCAGTGTCTGTCAGTGTCTGTCAGTGTCTGTCAGGGTCAGTCAGTGTCTGTCAGGGTCAGTCAGTGTCTGTCAGTGTCTGTCAGGGTCAGTCAGTGTCTGTCAGGGTCAGTCAGTTTCTGTCAGGGTCAGTCAGTGTCTGTCAGGGTCTGTCAGTGTCTGTCAGGGTCAGTCAGTGTCTGTCAGGGTCAGTCAGGGTCTGTCAGGGTCAGTCAGTGTCTGTCAGGGTCTGTCTGTAAGTGTCTGTCAGGGTCAGTCAGGGTCAGTCAGTGTCTGTCAGGGTCTGTCTGTCAGTGTCTGTCAGTGTCTGTCAGGGTCAGTCAGTGTCTGTCAGGGTCAGTCAGTGTCTGTCAGGGTCAGTCAGTGTCTGTCAGAGTCTGTCAGTGTCTGTCAGGGTCAGTCAGTGTCTGTCGGGGTCAGTCAGTGTCTGTCAGTGTCTGTCAGTGTCTGTCTGTCAGTGTCTGTCAGTGTCTGTCTGTCAGTGTCTGTCAGGGTCTGTCTGTCAGTGTCTGTCAGGGTCTGTCTGTCAGTGTCTGTCAGGGTCAGTCAGTGTCTGTCAGGGTCAGTCAGTGTCTGTCAGGGTCAGTCAGTGTCTGTCAGGGTCAGTCAGTGTCTGTCAGGGTCAGTCAGTGTCTGTCAGGGTCAGTCAGTGTCTGTCAGGGTCAGTCAGGGTCTGTCTGTCAGTGTCTGTCAGTGTCTGTCAGGGTCTGTCTGTCAGGGTCAGTCAGTGTCTGTCAGGGTCTGTCAGTGTCTGTCAGTGTCTGTCAGGGTCAGTCAGTGTCTGTCAGGGTCAGTCAGTGTATGTCAGGGTCTGTCAGGGTCTGTCAGGGTCTGTCAGGGTCAGTCAGTGTCTGTCAGGGTCAGTCAGTGTCTGTCAGGGTCTGTCAGGGTCAGTCAGTGTCTGTCAGTGTCTGTCAGGGTCTGTCTGTCAGTGTCTGTCAGGGTCAGTCAGTGTCTGTCAGGGTCTGTCAGGGTCAGTCAGTGTCTGTCAGGGACAGTCAGTGCCTGTCAGTGTCTGTCAGGGTCTGTCAGTGTCTGTCAGGGTCTGTCAGGGTCAGTCAGTGTCTGTCAGTGTCTGTCAGGGTCTGTCTGTCAGTGTCTGTCAGGGTCAGTCAGTGTCTGTCAGGGTCTGTCTGTCAGTGTCTGTCAGGGTCTGTCAGGGTCTGTCTGTCAGTGTCTGTCAGGGTCTGTCAGTCAGTGTCTGTCAGGGTCAGTCAGGGTCAGTCAGTGTCTGTCAGGGTCAGTCAGTGTCTGTCAGGGTCAGTCAGTGTCTGTCAGTGTCTGTCAGTGTCTGTCAGGGTCAGTCAGTGTCTGTCAGGGTCAGTCAGGGTCAGTCAGTGTCTGTCAGGGTCAGTCAGTGTCTGTCAGGGTCAGTCTGTCAGTGTCTGTCATGGTCAGTCAGTGTCTGTCAGGGTCAGTCAGTGTCTGTCAGGGTCAGTCAGGGTCTGTCTGTCAGTGTCTGTCAGGGTCTGTCTGTCAGTGTCTGTCAGGGTCAGTCAGTGTCTGTCAGGGTCAGTCAGTGTCTGTCAGGGTCTGTCTGTCAGTGTCTGTCAGGGTCTGTCAGTCAGTGTCTGTCAGTCAGTGTCTGTCAGGGTCAGTCAGTGTCTGTCAGGGTCAGTCAGTGTCTGTCAGGGTCAGTCAGTGTCTGTCAGGGTCAGTCAGTGTCTGTCAGGGTCAGTCAGGGTCAGTCAGTGTCTGTCAGGGTCAGTCAGTGTCTGTCAGGGTCAGTCAGGGTCTGTCAGGGTCAGTCAGTGTCTGTCAGGGTCAGTCAGTGTCTGTCAGGGTCAGTCAGTGTCTGTCAGGGTCAGTCAGTGTCTGTCAGGGTCAGTCAGTGTCTGTCAGTGTCTGTCAGTGTCTGTCAGGGTCAGTCAGTGTCTGTCAGGGTCAGTCAGTGTCTGTCAGGGTCAGTCAGCGTCTGTCAGGGTCAGTCAGTGTCTGTCAGGGTCAGTCAGTGTCTGTCAGGGTCAGTCAGTGTCTGTCAGTGTCTGTCAGTGTCTGTCAGGGTCAGTCAGTGTCTGTCAGGGTCAGTCAGTGTCCGTCAGTGTCTGTCAGGGTCAGTCAGTGTCTGTCAGGGTCAGTCAGTGTCTGTCAGGGTCAGTCAGTGTCTGTCAGGGTCAGTCAGTGTCTGTCAGGGTCAGTCAGTGTCTGTCAGTGTCTGTCAGGGTCAGTCAGTGTCTGTCAGGGTCAGTCAGTGTCTGTCAGGCTCAGTCAGTGTCTGTCAGGCTCAGTCAGTGTCTGTCAGGGTCAGTCAGTGTCTGTCAGTGTCTGTCAGTGTCTGTCAGGGTCAGTCAGTGTCTGTTAGGGTCAGTCAGTGTCTGTCAGGGTCTGTCTGTCAGTGTCTGTCAGGGTCAGTCAGTGTCTGTCAGTGTCTGTCAGTGTCTGTCAGGGTCAGTCAGGGTCTGTCTGTCAGTGTCTGTCAGTGTCTGTCAGGGTCTGTCTGTCAGGGTCAGTCAGTGTCTGTCTGTCAGTGTCTGTCAGGGTCAGTCAGTGTCTGTCAGGGTCAGTCAGTGTCTGTCAGGGTCAGTCAGTGTCTGTCAGTGTCTGTCAGTGTCTGTCTGTCAGTGTCTGTCAGGGTCTGTCTGTCAGTGTCTGTCAGGGTCTGTCTGTCAGTGTCTGTCAGGGTCAGTCAGTGTCTGTCAGGGTCAGTCAGTGTCTGCCAGGGTCAGTCAGTGTCTGTCAGGGTCAGTCAGTGTCTGTCAGGGTCAGTCAGTGTCTGTCAGGGTCAGTCAGTGTCTGTCAGGGTCAGTCAGGGTCTGTCTGTCAGTGTCTGTCAGTGTCTGTCAGGGTCTGTCTGTCAGGGTCAGTCAGTGTCTGTCAGGGTCTGTCAGTGTCTGTCAGTGTCTGTCAGGGTCAGTCAGTGTCTGTCAGGGTCAGTCAGTGTCTGTCAGGGTCAGTCAGTGTCTGTCAGGGTCTGTCAGGGTCAGTCAGTGTCTGTCAGGGTCAGTCAGTGTCTGTCAGGGTCTGTCAGGGTCAGTCAGTGTCTGTCAGTGTCTGTCAGGGTCTGTCTGTCAGTGTCTGTCAGGGTCAGTCAGTGTCTGTCAGGGTCAGTCAGTGTCTGTCAGGGTCTGTCAGGGTCAGTCAGTGTCTGTCAGGGACAGTCAGTGCCTGTCAGTGTCTGTCAGGGTCTGTCAGTGTCTGTCAGGGTCTGTCAGGGTCAGTCAGTGTCTGTCAGTGTCTGTCAGGGTCTGTCTGTCAGTGTCTGTCAGGGTCAGTCAGTGTCTGTCAGGGTCAGTCAGTGTCTGTCATGGTCAGTCAGTGTCTGTCAGGGTCTGTCTGTCAGGGTCTGTCAGGGTCTGTCTGTCAGTGTCTGTCAGGGTCTGTCAGTCAGTGTCTGTCAGGGTCAGTCAGGGTCAGTCAGTGTCTGTCAGGGTCAGTCAGTGTCTGTCAGGGTCAGTCAGTGTCTGTCAGTGTCTGTCAGTGTCTGTCAGGGTCAGTCAGTGTCTGTCAGGGTCAGTCAGGGTCAGTCAGTGTCTGTCAGGGTCAGTCAGTGTCTGTCAGGGTCAGTCTGTCAGTGTCTGTCAGGGTCAGTCAGTGTCTGTCAGGGTCAGTCAGTGTCTGTCAGGGTCAGTCAGGGTCTTTCTGTCAGTGTCTGTCAGGGTCTGTCTGTCAGTGTCTGTCAGGGTCAGTCAGTGTCTGTCAGGGTCAGTCAGTGTCTGTCAGGGTCTGTCTGTCAGTGTCTGTCAGGGTCTGTCAGTCAGTGTCTGTCAGGGTCTGTCAGTCAGTGTCTGTCAGGGTCAGTCAGTGTCTGTCAGGGTCAGTCAGTGTCTGTCAGGGTCAGTCAGTGTCTGTCAGGGTCAGTCAGTGTCTGTCAGGGTCAGTCAGTGTCTGTCAGGGTCTGTCTGTCAGTGTCTGTCAGGGTCTGTCTGTCAGTGTCTGTCAGGGTCTGTCAGTCAGTGTCTGTCAGTCTGTCAGTCTGTCTGTCAGTGTCTGTCAGGGTCAGTCAGTGTCTGTCAGGGTCAGTCAGTGTCTGTCAGGGTCAGTCAGGGTCAGTCAGTGTCTGTCAGGGTCAGTCAGTGTCTGTCAGTCAGTGTCTGTCAGGGTCAGTCAGTCTGTCAGGGTCAGTCAGGGTCAGGGTCAGTCAGTGTCTGTCAGGGTCAGTCAGTGTCTGTCAGGGTCAGTCAGTGTCTGTCAGGGTCAGTCAGTGTCTGTCAGGGTCAGTCAGTGTCTGTCAGTGTCTGTCAGTGTCTGTCAGGGTCAGTCAGTTGTCAGGGTCAGTCAGTGTCTGTCAGGGTCAGTCAGCGTCTGTCAGGGTCAGTCAGTGTCTGTCAGGGTCAGTCAGTGTCTGTCAGGGTCAGTCAGTGTCTGTCAGTGTCTGTCAGTGTCTGTCAGGGTCAGTCAGTGTCTGTCAGGGTCAGTCAGTGTCCGTCAGTGTCTGTCAGGGTCAGTCAGTGTCTGTCAGGGTCAGTCAGTGTCTGTCAGGGTCAGTCAGTGTCTGTCAGGGTCAGTCAGTGTCTGTCAGGGTCAGTCAGTGTCTGTCAGTGTCTGTCAGGGTCAGTCAGTGTCTGTCAGGGTCAGTCAGTGTCTGTCAGGCTCAGTCAGTGTCTGTCAGGCTCAGTCAGTGTCTGTCAGGGTCAGTCAGTGTCTGTCAGTGTCTGTCAGTGTCTGTCAGGGTCAGTCAGTGTCTGTTAGGGTCAGTCAGTGTCTGTCAGGGTCTGTCTGTCAGTGTCTGTCAGGGTCAGTCAGTGTCTGTCAGTGTCTGTCAGTGTCTGTCAGGGTCAGTCAGGGTCTGTCTGTCAGTGTCTGTCAGTGTCTGTCAGGGTCTGTCTGTCAGGGTCAGTCAGTGTCTGTCTGTCAGTGTCTGTCAGGGTCAGTCAGTGTCTGTCAGGGTCAGTCAGTGTCTGTCAGGGTCAGTCAGTGTCTGTCAGTGTCTGTCAGTCAGTGTCTGTCAGTGTCTGTCAGTCTGTCAGGGTCAGGGTCAGTCAGTCTGTCAGTGTCTGTCAGTGTCTGTCAGGGTCTGTCTGTCAGTGTCTGTCAGGGTCTGTCTGTCAGTGTCAGTGTCAGGGTCAGTCAGTGTCTGTCAGGGTCAGTCAGTGTCTGCCAGGGTCAGTCAGTGTCTGTCAGGGTCAGTCAGTGTCTGTCAGGGTCAGTCAGTGTCTGTCAGGGTCAGTCAGTGTCTGTCAGGGTCAGTCAGGGTCTGTCTGTCAGTGTCTGTCAGTGTCTGTCAGGGTCTGTCTGTCAGGGTCAGTCAGTGTCTGTCAGGGTCTGTCAGTGTCTGTCAGTGTCTGTCAGGGTCAGTCAGTGTCTGTCAGGGTCAGTCAGTGTCTGTCAGGGTCAGTCAGTGTCTGTCAGGGTCTGTCAGGGTCAGTCAGTGTCTGTCAGGGTCAGTCAGTGTCTGTCAGGGTCTGTCAGGGTCTGTCAGTGTCTGTCAGGGTCTGTCTGTCAGTGTCTGTCAGGGTCAGTCAGTGTCTGTCAGGGTCAGTCAGTGTCTGTCAGGGTCTGTCAGGGTCAGTCAGTGTCTGTCAGGGACAGTCAGTGCCTGTCAGTGTCTGTCAGTGGTCTGTCAGTGTCTGTCAGGGTCTGTCAGGGTCAGTCAGTGTCTGTCAGTGTCTGTCAGGGTCAGGTCTGTCAGTGTCTGTCAGGGTCAGTCAGTGTCTGTCAGGGTCAGTCAGTGTCTGTCATGGTCAGTCAGTGTCTGTCAGGGTCTGTCTGTCAGGGTCTGTCAGGGTCTGTCTGTCAGTGTCTGTCAGGGTCTGTCAGTCAGTGTCTGTCAGGGTCAGTCAGGGTCAGTCAGTGTCTGTCAGGGTCAGTCAGTGTCTGTCAGGGTCAGTCAGTGTCTGTCAGTGTCTGTCAGTGTCTGTCAGGGTCAGTCAGTGTCTGTCAGTCAGGGTCAGTCAGTGTCAGGGTCAGTCAGTGTGTCTGTCTGTCAGGGTCAGTCAGTCAGTGTCTGTCAGGGTCAGTCAGTCTTTCTGTCAGTGTCTGTCTGTCAGGGTCAGTCAGTGTCTGTCATGGTCAGTCTGTCAGTCTGTCAGTGTCTGTCTGTCAGTCAGTCAGTCTGTCTGTCAGGGTCAGTTAGTGTCTGTCAGGGTCAGTCAGTCAGTCAGTGTCTGTCAGGGTCAGTCAGTCTCAGGGTCTGTCAGGGTCAGTCAGTGTCTGTCAGGGTCTGGTCAGTCAGTGTCTGTCAGGGTCAGTCAGGGTCTTTCTGTCAGTGTCTGTCAGGGTCTGTCTGTCAGTGTCTGTCAGGGTCAGTCAGTGTCTGTCATGGTCAGTCAGTGTCTGTCAGGGTCTGTCTGTCAGTGTCTGTCAGGGTCTGTCAGTCAGTGTCTGTCAGGGTCTGTCAGTCAGTGTCTGTCAGGGTCAGTCAGTGTCTGTCAGTGTCTGTCAGGGTCAGTTAGTGTCTGTCAGGGTCAGTCAGGGTCAGTCAGTGTCTGTCAGGGTCAGTCAGTGTCTGTCAGGGTCAGTCAGGGTCTGTCAGGGTCAGTCAGTGTCTGTCAGGGTCAGTCAGTGTCTGTCAGGGTCAGTCAGTGTCTGTCAGGGTCAGTCAGTGTCTGTCAGGGTCAGTCAGTGTCTGTCAGTGTCTGGCAGTGTCTGTCAGGGTCAGTCAGTGTCTGTCAGGGTCAGTCAGTGTCTGTCAGGGTCAGTCAGTGTCTGTCAGGGTCAGTCAGTGTCTGTCAGGGTCAGTCAGTGTCTGTCAGGGTCAGTCAGTGTCTGTCAGGGTCAGTCAGTGTCTGTCAGTGTCTGTCAGTGTCTGTCAGGGTCAGGCAGTGTCTGTCAGGGTCAGTCAGTGTCCGTCAGTGTCTGTCAGGGTCAGTCAGTGTCTGTCAGGCTCAGTCAGTGTCTGTCAGGCTCAGTCGGTGTCTGTCAGGGTCAGTCAGTCTGTCTGTCAGGGTCAGTCAGTGTCTGTCAGGGTCAGTCAGTGTCTGTCAGGGTCAGTTAGTGTCTGTCAGTGTCTGTCAGGGTCAGTCAGTGTCTGTCAGGGTCAGTCAGTGTCTGTCAGGCTCAGTCAGTGTCTGTCAGGGTCAGTCAGTGTCTGTCAGTGTCTGTCAGTGTCTGTCAGGGTCAGTCAGTGTCTGTCAGGGTCAGTCAGTGTCTGTCAGGGTCAGTAAGTGTCTGTCAGGGTCTGTCTGTCAGTGTCTGTCAGGGTCAGTCAGTGTCTGTCAGGGTCAGTCAGTGTCTGTCAGGGTCAGTCAGTGTCTGTCAGTGTCTGTCAGGGTCAGTCAGTGTCTGTCAGGGTCAGTCAGTTTCTGTCAGGGTCAGTCAGTGTCTGTCAGGGTCTGTCAGTGTCTGTCAGGGTCAGTCAGTGTCTGTCAGGGTCAGTCAGGGTCTGTCAGGGTCAGTCAGTGTCTGTCAGGGTCTGTCTGTAAGTGTCTGTCAGGGTCAGTCAGGGTCAGTCAGTGTCTGTCAGGGTCTGTCTGTCAGTGTCTGTCAGTGTCTGTCAGGGTCAGTCAGTGTCTGTCAGGGTCAGTCAGTGTCTGTCAGGGTCAGTCAGTGTCTGTCAGAGTCTGTCAGTGTCTGTCAGGGTCAGTCAGTGTCTGTCAGGGTCAGTCAGTGTCTGTCAGTGTCTGTCAGTGTCTGTCTGTCAGTGTCTGTCAGTGTCTGTCTGTCAGTGTCTGTCAGGGTCTGTCTGTCAGTGTCTGTCAGGGTCTGTCTGTCAGTGTCTGTCAGGGTCAGTCAGTGTCTGTCAGGGTCAGTCAGTGTCTGTCAGGGTCAGTCAGTGTCTGTCAGGGTCAGTCAGTGTCTGTCAGGGTCAGTCAGTGTCTGTCAGGGTCAGTCAGGGTCTGTCTGTCAGTGTCTGTCAGTGTCTGTCAGGGTCTGTCTGTCAGGGTCAGTCAGTGTCTGTCAGGGTCTGTCAGTGTCTGTCAGTGTCTGTCAGGGTCAGTCAGTGTCTGTCAGGGTCAGTCAGTGTCTGTCAGGGTCTGTCAGGGTCTGTCAGGGTCTGTCAGGGTCAATCAGTGTCTGTCAGGGTCAGTCAGTGTCTGTCAGTGTCTGTCAGGGTCAGTCAGTGTCTGTCAGTGTCTGTCAGGGTCTGTCTGTCAGTCAGTGTCTGTCAGGGTCAGTCAGTGTCTGTCAGGGTCTGTCAGGGTCAGTCAGTGTCTGTCAGGGACAGTCAGTGCCTGTCAGTGTCTGTCAGGGTCTGTCAGTGTCTGTCAGGGTCTGTCAGGGTCAGTCAGTGTCTGTCAGTGTCTGTCAGGGTCTGTCTGTCAGTGTCTGTCAGGGTCAGTCAGTGTCTGTCAGGGTCTGTCTGTCAGTGTCTGTCAGGGTCTGTCAGGGTCTGTCTGTCAGTGTCTGTCAGGGTCTGTCAGTCAGTGTCTGTCAGGGTCAGTCAGGGTCAGTCAGTGTCTGTCAGGGTCAGTCAGTGTCTGTCAGTGTCTGTCAGGGTCAGTCAGTGTCTGTCAGGGTCAGTCAGGGTCAGTCAGTGTCTGTCAGGGTCAGTCAGTGTCTGTCAGGGTCAGTCTGTCAGTGTCTGTCATGGTCAGTCAGTGTCTGTCAGGGTCAGTCAGTGTCTGTCAGGGTCAGTCAGTGTCTGTCAGGGTCAGTCAGGGTCTGTCTGTCAGTGTCTGTCAGGGTCTGTCTGTCAGTGTCTGTCAGGGTCAGTCAGTGTCTGTCAGGGTCAGTCAGTGTCTGTCAGGGTCTGTCTGTCAGTGTCTGTCAGGGTCTGTCAGTCAGTGTCTGTCAGTCAGTGTCTGTCAGGGTCAGTCAGTGTCTGTCAGGGTCAGTCAGGGTCAGTCAGTGTCTGTCATGGTCAGTCAGTGTCTGTCAGGGTCAGTCAGGGTCTGTCAGGGTCAGTCAGTGTCTGTCAGGGTCAGTCAGTGTCTGTCAGGGTCAGTCAGTGTCTGTCAGGGTCAGTCAGTGTCTGTCAGGGTCAGTCAGTGTCTGTCAGTGTCTGTCAGTGTCTGTCAGGGTCAGTCAGTGTCTGTCAGGGTCAGTCAGTGTCTGTCAGGGTCAGTCAGCGTCTGTCAGGGTCAGTCAGTGTCTGTCAGGGTCAGTCAGTGTCTGTCAGGGTCAGTCAGTGTCTGTCAGTGTCTGTCAGTGTCTGTCAGGGTCAGTCAGTGTCTGTCAGGGTCAGTCAGTGTCCGTCAGTGTCTGTCAGGGTCAGTCAGTGTCTGTCAGGGTCAGTCAGTGTCTGTCAGGGTCAGTCAGTGTCTGTCAGGGTCAGTCAGTGTCTGTCAGGGTCAGTCAGTGTCTGTCAGTGTCTGTCAGGGTCAGTCAGTGTCTGTCAGGGTCAGTCAGTGTCTGTCAGGCTCAGTCAGTGTCTGTCAGGCTCAGTCAGTGTCTGTCAGGCTCAGTCAGTGTCTGTCAGGGTCAGTCAGTGTCTGTCAGTGTCTGTCAGTGTCTGTCAGGGTCAGTCAGTGTCTGTCAGGGTCAGTCAGTGTCTGTCAGGGTCTGTCTGTCAGTGTCTGTCAGGGTCAGTCAGTGTCTGTCAGGGTCAGTCAGTGTCTGTCAGGGTCAGTCAGTGTCTGTCAGGGTCAGTCAGTGTCTGTCAGGGTCAGTCAGTGTCTGTCAGGGTCAGTCAGGGTCTGTCAGGGTCAGTCAGTGTCTGTCAGGGTCTGTCTGTCAGTGTCTGTCAGGGTCAGTCAGGGTCAGTCAGTGTCTGTCAGGGTCTGTCTGTCAGTGTCTGTCAGTGTCTGTCAGGGTCTGTCAGTCAGTGTCTGTCAGGGTCAGTCAGGGTCAGTCAGTGTCTGTCAGGGTCAGTCAGTGTCTGTCAGGGTCAGTCAGTGTCTGTCAGTGTCTGTCAGTGTCTGTCAGGGTCAGTCAGTGTCTGTCAGGGTCAGTCAGGGTCAGTCAGTGTCTGTCTGTCAGTGTCTGTCAGGGTCTGTCAGTCAGTGTCTGTCAGTCAGTGTCTGTCAGGGTCAGTCAGTGTCTGTCAGGGTCAGTCAGGGTCAGTCAGTGTCTGTCATGGTCAGTCAGTGTCTCTCAGGGTCAGTCAGGGTCTGTCAGGGTCAGTCAGTGTCTGTCAGGGTCAGTCAGTGTCTGTCAGGGTCAGTCAGTGTCTGTCAGGGTCAGTCAGTGTCTGTCAGGGTCAGTCAGTGTCTGTCAGTGTCTGTCAGTGTCTGTCAGGGTCAGTCAGTGTCTGTCAGGGTCAGTCAGTGTCTGTCAGGGTCAGTCAGCGTCTGTCAGGGTCAGTCAGTGTCTGTCAGGGTCAGTCAGTGTCTGTCAGGGTCAGTCAGTGTCTGTCAGTGTCTGTCAGTGTCTGTCAGGGTCAGTCAGTGTCTGTCAGGGTCAGTCAGTGTCCGTCAGTGTCTGTCAGGGTCAGTCAGTGTCTGTCAGGGTCAGTCAGTGTCTGTCAGGGTCAGTCAGTGTCTGTCAGGGTCAGTCAGTGTCTGTCAGGGTCAGTCAGTGTCTGTCAGTGTCTGTCAGGGTCAGTCAGTGTCTGTCAGGGTCAGTCAGTGTCTGTCAGGCTCAGTCAGTGTCTGTCAGGCTCAGTCAGTGTCTGTCAGGGTCAGTCAGTGTCTGTCAGTGTCTGTCAGTGTCTGTCAGGGTCAGTCAGTGTCTGTCAGGGTCAGTCAGTGTCTGTCAGGGTCTGTCTGTCAGTGTCTGTCAGGGTGTCAGTGTCTGTCAGGGTCAGTCAGTGTCTGTCAGGGTCAGTCAGTGTCTGTCAGGGTCAGTCAGTGTCTGTCAGGGTCAGTCAGTGTCTGTCAGGGTCAGTCAGGGTCTGTCAGGGTCAGTCAGTGTCTGTCAGGGTCTGTCTGTCAGTGTCTGTCAGGGTCAGTCAGGGTCTGTCAGGGTCAGTCAGTGTCTGTCAGGGTCTGTCTGTCAGTGTCTGTCAGGGTCAGTCAGGGTCAGTCAGTGTCTGTCAGGGTCAGTCAGTGTCTGTCAGGGTCAGTGTCTGTCAGGGTCAGGGTCAGGTCAGTCAGTGTCTGTCAGGGTCAGTCAGGGTCAGTCAGTGTCTGTCAGGGTCAGTCAGTGTCTGTCAGGGTCAGTCAGTGTCTGTCAGTGTCTGTCAGTGTCTGTCAGGGTCAGTCAGTGTCTGTCAGGGTCAGTCAGGGTCAGTCAGTGTCTGTCAGGGTCAGTCAGTGTCTGTCAGGGTCAGTCTGTCAGTGTCTGTCATGGTCAGTCAGTGTCTGTCAGGGTCAGTCAGTGTCTGTCAGGGTCAGTCAGTGTCTGTCAGGGTCAGTCAGGGTCTGTCTGTCAGGGTCTGTCTGTCAGTGTCTGTCAGGGTCAGTCAGTGTCTGTCAGGGTCAGTCAGTGTCTGTCAGGGTCTGTCTGTCAGTGTCTGTCAGGGTCTGTCAGTCAGTGTCTGTCAGTCAGTGTCTGTCAGGGTCAGTCAGTGTCTGTCAGGGTCAGTCAGGGTCAGTCAGTGTCTGTCAGGGTCAGTCTGTCAGGGTCAGTCAGTGTCTGTCAGGGTCAGTCAGGGTCTGTCAGGGTCAGTCAGTGTCTGTCAGGGTCAGTCAGTGTCTGTCAGGGTCAGTCAGTGTCTGTCAGGGTCAGTCAGTGTCTGTCAGTGTCTGTCAGTGTCTGTCAGTGTCTGTCAGGGTCAGTCAGTGTCTGTCAGGGTCAGTCAGTGTCTGTCAGGGTCAGTCAGCGTCTGTCAGGGTCAGTCAGTGTCTGTCAGGGTCAGTCAGTGTCTGTCAGGGTCAGTCAGTGTCTGTCAGTGTCTGTCAGTGTCTGTCAGGGTCAGTCAGTGTCTGTCAGGGTCAGTCAGTGTCCGTCAGTGTCTGTCAGGGTCAGTCAGTGTCTGTCAGGGTCAGTCAGTGTCTGTCAGGGTCAGTCAGTGTCTGTCAGGGTCAGTCAGTGTCTGTCCGTGTCTGTCAGGGTCAGTCAGTGTCTGTCAGGGTCAGTCAGTGTCTGTCAGGCTCAGTCAGTGTCTGTCAGGCTCAGTCAGTGTCTGTCAGGGTCAGTCAGTGTCTGTCAGTGTCTGTCAGTGTCTGTCAGGGTCAGTCAGTGTCTGTCAGGGTCAGTCAGTGTCTGTCAGGGTCTGTCTGTCAGTGTCTGTCAGGGTCAGTCAGTGTCTGTCAGGGTCAGTCAGTGTCTGTCAGGGTCAGTCAGTGTCTGTCAGGGTCAGTCAGTGTCTGTCAGGGTCAGTCAGTGTCTGTCAGGGTCAGTCAGGGTCTGTCAGGGTCAGTCAGTGTCTGTCAGGGTCTGTCTGTCAGTGTCTGTCAGGGTCAGTCAGGGTCAGTCAGTGTCTGTCAGGGTCTGTCTGTCAGTGTCTGTCAGTGTCTGTCAGGGTCAGTCAGTGTCTGTCAGTGTCTGTCAGGGTCAGTCAGTGTCTGTCAGGGTCTGTCAGTGTCTGTCAGGGTCAGTCAGTGTCTGTCAGGGTCTTTCAGTGTCTGTCAGGGTCAGTCAGTGTCTGTCAGGGTCAGTCAGTGTCTGTCAGGGTCAGCCAGTGTCTGTCAGGGTCAGCCAGTGTCTGTCAGGGTCAGTCAGTGTCCGTCAGGGTCTGTCAGGGTCAGTCAGTGTCTGTCAGGGTCTGTCAGTGTCTGTCAGGGTCAGTCAGTGTCTGTCAGGGTCAGTCAGTGTCTGTCAGGGTCAGTCAGTGTCTGTCAGGGTCAGTCAGTGTCTGTCAGGGTCAGTCAGTGTCTGTCAGGGTCAGTCAGGGTCAGTCAGGGTCTGTCAGGGTCAGTCAGTGTCTGTCAGGGTCTGTCAGTGTCTGTCAGGGTCAGTCAGTGTCTGTCAGGGTCAGTCAGTGTCTGTCAGGGTCAGTCAGTGTCTGTCAGGGTCAGTCAGTGTCTGTCAGGGTCAGTTGACCAGCAGTGCTATTTGATCAGACTTTTATCGCTTGGGGGAGATCTGTGAAAGTTTAATTGAAAAGTCAAGTAGTGAAGAGTATGGGTTCCACCACCATTCCACTGAATGTGGCTTTGCAAATGTAAATGACGTCTTCATGCTTGCTTAGCGAATACTACTTCCTTCTGCTTCATCTCACACAGAGGCTCAGAACCCAAGACCTTTGCCTTGCTAGCACACGTGACTGCCCTCCTACAGCGTCTTTCCAGTGGGCGCCACACAAAAAGCTAGCTACTTGCTGGTGCAAGTGGGGACACTTCAGCCTGATGAGTAAGTTTCACACATCCCCATGTGCCAGACCAAGTAGGACTGCTGTACCCTGATTACCTGGGCTGGGGCAGATCCTGGAGTTGGAGCATTAAGAGCATTTGAGCTTTATACAAGACTGATGCAGGTTATCGACCACAGATTCACTCTAGAACAATAAACCATTTCCAAGTTGCTGAGCCGTCCAGAAAAGGGTGCTCTCTGATTAGGTTCTGTACTGTCGTGTTTCTATAATCGATTTCCTTTTCATGAGTGTCTCCTGCTTATTGAGCAGTATATTGTTTGAAGAGCTTGCTCCCCTCAGCAGTATTTGTGTGTGTCTGTGCGACACCCTTTCTGTGCGATGGTCTCTCTGTGCGACACCCTTTCTGTGCGATGGTCTCTCTGTGCGACACCCTTTCTGTGCGATGGTCTCTCTGTGCGACACCCTTTCTGTGCGATGGTCTCTCTGTGCGACACCCTTTCTGTTCGATGGTCTCTCTGTGCGACACCCTTTCTGTGCGATGGTCTCTCTGTGCGACACCCTTTCTGTGCAATGGTCTCTCTGTGCGACACCCTTTCTGTGCGATGGTCTCTCTGTGCGATGGTCTCTCTGTGCGATGGTCTCTCTGTGCAATGGTCTCTCTGTGCAACGGTCTCTCTGTGCGATGGTCTCTCTGTGCAATGACCTACAGTAATTGACCACTCAGTGTGGTCTGTGGCACGAGGCTGATAAGAGGGCAGCATAAAGAGTGAAGGGTGGGAGGTATCTGAAACCTCTCTAGTTTATTCTCTGTTCCTGTGGTCTACTAGCAGGCCTAGCTGTATTGTAATAGAGACTGTGAGACTGGTCAACAGCCTCTCTCTGATATTATGTAATAGGATTTTGGGAAAACCTTGCCCAATACAGAATACCATTTTGAACACTACCCATGTTTTTGACATGAAGGATATAATATGTTACTATTGCAATGAAAACAATACCTTTGAAATTATTGTGGATTTTTTTTATTCTTGTTGCCAAATACTTTATACACAAACAAAAATTAGAGAATTTTATTACAAAATTACAAAATGTTTGATTGAATTGAATCCTATTGTTAAGACGACATCCCCGGTGAATAACAACACGAATAACATCTTCCTAAATCATTTAGAATTAATACAATTGCACTGGAATTGTTTTTTTAAATGTATTATTATTTATATATTTTGTATATTTAGTATTTTCTTGTTTTGTGTTTTGTTAGACATGTTTGATGTAGTAAGATAATTTTGTATTATAAAAAACAACAACAAAAAACACCAGCCTGTCTCTGCCTAGTGACAGCACAGACAACGCTGTGCTCCAAAAGCCCTCTTACATAGCTAATTAATGACTGTAGAGCGGCACAGAGCCTCTACTGCTGTCTACAGCTGTCTCTACTACTGGCTTTACTGTTGTCTCTACTGTCTAATGCTGCCTCTACTGTTGTCTCTACTGTCTAATGCTGTCTATACTGTTGTCTCTACTGTCATGCTGTCTCTACTGTTGTCTCTACTGTCTAATGCTGTCTCCACTGTTGTCTCTACTGTCTAATGCTGGCACTACTGTTGTCTCTACTGTCTAATGCTGGCACTACTGTTGTCTCTACTGTCTAATGCTGGCTCTACTGTTATCTCTACTGTGTAATGCTGTCTCTACCACTGGCTCTATTGTTGTCTCTACTGTGTAATGCTGTCTCTACTGTTGTCTCAACTGTTGTCTCTACTGTGTAATGCTGTCTCTACTGTTGTCTCTACTGTTGTCTCTAGTGTGTAATGCTGTCTCTACCACTGTCTCTACTGTTGTCTCTACTGTCTAATGCTGTCTCTACTGTTGTCTCTACTGTTGTCTCTACTGTGTAATGCTGTCTCTACTGTTGTCTCTACTGTTGCCTCTACTGTCTAATGCTGTCTCTACCACTGTCTCTACTGTTGTCTCTACTGTGTAATGCTGTCTCTACTGTTGTCTCTACTGTCTAATGCTGTCTCTACCACTGTCTCTACTGTTATCTCTACTGTCTAATGCTGTCTCTATCACTGTCTCTACCACTGTCTCTACTGTCTAATGCTGTCTCTACCACTGTCTCTACTGTGTAATGCTGTCTCTACTGCTGGCTCTACTGTTGTCTCTACTGTGTAATGCTGTCTCTACTGTTGTCTCTACTGTTGTCTCTACTGTGTAATGCTCTCTACTGTTGTCTCTACTGTTGCCTCTACTGTCTAATGATGTCTCTACCACTGTCTCTACTGTTGTCTCTACTGTGTAATGCTGTCTCTACTGTTGTCTTTACTGTGTAATGCTGTCTGTACTGTTGTCTCTACTGTCTAATGCTGTCTCTACTGTTGTCTCTACTGTTGTCTCTACTGTCTAATACTGTCTCTACTGTTGTCTCTAGTGTGTAATGCTCTCTCTACCACTGTCTCTACTGTTGTCTCTACTATGTAATGCTGTCTCTACCGCTGTCTCTACTGTCTAATGCTGTCTCTACCACTGTCTCTACCGCTGTCTCTACTGTTGTCTCTACTGTCTAATGCTGTCTCTACCGCTGGCTCTACTGTTGTCTCTACTGTGTAATACTGTCTCTACTGTTGTCTCTACTGTCTAATGCTGTCTCTACTGTTGTCTCTACTGTGTAATGCTGTCTCTACTGTTGTCTCTACTGTCTAATGCTGTCTCTACCACTGTCTCTACTGTTATCTCTACTGTCTAATGCTGTCTCTATCACTGTCTCTACCACTGTCTCTACTGTCTAATGCTGTCTCTACCACTGTCTCTACTGTGTAATGCTGTCTCTACTGCTGGCTCTACTGTTGTCTCTACTGTGTAATGCTGTCTCTACTGTTGTCTCTACTGTTGTCTCTACTGTCTAATGCTGTCTCTACCGCTCTCTCTACTGTTGTCTCTACTATCTAATGCTGTCTCTACCACTGTCTCTACTGTCTAATGCTGTCTCTACCACTGTCTCTACTGTTGTCTCTACTGTGTAATGCTGTCTCTACTGTTGTCTTTACTGTGTAATGCTGTCTCTACTGTTGTCTCTGTCTAATGCTGTCTCTACTGTTGTCTCTACTGTTGTCTCTACTGTGTAATGCTGTCTCTACTGTTGTCTCTACTGTGTAATACTGTCTCCACTGTTGTCTCTATTGTCTAATGCTGTCTCTACTGTTGTCTCTACTGTTGTCTCTACTGTCTAATACTGTCTCTACTGTTGTCTCTAGTGTGCAATGCTGTCTTTACCACTGTCTCTACTGTTGTCTCTACTATATAATGCTGTCTCTACCGCTGTCTCTACTGTCTAATGCTTTCTCTACCACTGTCTCTACCGCTGTCTCTACTGTTGTCTCTACTGTGTAATGCTGTCTCTACCGCTGGCTCTACTGTTGTCTCTACTGTGTAATACTGTCTCTACTGTTGTCTCTACTGTCTAATACTGTCTCTACTGTTGTCTCTACTGTCTAATACTGTCTCTAATGTTGTCTCTACTGTCTAATACTGTCTCTACTGTTGTCTCTACTGTCTAATGCTGTCTCTACTGTTGTCTCTACTGTTGTCTCTACTGTTGTCTCTACTGTCTAATACTGTCTCTACTGTTGTCTCTACTGTCTAATGCTGTCTCTACCACTGTCTCTACTGTTGTCTCTACTGTCTTATGCTGTCTCTACCACTTTCTCTACTGTCTAATGCTGTCTCTACCACTGTCTCTACTGTTGTCTCTACTGTGTAATGCTGTCTCTACCGCTGGCTCTACTGTTGTCTCTACTGTCTAATGCCGTCTCTACTGCTGGCTCTACTGTTGTCTCTACTGTCTAATGCTGTCTCTACCGCTCTCTCTACTGTTGTCTCTACTGTCTAATGCTGTCTCTACCGCTGTCTCTACTGTCTAATGCTGTCTCTACCACTGTCTCCACTGTCTAATGCTTTCTCTACCACTGTCTCTACTGTTGTCTCTACTGTGTAATGCTGTCTCCACTGCTGTCTCTACTGCTGTCTCTACTGTTGTCTCTACTGTGTAATACTGTCTCTACTGTTGTCTCTACTGTGTAATACTGTCTCTAATGTTGTCTCTACTGTGTAATACTGTCTCTACTGTTGTCTCTACTGTGTAATGCTGTCTCTACTGTTGTCTCTATTGTTGTCTCTACTGTGTAATGCTGTCTCTACCGCTGTCTCTACCGCTGTCTCTACTGTCTAATGCTTTCTCTACCACTGTCTCTACCGCTGTCTCTACTGTTGTCTCTACTGTGTAATGCTGTCTCTACCGCTGGCTCTACTGTTGTCTCTACTGTGTAATACTGTCTCTACTGTTGTCTCTACTGTCTAATGCTGTCTCTACTGTTGTCTCTACTGTCTAATACTGTCTCTACTGTTGTCTCTACTGTCTAATGCTGTCTCTACTGTTGTCTCTACTGTGTAATGCTGTCTCTACTGTTGTCTCTACTGTCTAATGCTGTCTCTACCACTGTCTCTACTGTTGTCTCTACTGTCTAATGCTGTCTCTACCACTGTCTCTACCGTTGTCTCTACTGTCTTATGCTGTCTCTACCACTGTCTCTACTGTCTAATGCTGTCTCTACCACTGTCTCTACTGTTGTCTCTACTGTGTAATGCTGTCTCTACCGCTGGCTCTACTGTTGTCTCTACTGTCTAATACCGTCTCTACCGCTGGCTCTACTGTTGTCTCTACTGTCTAATGCTGTCTCTACCGCTCTCTCTACTGTTGTCTCTACTGTCTAATGCTGTCTCTACCGCTGTCTCTACTGTCTAATGCTGTCTCTACCACTGTCTCCACTGTCTAATGCTGTCTCTACCACTGTCTCTACTGTTGTCTCTACTGTGTAATGCTGTCTCTACCGCTGGCTCTACTGTTGTCTCTACTGTGTAATACTGTCTCTACTGTTGTCTCTACTGTCTAATGCTGTCTCTACTGTTGTCTCTACTGTCTAATACTGTCTCTACTGTTGTCTCTACTGTCTAATGCTGTCTCTACTGTTGTCTCTACTGTGTAATGCTGTCTCTACTGTTGTCTCTACTGTCTAATGCTGTCTCTACCACTGTCTCTACTGTTGTCTCTACTGTCTAATGCTGTCTCTACCACTGTCTCTACCGTTGTCTCTACTGTCTTATGCTGTCTCTACCACTGTCTCTACTGTCTAATGCTGTCTCTACCACTGTCTCTACTGTTGTCTCTACTGTGTAATGCTGTCTCTACCGCTGGCTCTACTGTTGTCTCTACTGTCTAATGCCGTCTCTACCGCTGGCTCTACTGTTGTCTCTACTGTCTAATGCTGTCTCTACCGCTCTCTCTACTGTTGTCTCTACTGTCTAATGCTGTCTCTACCGCTGTCTCTACTGTCTAATGCTGTCTCTACCACTGTCTCCACTGTCTAATGCTGTCTCTACCACTGTCTCTACTGTTGTCTCTACTGTGTAATGCTGTCTCTACTGCTGTCTCTACTGCTGTCTCTACTGTTGTCTCTACTGTGTAATACTGTCTCTACTGTTGTCTCTACTGTGTAATACTGTCTCTACTGTTGTCTCTACTGTGTAATACTGTCTCTACTGTTGTCTCTACTGTGTAATGCTGTCTCTACTGTTGTCTCTATTGTTGTCTCTACTGTGTAATGCTGTCTCTACCGCTGTCTCTATTGTTGTCTCTACTGTGTAATACTGTCTCTACTGTTGTCTCTACTGTGTAATGCTGTCTCTACCACTGTCTCTACTGTTGTCTCTACTGTCTAATGCTGTCTCTACTGTTGTCTCTACTGTTGTCTCTACTGTGTAATGCTGTCTCTACTGTTGTCTCTACTGTGTAATACTGTCTCCACTGTTGTCTCTACTGTCTAATGCTGTCTCTACTGTTGTCTCTACTGTTGTCTCTACTGTTGTCTCTATTGTCTAATGCTGTCTCTACTGTTGTCTCTACTGTTGTCCCTACTGTCTAATACTGTCTCTACTGTTGTCTCTAGTGTGTAATGCTGTCTTTACCCCTGTCTCTACTGTTGTCTCTACTATATAATGCTGTCTCTACTGTCTAATGCTTTCTCTACCACTGTCTCTACCACTGTCTCTACTGTTGTCTCTACTGTGTAATGCTGTCTCTACCGCTGGCTCTACTGTTGTCTCTACTGTGTAATACTGTCTCTACTGTTGTCTCTACTGTCTAATACTGTCTCTAATGTTGTCTCTACTGTCTAATACTGTCTCTACTGTTGTCTCTACTGTCTAATGCCGTCTCTACTGTTGTCTCTACTGTTGTCTCTACTGTTGTCTCTACTGTCTAATACTGTCTCTACTGTTGTCTCTACTGTCTAATGCTGTCTCTACCACTGTCTCTACTGTTGTCTCTACTGTCTTATGCTGTCTCTACCACTGTCTCTACTGTCTAATGCTGTCTCTACCACTGTCTCTACTGTTGTCTCTACTGTTGTCTCTACTGTCTAATGCTGTCTCTACTGTTGTCTCTACTGTCTAATGCTGTCTCTACCGCTCTCTCTACTGTTGTCTCTACTGTCTAATGCTGTCTCTACCGCTGTCTCTACTGTCTAATGCTGTCTCTACCACTGTCTCCACTGTCTAATGCTGTCTCTACCACTGTCTCTACTGTTGTCTCTACTGTGTAATGCTGTCTCTACTGCTGTCTCTACTGCTGTCTCTACTGTTGTCTCTACTGTGTAATACTGTCTCTACTGTTGTCTCTACTGTGTAATACTGTCTCTACTGTTGTCTCTACTGTGTAATACTGTCTCTACTGTTGTCTCTACTGTGTAATGCTGTCTCTACTGTTGTCTCTATTGTTGTCTCTACTGTGTAATGCTGTCTCTACCGCTGTCTCTATTGTTGTCTCTACTGTGTAATACTGTCTCTACTGTTGTCTCTACTGTGTAATGCTGTCTCTACCACTGTCTCTACTGTTGTCTCTACTGTCTAATGCTGTCTCTACTGTTGTCTCTACTGTTGTCTCTACTGTGTAATGCTGTCTCTACTGTTGTCTCTACTGTGTAATACTGTCTCCACTGTTGTCTCTACTGTCTAATGCTGTCTCTACTGTTGTCTCTACTGTTGTCTCTACTGTTGTCTCTATTGTCTAATGCTGTCTCTACTGTTGTCTCTACTGTTGTCTCTACTGTCTAATACTGTCTCTACTGTTGTCTCTAGTGTGTAATGCTGTCTTTACCACTGTCTCTACTGTTGTCTCTACTATATAATGCTGTCTCTACTGTCTAATGCTTTCTCTACCACTGTCTCTACCGCTGTCTCTACTGTTGTCTCTACTGTGTAATGCTGTCTCTACCGCTGGCTCTACTGTTGTCTCTACTGTGTAATACTGTCTCTACTGTTGTCTCTACTGTCTAATACTGTCTCTACTGTTGTCTCTACTGTCTAATACTGTCTCTAATGTTGTCTCTACTGTCTAATACTGTCTCTACTGTTGTCTCTACTGTCTAATGCCGTCTCTACTGTTGTCTCTACTGTTGTCTCTACTGTTGTCTCTACTGTCTAATACTGTCTCTACTGTTGTCTCTACTGTCTAATGCTGTCTCTACCACTGTCTCTACTGTTGTCTCTACTGTCTTATGCTGTCTCTACCACTGTCTCTACTGTCTAATGCTGTCTCTACCACTGTCTCTACTGTTGTCTCTACTGTGTAATGCTGTCTCTACTGCTGTCTCTACTGTTGTCTCTACTGTCTAATGCCGTCTCTACTGCTGGCTCTACTGTTGTCTCTACTGTCTAATGCTGTCTCTACCGCTCTCTCTACTGTTGTCTCTACTGTCTAATGCTGTCTCTACCGCTGTCTCTACTGTCTAATGCTGTCTCTACCACTGTCTCCACTGTCTAATGCTGTCTCTACCACTGTCTCTACTGTTGTCTCTACTGTGTAATGCTGTCTCTACCTCTGTCTCTACTGCTGTCTCTACTGTTGTCTCTACTGTGTAATACTGTCTCTACTGTTGTCTCTACTGTGTAATACTGTCTCTAATGTTGTCTCTACTGTGTAATACTGTCTCTACTGTTGTCTCTACTGTGTAATGCTGTCTCTACTGTTGTCTCTATTGTTGTCTCTACTGTGTAATGCTGTCTCTACCGCTGTCTCTACCGCTGTCTCTACTGTCTAATGCTTTCTCTACCACTGTCTCTACCGCTGTCTCTACTGTTGTCTCTACTGTGTAATGCTGTCTCTACCGCTGGCTCTACTGTTGTCTCTACTGTGTAATACTGTCTCTACTGTTGTCTCTACTGTCTAATGCTGTCTCTACTGTTGTCTCTACTGTCTAATACTGTCTCTACTGTTGTCTCTACTGTCTAATGCTGTCTCTACTGTTGTCTCTACTGTGTAATGCTGTCTCTACTGTTGTCTCTACTGTCTAATGCTGTCTCTACCACTGTCTCTACTGTTGTCTCTACTGTCTAATGCTGTCTCTACCACTGTCTCTACTGTTGTCTCTACTGTGTAATGCTGTCTCTACCGCTGGCTCTACTGTTGTCTCTACTGTCTAATGCCGTCTCTACCGCTGGCTCTACTGTTGTCTCTACTGTCTAATGCTGTCTCTACCGCTCTCTCTACTGTTGTCTCTACTGTCTAATGCTGTCTCTACCGCTGTCTCTACTGTCTAATGCTGTCTCTACCACTGTCTCCACTGTCTAATGCTGTCTCTACCACTGTCTCTACTGTTGTCTCTACTGTGTAATGCTGTCTCTACTGTTGTCTCTACTGTTGTCTCTACTGTGTAATGCTGTCTCTACTGTTGTCTCTACTGTTGTCTCTACTGTGTAATACTGTCTCTACTGTTGTCTCTACTGTGTAATACTGTCTCTACTGTTGTCTCTACTGTTGTCTCTACTGTTGTCTCTACTGTGTAATGCTGTCTCTACTGTTGTCTCTACTGTTGTCTCTACTGTGTAATACTGTCTCTACTGTTGTCTCTACTGTGTAATACTGTCTCTACTGTTGTCTCTACTGTGTAATACTGTCTCTACTGTTGTCTCTACTGTGTAATGCTGTCTCTACCGCTCTCTCTACTGTTGTCTCTACTGTCTAATGCTGTCTCTACCGCTGTCTCTACTGTCTAATGCTGTCTCTACCACTGTCTCCACTGTCTAATGCTGTCTCTACCACTGTCTCTACTGTTGTCTCTACTGTGTAATGCTGTCTCTACTGTTGTCTCTACTGTTGTCTCTACTGTGTAATGCTGTCTCTACTGTTGTCTCTACTGTTGTCTCTACTGTGTAATACTGTCTCTACTGTTGTCTCTACTGTGTAATACTGTCTCTACTGTTGTCTCTACTGTTGTCTCTACTGTTGTCTCTACTGTGTAATGCTGTCTCTACTGTTGTCTCTACTGTTGTCTCTACTGTGTAATACTGTCTCTACTGTTGTCTCTACTGTGTAATACTGTCTCTACTGTTGTCTCTACTGTGTAATACTGTCTCTACTGTTGTCTCTACTGTGTAATGCTGTCTCTACTGTTGTCTCTATTGTTGTCTCTACTGTGTAATGCTGTCTCTACCGCTGTCTCATTTGTTGTCTCTACTGTGTAATACTGTCTCTACTGTTGTCTCTACTGTGTAATGCTGTCTCTACCACTGTCTCTACTGTCTAATGTTGTCTCTACTGTTGTCTCTACTGTTGTCTCTACTGTGTAATGCTGTCTCTACTGTTGTCTCTACTGTGTAATACTGTCTCCACTGTTGTCTCTACTGTCTAATGCTGTCTCTACTGTTGTCTCTACTGTTGTCTCTACTGTTGTCTCTACTGTCTAATACTGTCTCTACTGTTGTCTCTAGTGTGTAATGCTGTCTCTACCACTGTCTCTACTGTTGTCTCTACTATGTAATGCTGTCTCTACCGCTGTCTCTACTGTCTAATGCTGTCTCTACCACTGTCTCTACCGCTGTCTCTACTGTTGTCTCTACTGTGTAATGCTGTCTCTACCGCTGGCTCTACTGTTGTCTCTACTGTGTAATACTGTCTCTACTGTTGTCTCTACTGTGTAATACTGTCTCTACTGTTGTCTCTACTGTGTAATGCTGTCTCTACTGTTGTCTCTACTGTCTAATACTGTCTCTACTGTTGTCTCTACTGTCTAATGCTGTCGCTACTTTTGTCTCTACTGTCTAATGCTGTCTCTACCACTGTCTCTACTGTTGTCTCTACTGTCTAATGCTGTCTCTACCGCTGTCTCTACTGTCTAATGCTGTCTCTACCACTGTCTCCACTGTCTAATGCTGTCTCTACCACTGTCTCTACTGTTGTCTCTACTGTGTAATGCTGTCTCTACTGCTGTCTCTACTGCTGTCTCTACTGTTGTCTCTACTGTGTAATACTGTCTCTACTGTTGTCTCTACTGTGTAATACTGTCTCTACTGTTGTCTCTACTGTGTAATACTGTCTCTACTGTTGTCTCTACTGTGTAATACTGTCTCTACTGTTGTCTCTACTGTGTAATGCTGTCTCTACTGTTGTCTCTATTGTTGTCTCTACTGTGTAATGCTGTCTCTACCGCTGTCTCTATTGTTGTCTCTACTGTGTAATACTGTCTCTACTGTTGTCTCTACTGTGTAATGCTGTCTACCACTGTCTCTACTGTTGTCTCTACTGTCTAATGCTGTCTCTACTGTTGTCTCTACTGTTGTCTCTACTGTGTAATGCTGTCTCTACTGTTGTCTCTACTGTGTAATACTGTCTCCACTGTTGTCTCTACTGTCTAATGCTGTCTCTACTGTTGTCTCTACTGTTGTCTCTACTGTCTAATACTGTCTCTACTGTTGTCTCTAGTGTGTAATGCTGTCTCTACCACTGTCTCTACTGTTGTCTCTACTATGTAATGGTGTCTCTACCGCTGTCTCTACTGTCTAATGCTGTCTCTACCACTGTCTCTACCGCTGTCTCTACTGTTGTCTCTACTGTGTAATGCTGTCTCTACCGCTGGCTCTACTGTTGTTTCTACTGTGTAATACTGTCTCTACTGTTGTCTCTACTGTGTAATACTGTCTCTACTGTTGTCTCTACTGTGCAATGCTGTCTCTACTGTTGTCTCTACTGTCTAATACTGTCTCTACTGTTGTCTCTACTGTCTAATGCTGTCGCTACTGTTGTCTCTATTGTTGTCTCTACTGTGTAATGCTGTCTCTACCGCTGTCTCTATTGTTGTCTCTACTGTCTAATGCTGTCTCTACTGTTGTCTCTACTGTTGTCTCTACTGTGTAATGCTGTCTCTACTGTTGTCTCTACTGTGTAATACTGTCTCTACTGTTGTCTCTACTGTGTAATGCTGTCTCTACTGTTGTCTCTACTGTTGTCTCTACTGTCTAATACTGTCTCTACTGTTGTCTCTAGTGTGTAATGCTGTCTCTACCACTGTCTCTACTGTTGTCTCTACTATGTAATGCTGTCTCTACCGCTGTCTCTACTGTCTAATGCTGTCTCTACCACTGTCTCTACCGCTGTCTCTACTGTTGTCTCTACTGTGTAATGCTGTCTCTACCGCTGGCTCTACTGTTGTCTCTACTGTGTAATACTGTCTCTACTGTTGTCTCTACTGTGTAATACTGTCTCTACTGTTGTCTCTACTGTGCAATGCTGTCTCTACTGTTGTCTCTACTGTCTAATACTGTCTCTACTGTTGTCTCTACTGTCTAATGCTGTCGCTACTGTTGTCTCTACTGTCTAATGCTGTCTCTACCACTGTCTCTACTGTTGTCTCTACTGTCTTATGCTGTCTCTACCACTGTCTCTACTGTCTAATTTTGTCTCTACCACTGTCTCTACTGTGTAATGCTGTCTCTACCGCTGGCTCTACTGTTGTCTCTACTGTCTAATGCTGTCTCTACCGCTCTCTCTACTGTTGTCTCTACTGTCTAATGCTGTCTCTACCACTGTCTCTACTGTCTAATGCTGTCTCTACCACTGTCTCTTCCACTGTCTCTACTGTTGTCTCTACTGTGTAATGCTGTCTCTACTGTTGTCTTTACTGTGTAATGCTGTCTCTACTGTTGTCTCTACTGTCTAATGCTGTCTCTACTGTTGTCTCTACTGTTGTCTCTACTGTGTAATGCTGTCTCTACTGTTGTCTCTACTGTCTAATGCTTTCTCTACCACTGTCTCTACTATTGTCTCTACTGTCTAATGCTGTCTCTACCGCTCTCTCTACTGTTGTCTCTACTGTCTAATGCTGTCTCTACCACTGTCTCTACTGTCTAATGCTGTCTCTACTGTCTAATGCTGTCTCTACCACTGTCTCTACCACTGTCTCTACTGTTGTCTCTACTGTGTAATGCTGTCTCTACTGTTGTCTTTACTGTGTAATGCTGTCTCTACTGTTGTCTCTACTGTCTAATGCTGTCTCTACTGTTGTCTCTACTGTTGTCTCTACTGTGTAATGCTGTCTCTACTGTTGTCTCTACTGTGTAATACTGTCTCCGCTGTTGTCTCTACTGTCTAATGCTGTCTCTACTGTTGTCTCTACTGTTGTCTCTACTGTCTAATACTGTCTCTACTGTTGTCTCTAGTGTGTAATGCTGTCTCTACCACTGTCTCTACTGTTGTCTCTACTATGTAATGCTGTCTCTACCGCTGTCTCTACTGTCTAATGCTGTCTCTACCACTGTCTCTACCGCTGTCTCTACTGTTGTCTCTACTGTGTAATACTGTGTCTTCTGTTGTCTCTACTGTGTAATGCTGTCTCTACTGTTGTCTCTACTGTGTAAAGCTGTCTCTACCGCTGTCTCTACTGTGAGTCTTTATCTTTAAAATGGTGTATTAAATTAAAGCATAAAAGGAAACGGGGTGATTCAGATTACAATTACTGTATGTCATTAATGTAGTGAGTTTCGATGTTACAGCTTGTTTGAACTAAACAGAGTAAGACTTGAGGGTAATATGTTTTCCAAAACACTAGGACATCAAGTGTGAACACAACACAGGCTTGTTCAAGTTCAAATACCTCTTCTATTTCCTCCAGCAGGCAGCAGTATAACTGTAAGTGGAAAGTCAACGAGGCATGCCTGCCAAACACATATTCAGAGTACAGAATATTAACGTATTCCATCAGATGGTATCGGAGTGTATAGCAACCTTAGAGAGCCTTTGTGTCTGCAGCTGGGATGAGAGCTCTTTGTAGTAGGGTTAAAAAGATCATCTCTAAGAATTGAATCCCCACCCCTACTCATATTAAAAAATAAATTGTTTGAAACACCCCATGGTGCGGGAGGGTGTGAGGCCCGGTCTTTACCCTCCCCACCATACACACACACAAAAGGCCACAGGCTGTGGGGCATATTTAATTTCAAAGCTCTCTTTCATCTTGGTGGTGTACTGCAGTGCTGTTCATGCTGCTGACTAATTCACAGACATTTTTACCAGCAAGACAAAGGCATTGGGACAAGAGGAGAGTAAGAGTGTGGTAAGGGGGGGTGTTATAAAATCTATGTACACAATCAACAAGTGTGCGGTTAAAATGTGCAAAAAATATACCCATTTCTTTCCACAGGGCCATG
This sequence comes from Oncorhynchus clarkii lewisi, assembly GCF_045791955.1. Lineage (NCBI taxonomy): Eukaryota > Metazoa > Chordata > Actinopteri > Salmoniformes > Salmonidae > Oncorhynchus > Oncorhynchus clarkii. Next base: position 53,127,665 of record NC_092164.1, read on the forward strand.
GGGTGAGAAAGGGATGCAGCTTAAGCCCCACCCTCTTCAACATATACATCAACGAATTGGCGAGGGCACTAGAACAGTCTGCAACATCCGGCCTCACCCTACTAGAATCTGAACTCAAATGTCTACTGCATGCTGATGATCTGGTGCTTCTGTCACCAACCCAGCCCTCGACTGGCACGGCAGTCTAAGGCACTGCATCTCAGTGCTAGAGGCGTCACTACAGACACCCTGGTTCAAATCCAGGCTGAATCACAATCGGCCGTGATTGGGAGTCCCATAGGGCGGCGCACAATTGCCCTAGCGTCGTCCCAGTTGGGCCGGTGTAGACCGTCATTGTAAATAAGAATTTATTCTTAACTGCCTAGTTGCCTAGTTAAATAAAGGTTCAATATAAAAATAAAAACCGATGGGGGCCTACAGCAGCACCTTGATCTTCTGCACAGATTCTGCCAGACCTGGGGCCTGACAGTAAATCTCAGTAAGACCAAAATAATGGTGGTCCAAAAAAGGTCCAGTCGCCAGGACTACAAATATAAATTCCATCTATACACTATAGCCCTAGAGAACACAAAAAAGACTGAATGCAGAATTCTGCAAAAACGTCCTCCGTGTACAACATTAAACTCCAAATAATGCATGCAGAGAAGAATTACGCCGATACCCTCTAATTATCAAAATCCATAAAAGATCTGTAAAATTATACAACTACCTAAAAGGAAGCGATTCCCAAACCTTCCATAACAAAGCCATCACCTACAGAGAAATGAACCTGGAGAAGAGTCCCCTATGCAAGCTGGTCCTGGGGCTCTGTTCACAAACAGAACCCACAGAGCCTCAGGATAGCAACACAATTGGACCCAACCAAATCATGAGAAAACAAAAAGATAATTACTTGACACATTGGAAATAATTGACCAAAAAAACAAAGCAGACTAGAATGCAATTCGACCCTAAGAGAGTACACAGTGGCAGAATACCTGACCACTGTGACTGAACCAAAATTAAGGAAAGCCTTGACTATGTACAGACTCAGTGACCTGGCACTCAAGAGAAGACAGTGTCACGCCCTGGCCTTAGTTATCTTTGTTTTCTTTATTATTTTGGTTAGGTCAGGGTGTGACATGGGGGATTTATGTGTTTTGTCTGGTCTAGGGGTTTTGTATGTTTATGGGGTGTTTTCTAGTCTAGGTTTTTATGTAAGTCTATGGTTGCCTAGATTGGTTCTCAATTAGAGGCAGGTGTTTATCGTTGTCTCTGATTGGGAACCATATTTAGGCAGCCATGTTCTTTGGGTATTTTGTGGAGGATTGTTTCCTGTGTCAGTGTTTGTGCCACACGGGACTGTTTCGTTGCCAGTTCACTTTGTTGTTTTGTATTTGTGTTCATGTTGAGTTTTCATATTAAATACCATGGACACTTACCACGTCGCATATTGGTCCGATCCTTGTTTCACCTCTTCAGAGGAAGAGGAGGAAATCAGCTGTGACAGACAGGCTATGTGCACACTGCCCACAAAATGAGGTGGAAACTGAGCTGCACTTCCTAACCTCCTGCCAAATGTTTGACCATAGAGACACATGAACTCCCATATCTATTGGGTGAAATGCCAAAATGTGCAATCACAGCAGCAAGATTTGTGACCTGTTGCCAGAAGGGCAACCAGTGAAGAACAAACACCATTGTAAATAAACACAGCAAAAAAAGAAACGTCTTCTCACTATCAACTGCATTTATTTTCAGCAAAATTAACATGTGTAAATATTTGCATGAACATAACAAGATTCAACAACTGAGACATAAACTGAACAAGTTCCACAGACATGTGACTAACAGAAATGGAATAATGTGTCCCTGAACAAAAGGGGGGATCAAAATCAAAAGTAACAGTCAGTATCTGGTGTGGCCACCAGCTGCATTAAGTACTGTAGTGCATCTCCTCATGGACTGCACCAGATTTGCCAGTTCTTGCTGTGAGATGTTACCCCACTCAGTTCCCGGACATTTCTGGGGGGGGTAATGGCCCTGTCCCTCACCCTCCGATCCAACAGGTCCCAGACGTGCTCAATGGGATTGAGATCTGGGCTCTTCGCTGGCCATGGCAGAACACTGACATTCCTGTCTTGCAGGAAATCATGCACAGAATGAGCAGTATGGCTGGAGGCATTGTCATGCTGGAGGGTCATGTCAGGATGAGCCTGCAGGAAGGGTACCACATTGTCTTCCCTGTAAATCACAGTGTTGAGATTGCCTGCACTGACAACAAACTCAGTGACACACCGCCCCAGACCATGATGGACCCTCCAAATTGATCACGCTCCAGAGGACAGGCCTTGGTGTAACACTCATTCCTTCGACGATAAATGCGAATCCGACCATCACTCGTCATTGAAGAGCACTTTTTGCCAGTCCTGTCTGGTCCAGTGACGGTGGGTTTGTGCCCATAGGCGACGTTGTTGCCGGTGATGTCTGGTGAGGACCTGCCTTACAACTAGCCTACAAGCCCTCAGTCCAGCCTCTCTCAGCCTATTGCGGACAGTCTGAGCACTGATGGAGGGATTGTGCGTTCCTGGTGTAACTCGGGCAGTTGTTGTTGCCATCCTGTACCTGTCCCGCAGGTGTGATGTTCGGATGTACCGATCCTGTGCAGGTGTTGTTACACGTGGTCTGCCACTGCGAGGGCGATCAGCTGTCCGTCCTGTCTCCCTGTAGCTCTGTCTTAGGCATCTCACAGTACAGACATTGCAATTTATTCCCCTGGCCACATCTGCAGTCCTCATGCCTCCTTGCAGCATGCCTAAGGCACGTTCACACAGATGAGCAGGGACCCTGGACATTTTCTTTTGGTGTTTTTCAGAGTCAGTAGAAAGGACTCTTTAGTGTCCTAAGTTTTCATAACTGTGACATTAATTGCCTACCGTCTGTAAGCTGTTAGTGTATTAATGACTGTTCCACAGGTGTATGTTCATGAATTGTTTATGGTTCATTGAACAAGCATGGGAAACAGTGTTCAAAACCTATTATAATGAAGATCTGTAAAGTTATTTGGATTTTTACGAATTATCGTTGAAAGACAGGGTCCTGAAAAGGGACGTTCTGCTGAGTTTATAACCTATATTTATGTTGATTTATTTTCCCTTTTGTGCTTTAATTATTGGCACATTGTCATGACGTTGGCCTGGGGGTAGGTTTATGACAGTCATAAATACCTCTTCCCCCATTTTTCCTCTCTCTACCCTACTGATGTTACATTTGCAAAACCCTTGGTTAACATAGAGATTCTGGGAACATCAGAAGGTGGGGGGAAATGAACAATATTCTGGTAATCCGACCAATTGAACATATGCGGTGGTACTTAATGAATATGATGTCAGTTCGGTTATCATCTGAGACATTCTCATCAATAATAAGATGACATAAACTGTACAGTGGAAAGTCTACACATCCGAGTTATCGGATTCACATGGAATTGTTGTTCAATTTAAATGTTTGAATATTAAATTATTTGTGATGGGATGAAATGTGATTTCAGCTTCTATAATGTGAGATTTGGGTTTTCATAAGATAGGGCTCTGCTCAATCAGTGGCCCGCACCTGTGAAGGGACATGGGCTATAAAACTTTTCAAACACGCCCTCCTCTCCCTTCCTATATAAGCCCTTGACGACAATATAACCTCCTGTTCCGAGGACGTGAAGACGACGGTCCGATGTCAGAATGGTTCAGATAATAACTACAGAATGAAGCCAACATCAGCGTGAGCTTTGGTTGCGAATGGTATGAACTTTGAACTTATTCACTACAGAAGTGATACTTCCTAGCCGTTGAGTTAGCAACAGCCGCTGCAAATGAGGGTTAGGAAGGAACAGACAGAGTATCCCGTCTACCACACAACAATGTTACTACAACGTATTAAATTTACCAGCAGAGACATTCTTCAAAGGACTCGGTTTGGCAACACGGCCTTCCATCTAACACCAACCTACCGAAGCACAGTTCAGAGTAAATATTTATTGCATATTCCTTTTCCAAATGGGTGGTAATTTAGAATGCATAAGATACTGTATTCACTTTTGTTTATCTATTGTTTGTTTATCTATTTCACTTGCTTTGACAATGTAAACATATGTTTCCCATGCCAATGAAGCCGAGAGAGAGAGAGAGAGAGAGAGAGAGAGAGAGAGAGAGAGAGAGAGAGAGAGAGAGAGAGAGATGTCTTGTCTGATTCCAGATAAAAGTGATAGGAGGGATACTCTGACCTCTAGATAAGCACTCTGATACTCCTGCAGCCATTGTTTCCAGAAAAAAAAAACGTGCTTTTTAGCCGGTTCCTTATCAAATACCTTTAAAGCTTCAACAATGAAATATCAATTTCCTTTTAAGCCCCCAATTCAAAGTGAACGTATGAAGATAAAGGCAGATTATCGATTGTTCTCAAAGAGAGGGCTTTGTGTGATTTGAAGGCCCTCCAGCAAAGATCCTTGGACATCCCCCAAGATGCCTGACTGAAAACTGTGGTGATTTTTGTAGTGTGTATTTATTTAACACGGTGTGTGTGCGTCTCCTTGAGTATAGACCCCTTCATCGATTGATTAGACTTGAATTAGGACTGTTTGACAACTAGCTTACCTGTATTGTTATTATTTTTAGTTTGTAATTTTACCCCCTTTTTCTCCCCAATTTCGTGATGTCCAAATACGATCTTGTCTCATCGCTGGAACTCCCCAATGGGCTAGGGAGAGGCAAATTTGTTGTGGCTAATATTATTTAGGCTAGCTAGGTGGCTAACGTTAGCTAGGTTAGGGTTAGGTAACATGCTAGCTAAGTAGTTAAAGGGTTAAGGTTAGGAGTTAGGTTAAAGGATTAAGGGAAGGGTTAGTTAACATGCTAAGTAGTCGCAATGTAGCTAAAAAGTAGTAAGTAGTTGCAAAGTTGCTAATTAACTCAAATGCTAAAGTTTTCTGTGATGAGATTCAAAAATCTCCCTCCTATCATTTCTGTCCCAATTAACCTACTGTCTTTATCTGTGATGAAATTCACTGTATACAAAATCGTGAAAAAAATGAACTTGTCTATTTCACAATAGTCTGTGCTACTGGGTTGGGAATGCCTAGGCTTCAATAAGGACATGATTAGGAGCTGCTTTCCTTTCCTTTAACAACACACTTCCCTGAGTGACTCTATCCTATTCTTAGTCCTCTGGAGAGAGGAGAGACATGTCGGCAGGTGTAATCAGTAAACCCCCCTTCCTTACCCAGTCAGTCCAGGCAGGAGTTCCCGCTTAATTATTATTAGAGCTCTGAGGAGTCCCCAGAGGATACATACAACATCATGAATGCACACACCAGACAACAAAGGATCAAAACCGACAGGGCCTTGGTTTAGGACGCATCACGTTGTGTAGCTGTGGTTACCATGGTTCAGTTGGTTGGATCATTGAAAGGCAATCCCTATGTTGTGGGTTTAATGCCCTCAATAGCTACTTTCAATATACAGCTATGTAAAATAGTAATATTTATACATTTATTTGATATACAACTTTTCATTACAAACAGAATCTCAAAATCTCTTTAAAAAAACAAACACAAAAACCTTTGTCAGATTCTTGTTACTTGTAAGTTGCTGTGGATAACATGAACTGGTAATTGATCATATGATGTTATTGTCTGGTTGAACTATGGGTGTGGGTGAGAACGGCAGTCATATTGGTGTTAGAGTAGTGTTACTCAAGATGCCCTGTTCATTTGTGGTGTTTTCAAGTACTTTTGAATGTACTTGTCTTTTTGGTTTTCATTTGAAATGAAAGGTGTAGACCGCCCTCTCTTCATCTCGTTTCTCTATCTAATTCATCTCTGAGAATGAATGTCTGTCACTTCCAGAAAGGGAAGTTTCGCAAGAGGAAGCTTACACAATTTTTTATTTAACAGTGGTCTATGTGGAAATTATGAAAGTACTGTTGCTTGGTTTCTGTTCCTCTACTCAGATGAAATCCATTCTTAGTTCTGACTGACACACCTAGAGGTTTTTGCAACACAGCACCCGGCCCGGCTTTGATCCATTTGCAGTCTGCAGAACCATAAACACCACCAGTAGTAATCATATTAAGTACGATTTAAAACCCAGTAAGCAATTTAGGATATGAGCTGGGGGTTGTGTGTGTGTTGCCTCTCCTTCCTCTCCATCCGTCCCTCTCTCTACTCCCTGTGTTAGTGCCTTAACCTGATTGGTAATGGCTTTTACAGGCACAATCTCTTCCCACACCATGGCAACACGCCTTCCAAGCGTTCAGCAGGAGTCAGTTGATCAACACCATAGAGAAGATTATATTACTGATTGTCGTGAATCATCCATCCATCCATCCATCTCTCTCTTTCTGTCTCTCTCTTTCTCGCTCTCTCCTCTCTCTCTCTTACACACACACGACCATGTGTCTTCTCTCTCTTGTCCAGATCCATGTTTAGATCCATGTTTAATCGCTCTCATTCTCATGTTTTCTCTTCCTCTGTTTTTCTCTCTGTTTTTCTCTCTGTCCATTATTCTCTCCCTCTTGTGCTTTTTCTCTTGCTCTTTCTCTCCATCACAATGTATTTCTCTCTCTGAAAGAAAGAAATCAAAGTATTGTGCCTTTGTAGGGCATACAGTATGTAATAGCTGACATACAGACGTAAATCCTGGCCGCCCTTTCTGCTGTTATTTCTCTGAATAACGTCACAAGCCAGAGCCATTATGAAGTGTGTGTGTGTGTGTGTGTGTGTGTGTGTGTGTGTGTGTGTGTGTGGGCCGCTCACACAAAAAGCCTCTATTTCACCGGGAAAATAACAGTACTTTCAGTTCTACAGACATTCACTTTCTTTCTATTGTCACACAGAGAGAGGGGGGGGGGGGGGGGGGGTACATGCAAGTAAACACAGTTTAACCCCCTTTTTTTTGCCCAACAGTCTACACATCTTTTGCATAAAAATGCATTGAATAGAATAGGAATGGTTACTTTCTTCTCCGTGACTGGCAATCAGAATTGACCCAACAATTTAAACAATTTTACCGTGCATCACTGTTCCTCATGATGTAATAATATCATACTCTTTTGTTTTGTTGCTGCTGTTATGGAGTCGTGCTGAATGCTGTCGGATGATAGGTACTCGTTGTTTCTCTTTGTGTGTTCAAACATGAGTCACTCATGGATATATAAAGCCTCAACATAATCCTGCTCTGTTCCTGGATAAATCAAATCCAAACAACTCAGATCAGATCAGTTCTATCCTCAGAGCTTTACTGCATGGACTTGTAATTGTTGTCTTGTTGCCTAGGTAAACAAGCACAACGATTAGTCAGACAGTGTCGTCGTCTAGCAGCTTGACCGCATTTGTATTGTAATACAGTAATGGTAATAGATGATAAATAGATGGATCTGGGTCAATTTGATTTGATTTGACATTCATTGTGTGACAGAGTGTATCGTTATATCATTATGTGCTACTGTAATATGTATTACAATCCATTCAGCTTTAGGCCAGAACATGTCGTAATGGAGCAACATAACATCCACTTTCATTCCCCTTTAAAGTGCCTTCGATACCTGATTGGCTCATGTCAGTGTGAGTGTAGGATGCCAGCGCTTGTTATCGATAGCTTGTTCTCTCTGTGATGGCTGCTTTGGAGCAGTTCTCTTTGAGCCACATGGTTTTCATGGCAAGGCAGGATGTGGCTCTGTTGAGAGGATGCCCTCAGACTGGTGCCAAGCTGGCAAGACTCGCACGCACACACACACGCACACGCGCACGCACACACACATTGACTTGTGACAGGCTGGCAGTGGTGAATGGATGTAAGGGTGAGATGTGGCTCTGTTGAGAGGATGCCCTCAGACTGGTGCCAAGCTGGCAAGGCTGACGCTTACATGCTCACACGCACACACACACACTGTGAAAGGCTGGCAGTAGTGAATGGATGTAGGGGTGAGACATTCTCATGCTGATGAACCCGGGAAAAGAGCCTCTTGTCTCAGTCTGGAACACCATGTGAGAACCTCTCTCCTCTCAGAGACTCCATGTGAGAACCTCTCTCCTCTCAGAGACACCATGTGAGAACCTCTCTCTGAGACACCATGTGAGAACCTCTCTCCTCTCAGAGACACCATGAGAGGACCTATCTCCTCTCAGGGACACCATGTGAGAACGTACAGTTATGAATATAACTACTGTTCCCTGAAGGAGGGAATATGGTATAACATACTATGGGGAGTCAACAACCAATCATATTCACCTGAAGCAACCTAAAATCACACTCAGCAGGCCAATGGATGCAGAGCCCGCCCTCAGAAGCCCCACTTTCCTGGCTATAATACCGGAGCTCGCATCCATTTCCTCAATTCAGTACCGCTCCTCAGCGAGCCCAATCGCCCTGAAGCTGTGGGGCAAAAATATGTTATACCTCATTCCCCCCTTTGGGAACAGTGGTTAAATTCATAACTGTACGTTCCCTTACATACGATCACGCCCCAAACCAGCTCAGAGGGTACCAGACTAGGAAGCCCATGGCAGCCCAAGTTCCACCGGCTCCAAAAGGGGATTACAGAAGCCATCTTTTTCCTAATACTTACCCGAGAAGCCTGAACTGTCAGAGCCTCATGAGGCTTGAACCGTCATAACCCCATATAGGGAACCAGAACCTGCTGCAACTTGGCTATGCTCACTGACACTCTGGTACTACAGCCAAAGTCTGTAGACCATACGGTTCCAAAAACAATGATGTCAGTGTCAGAACAGCAAGTCCAAAACAACAGAACACCTGCCGTGACTTGGTGAAGCGACGTGCGCTGCATAGCATCAACCAGAGTTTATGGACCAAGTCTGTGCGAGGCTCAAACCCACAGGGAAACAGTGGTAACCCAGACAAAATGCTGCCTAACATCAACCATAGCGGCCCAAGTCCATAGACCTTACTGGTTCCAAAAAGGCTCACATGAGACCTGAGGAGTCTGGAATGCCAGAACTCACACAAAGAACCGCAAGTCCAAAACAACAGGGCACCTGATGTGACTTGATAATGCGCTTCGCACACCGCCTCATCGACAAACCACGCCTCAAACACACAGGGAAACAAACTGTTGCCGTGACGTTGTATTAGTTAATGTGATGACTGTTGCTCATCGAATGATTACAAGTTTCTATTTAACTGAATCAAGCAATTATTAACTCATTAACCTGGGACACCATGGGAAAACTTGTTTTTATTGAGTTTCTATTTCCCAAATTAACTCAAAGAAAATCAGAATATTGATTTTACAACAGCCGCTAATTAACCAGTTGTCTCTAACAATCTCGTTCTGGTCGTCGTATAGCCTGTGAATCTGCACGGACCCGGGTCTCACTAATGAATTCGTACCACACCAATCTTAGTTGAATATTTATTTACTAAAAAGCTAAAATAATGGTAAAAGATACACATAGACAAAACACATTATAGGCTTTTGATTAGAACTTAGTATAACGGGCACACACACTATGGCGCGTGTGGGAATTTCAAAAGAGAGAGAGAAAAAGAAGTACACAAGAGAAATATACATTTGGGTGAATTTGTCAGCTATGCTATTCTAACCCTAGCCTTGCCCAAACTGCCGATATTATGGGTCAGAATATAATGATGTAATTACGTGGGGACGATCTCCGGGGATTCTCTGCGTGAACCGTTCCATTGTTCGATGATGCACTTCTCCTGCGCACCTCCCTGTTCGTCCTCCCGGTGTCAGTGTCCTTTTTGGCTTAGTAGTCTGTTCCCTCACCCCTTTCCCTGGAAGGGGTCTCCTGAGGACAGACAGCTCTGTAGTTCAGAGCTCACAGCATAGGAATGAAACCCTTTAGATACCACGTTTCGATGGGAGATGGAGGCCCGCTTAGACACAGCTACTCATCCATAGCTTGGGTAGAAAAGGATTTCTTTGTCCTCAAACGTGCGTTGCGTTCTGGTTTGGTTGACTTTTTCAGACCCTGCTGCAGCTGGGGTCACGTAGTCCTGTCGTAAATTCTATACTCACAGGTTTTATACCCTTGGGTCAGAAGTGGGCGTAACCGCCTTTAGGGCAATTCTCTGGGCGTACCAAGTTAATGAGGCAAGGGCTAGGTTTTTCTCAAATCCAATTTTAGACAACTAACTTAACATTTAATCTTCCCCGAAACATTCTCTTTGATTTGGATATTTTCCATACAACGTACAATGTATAAACATCAAACATCTACTAGGAAAACCCTTCACATTACAATGTTTTCGTAATAACATCATCTATTAACCTTTTAATAACAAAACAAAAATGACATACATTTTTATATTACATCTATCATCATGACCTCCATTGTGGCTGACGAAAACCATTGTTCCAAAGTCCCTTTAGTTCATGTTTAATGTTCTGAGACTGGTTCTCCATAGTGACAGGACAAAGGAATTTGTCTGTGGCCTGAGATTTACCAGGGGCGTGAGGGCCATAAACGCCCCACATCTTCAGACCCCTAGATCTCTCCTCCTCTGTTGGGGTTGAGAGATAATCTGTAGGGTTGTGGTCTCCTGTAACCTGACCTGATCAAGAAAGTCATGACACTGTGGTAACCCGGATAAATGTGCAACCTGCGTACTGCTTAACACAGACTCCCGGACCCAGCCACAAGAACAATATGAGCCATACTGTGAGCAGTTACATCCAAGCGATAAAACCTCACAGAGATATGTGGGGAACCCCAACCCGCTGCAGCACAGATATCACCAATAGACATGCCCTTGTACACTGCCCAAAAAGCCACCACACCCCTAGTGTAGTGAGCATGTACACCGCTAGGCAACCCTTGTCCTTTGCTGTCATATGCCAGGGAGATAGGATTGTGGAGGCTAGGCTATCAGAAAGAAGCTGCTGAATTAGCGAAAACAGACTAAAAGCTGGTCACATGCGGATATCCTTGGTCCTATCCATATACGTGCATAAAGTGCGCACCGGACACAGGCCAGGCAACCTCTGTTTTTCCCTGGAAGCAAACATAGGAGGTGAGAAAGTGAACAGCTTGAAAGCTGTAAGACCTTGGGAGCAAAAGCTGCATTAGGACGTAACATCTCTTTGGAGTCGCCAGAAGCGAACCCAAAACAGGAAGGGTGTACTGACTGTGTGTGAATATCCCCAACACGCTTTGCTGACACCAAGACCATAAGCATGCAGTCTTGTAGGAAAGGACCTTCAGGTCCACATACACCAATGGTTCAAACGGAGGCTCACACAGAGCGTCCAGGACCAAAGCCAGGTCCCATGTCAGTGTCATAGGCTTAGACACTGGTCTGAGGCGACACACACCTTTCAGGATCGCACCATCAGAGGATGAGACCGCGGGTTAGAGTCGTCAATCCCTAGATGACACGCCAAGATGGCTGCCATATAAACGTTCAATGTGGATAAATAAAGGTCCTGCTGAAAAGCTCCTGCAAGAACATCAAAATGTCCACCAAAGAGCTTTGAAAAGGAGAAATTCCTTTAACCTGACACCAACCCTGAAACCTGCACCACTTATTAAGTATACAGCCCTCGCATCGAGGGCGCACACACCGACTATATAGTCGTAATTACATTTGAGGGTAATCCCCAACCACGTTTGTCTGGGCCAACGGGGCGCCACCAGAATCAACAATAGACCCTCTTGATAGACTTTCTCCACAGTGGCCTGAATCCCAACCGGGCAAACAGATCCCTTATTTAATTTTTTACATTTAACCTTTATATAACTTATTGAGAAGAACAGAAAACAATGAATAGGATCTAATTCGGTCCTACCAAACTGTTCCCATATCTGGGCCACCACAGAGGAGGGCAGTCTCCACTCCATAGTAACAAATCTCGTAAAAATGCAGCCTTCTGATTATGTAAGGCAAAATTATACAGTATATAAAACCAAATGCTCAGTATACATTCAAACACCATTGTCTACAGATCTCCAACAAATTTGACAATAGATGACTAGATCCTCATCCAAAGATGTCTTTGGTCTCAGATGACAGAAGAGATGACTCGGGAAAAGAGAAAATAGAGTTGTTAAACACCATCTTCCACGAATGCATGGAAGAGGATCTGAAGAGCACTGGATTTGACACAATAGCTTTTGTGGAGGGGCCTTTTAAGAAAATTTGCTAAAAACCTGTATGCTACCCAGCAAGCATAGATGTTATCTGCATATGAGAGTTTTACCCTCCTGGGGTAAAACCCTCCTGGAAAGTAGATCCGCACTCGTGTTCAGAGATCTGGGAAGTGTTGTGGAAATTCATACTGAGAGAGACTTCATTTCTTCAAACAATCATCTTTATTTAATATTGATTAATTATTGCAATAATGAGACTAGTCAACCCAACACTCTTGACTGTTGGGCCGAGTAGCCTAACCTTTACAGACAGTGCAGAGTTCTTTATATAGCTGACACTAAGAATGCTTAGTCATTCCACCCCTCCCATAAACCACCTTGGTTCATCTCCTGGTTATCTACACGGGATGTTGTTTTACCCCAAATCCAGCTTAGTTTCCCAGATGCCAGGATGATTGAGACAATAAGGGATTGTTCTAAACTCTTCCAGGCTATCTCTATCTCGGTTACACCCACCCCATCTTGTCTATGTAATGCAGTCTTTAAATCATTTGTCAACTCAATGTCACGTTCTGACCTTTATTTACTTTGTTTTGTATTTATTTAGAATGGTCAGGGCGTGAGTTGGGTGGGCAGTCTAGGTTTGTTTTTCTAGGTTTTGGGTATTTCTATGTTTCGGCCTAGTATGGTTCTCAATCAGAGGCAGGTGTCAATAGTTGTCTCTGATTGAGAATCATACTTAGGTAGCCTGGGTTTCACTGTGTGTTTGTGGGTGATTGTTCCTGTCTCTGTGTTTTGCACCAGACAGGGCTGTTTTTGGTTTTCCACGTTTATTGTTTTGTAGTGTTCGTGTTTATCTCTGTTTATTAAACATGAATCAATATAATCACGCTGCGTTTTGGTCCGCCTCTCCTTCACCACAAGAAAACCGTTACAGAATCACCCACCACAACAGGACCAAGCAGCGTGGTAACGGGCAGCAGCAGGAGCAGCGTAATAAAGACTTCTGGACTTGGGAAGAAATCCTCGACGGGAGAGGACCCTGGGCAAAGCCAGGGGAGTGTCGCCGCCCCAAGGTGCAGCAGGAGAAACGGCAGCAGGAGCAGAAAGAGGAATGGACGTGGGAGGACGAATTGGACGGAGAAGGACCCTGGGCACAGCCTGGAGAATATCGCCGCCCCAAAGAAGAACTGGAGGTGGCGAAAGCGGAGAGGCGCTGGTATGAGGAGGCAGCACGGCGACGCGGATGGAAGCCCGAGAGTCAGCCCCAAAAATGTATTGGGGGGGGGGGGGGGGGCTCACAGGGAGTATGGCTACGCCAGGTAGGAGACCTGCGCAATCTTCCTGTGCTTACCGGGGGCCTGGAGAGACCGGGCAGGCACCGTGTTATGCTGTGGAGCGCATGGTGTCTCCAGTGCGGGTGCATAGCCCAGTGCGGTACATACCAGCTCCGCGTATCGGCCGGGCTAGAGTGAGCATCGAGCCAAGTGTCATGAAGCTGGCTCTACGCATCTGGTCCCCAGTGCGTCTCCTTGGGCCGGCTTACATGGCACCAGCCTTGCGCACGGTGTCCCCGGTTCGCCTGCATAGCCCAGTGCGGGCTATTCCACCTCGCCGCACTGGCAGGGCGACCGGGAGTATTCAACCAGGTAAGGTTGGGCAGGCTCGGTGCTCAAGAGCTCCAGTGTGCCTGCACGGTCCGGTTTATCCAGTACCACCTCCATGCATCAGCCCTCCGGTTGCAGCTCCCCGCACCAGGCTTCCTGTGCGTGTTCTTGGCCCAGTACCACCAGTGCCAGCACCACGCATCAGGCCTACAGTGCGCCTCGCCTATCCAGCGCTGCCAGAGCCTTCCTCCTCTCCAGCGCTGCCGGAGTCTCCCGCCTGTTCAGCGCAGTCAAAGCCTTCCTCCTCTACAGCGCTGCCGGAGTCTCCCGCCTGTTCAGCGCTGCCAGAGCCTTCCTCCTCTCCAGCGCTGCCGGAGTCTCCCGCCTATCTAGCGCTGCCAGAGCCTTCCTCCTCTACAGCGCTGCCGGAGTCTCCCGCCTGTCCAGAGCTGCCAGTCTGCAAGGAGCTGCCAGTCTGCAAGGAGCTGCCAGTCTGCAAGGAGCTGCCAGTCTGCAAGGAGCTGCCAGTCTGCAGGATGCCGCCAGAGCTGCCAGTCTGCAAGGAGCCGCCAGAGCTGCCAGTCTGCAAGAAGCCGCCAGAGCTGCCAGTCTGCATGGAGCAGCCAGAGCCGCCAGTCAGCATGGAGCAGCCAGAGCCGCCAGTCAGCATGGAGCAGCCAGAGCCGCCAGTCAGCATGGAGCAGCCTGAGCCGCCAGTCAGCATGGAGCAACCAGAGCCGCCAGTCAGCATGGAGCAGCCAGAGCCGCCAGTCAGCATGGAGCAGCCAGAGCCGCCAGTCAGCATGGAGCAGCCAGAGCCGCCAGTCAGCATGGAGCAGCCAGAGCCGCCAGTCAGCATGGAGCAGCCAGAGCCGCCAGTCAGCATGGAGCAGCCAGAGCCGCCAGTCAGCATGGAGCAGCCAGAGCCGCCAGTCAGCATGGAGCAGCCAGAGCCGCCAGTCAGCATGGAGCAGCCAGAGCTGCCAGTCAGCAAGGATCTTCCAGATACGCTATTCAGCCAGGATCCGCCATTCAGCCAGGATCCGCCATTCAGCCAGGATCCGCCAGTCAGCCAGGATCTGCCAGAACTGCCAGTCAGCCAGGATCTGCCAGAACTGCCAGCCAGCCAGGATCTGCCAGAGCCAACTACCTGCCTGAGCTTCCTCTCAGTGCTGAGCTTCCTCTCAGTCCCGAGCTACCCCTCAGTCCCGAGCTACCCCTCAGTCCCGAGCTACCCCTCAGTCCCGAGCTACCTCAGTCCCGAGCTGCCCCTCAGTCCAGTTGGGTCCTTGGTGAGGACTAATAGGCCAAGGTCGGCGGCGAGGGTCGCCTATCTAAGGACGCGAGGAAAAAGGACTAAGACTTTGTTAGAGTGGGGTCCACGTCCCGCGCCGGAGCCTCCACCGTGGACAGACGCCCACCCGGACCCTCCCCTATGGGTTTAGTTGTGCGGTCGGGAGTCCGCACCTTGGGGGGGGGTTCTGTCATGCCCTGGTCTTAGTATTTTGTGTTTTCTTTATTAATTTGGTCAGGCCAGGGTGTGACATGGGTTTTTTATGTGGTGTGTTTTGTCTTGGGGTTTTTCGTACGTATTGGGATTGTGGCTTAGTGGGGTTTTCTAGGTATAGTCTATGGCTGTCTGGAGTGGTTCTCAATCAGAGGCAGGTGTTTATCATTGTCTCTGATTGGGAACCATATTTAGGCAGCCATATTCTTTGAGTGTTTCGTGGGTGATTGTTCCTGTCTTTGTGTTTGTGTTCACCAGATAGGCTGTTTAGGTTTTCGCACGTTTATTGTTTTGTTAGTTTATTCATGTATAGTTTTCTTTATTAAAAAAACATGAATAACAACCACACTGCATTTTGGTCCGCCTCTCCTTCACCTAAAGAAAACCGTTACACTCAAGCCATCTCTAGTGACCATACGCCCAGATTAGCTGCAGGGAACTAGAGTGTAGACCATAAAAACACAGCAATAGTAGGACAAAAATGTCTTACTATTAGATAAATATTAATTGTTCACCATTAATATCAAATAAATCCAGTAAATAGGAGAAAGAGAGATCAGCATCCCTGCCTGTTGAGGTACGCCACCACCGTCCTGTTGTCGAACCTTTCCAACACATGCTGGCCCTCCAACAATAGAAGGAAATGCCTCAGCGCTAACAAACATCAGTATCTCCAGGTAATTGATATGCAGCGCTCTTTGGGCTTTTGACCAAATTCCTCTTTCCGAGTAGCCCACACACACTGCTGCCTGTCCCAGTAAGGATGCTTTTGTTGACTCCAAGGAGTCAACCCCCTTAGGCTCAACGGGATATGGGGATACCTTGATGACAGTGGTGAGATGTGTCCAGACGTGTAGCAATCACCCAGCACAGAAAGAGACGCATTAACAGAAGTCTCAGAGGCACTACAGCTTTCACAGAGACCATCAGACCCTATTACCACAGGCACAAGCGAAAAAGGCATGTGACCCCCTGTTGGGACAAAAACACATGATTCAGAACCGAGTCCAGAACGAGAAGCAGAAACTGAATGCGCTGAGCTGGAGTCAAACACTTTTCTTGTGATTCACTATGAATCCCAGAGACTGAATATGGGAAACCAGTGTGGCAGTGTGGAGCTCCCTTGACTCCGCTATGACCAGCCAATTGTCCAGATAGGCCTATACTCTGATCCCATGGCACCACACTAGTGCCAAAGCTGCTTCTAGGGAGGATGTTATAGCACATGAAAATATGCATCCTTCAGATCTATGGACGTGACCCAATCGCTGGGACGCACCGACTGCAATAGCTGGCAAAGTGTGAGCATTTTGAACTTGCAAACTTGAAGTGCTTGTTTAAAGTACAGGATGGGATGCAACATTCCATCGCTCATGGAAACTAAGAAGTACTGGCTGTACCAACCGCGCTGTACTTCTGACATGGGGACCACTGAATAGCCTGCTTTTGAAGGAGAGATGAAAACTCCTCTCAAGACAGGCGCTAGGACCTCGGGGAGGTTGACCTAATGACGCTACGAAAAGGAGGAGGACGCACAGCGTCACCCATGGTGAAACTGGACAGAGCAAACTGCCTGTCTCCCTACATTATGTCCTGAAGGAGCAGGGCACCACCCTGAGGACTTGGATAAAACATTTTTCTTTGTCATGCTTGTTTTCAGATCCACCAGTCTTTACAACTGTGTGTCTGAACCTGGGGAAGGAACTGTGCATTCTGATACCCAGCCCACACTGGGTTCGGGGACCTCGGCAACCAGTAATTTGCCACTATTGACCGAGCCGCTTGGGAGCACTGTTGTTAGAGTAAATTCTTGGGGAGGAGGGCCCCCGAGCCAAACATCCTTGTTGGCGAAATTGGCTCATCCAAATACATCCACCTGTCCCTCTCAGAAATCGCGTAAACCGGCGCTGTTTATTTGGAATCCCAGGATTAACCCCCTCATTAGCCTCTGGAGCTAAGAAACTCGCCACTCGTTGGCCAAATCTTTAAACCGGGGTAAGCGACGCTTCACCGCTGAAGGGACAGGAGGTAAATACCTTCCTCCAAACCTGGAGGAACTCTGCTGCAGGGGAGAAAACGCCATCAAAGGCACATTCCCCACCAATGGTTCATTCTCCCCCTGACGAATACAAAGCTGGGGCTTCATGGATAGTTTATCATCCCTAGAATCCACACTCTGAACACTGCCAGAGGCACCGGAATGAGCCTCAGTCAGCTGGGATGACACCCCTATCAACTCAGACCACCAATCTTCCTCACAAAGCCAGTCCAACTACAATGGAAGTTGAACCCAGCCGGAGACCATGGTAACACGAACTGGTTCGAGACAAGGCCTCCTGAGCTTGTTTCCACCCCGGGCAACAGGACAGCACCACTCGTGACTATCTTTCATTTTCATTGTGAAACCACATGCCCTAGGGCGCGGTTAGAGGTTCGAATTCGGCTGGTTAGCATTTTTGACTTACTCTTACCACTGGCCATCTTACTCAAGAAAGGAAGCATTAGCTATACAAGCAAAGCAGAAAGAAGTTAGCTTTTATCAAACGCAAAAACCAATAGCAAGACCCAAAACTCGCAACATCTACGGGGACGAGTACTCTATCCCCACACACAGACACCTAAGTCGAAGCCCAATCTCGTAGCCTTCATGTGCTTGAAAAGTTGATAAATTGTGTAACACGTTCATCCTTCAGGTGAGCTGAAGAGCAAAGAGATGAGGAAATGGATGCAAACACTGGTATTACAGCCAAGAAGACGGGGCTTTGGAGAGTGCTTCAGATGAATAGGATTGATTCCCCATACTATGTTATACCGAATGATTGGCTGAAACGGAACCTCTCACTGAGAGAGAACCTCTAAAAGGGACAAGCGGATGGCTTCCATTCACTTTGCTCGCTCTGCAATTGTAAAAATTCCAGCTCAGCTGACTATGTCTGTCTATCTAAAGCACATTTATGGTAGGTTCTGTAGAAAACAATATGGGTCTTTTTTCAGACAGTGAAAAGAGACACTGCAAAGTTGTCATTGGTAGAGACATTTATGTGAGCACAATTGTATCACATCCCCATTCCTGTGACAGATGAGTAGTCATTGCGGATGTGATTGCTCCTGAGTGGCTCAACTCCTTGGGCAGACACAAGGGAACCCTGTAACACACACACACACTAAAGTACACACACACCCACAAACACAAACACTGCACCTCATGTGGAATGATGAGCTGCCACTAACAGACTCTGGCCCCAGAAACTCGCCAGTCATTTCATAGACCGCTGAGTCAAAGGAGGGGTGTAACAGGGGGTAGCTCTGCAACCCTCCATTGCCCAATGTGGTCTCTACCAAGCCCTTAGTTGTGTAGCCATTATTGCGATTGTAGATGTGTATTTTCTTTCATAAACCAGGAATATATATATATATATATATATATATATATATATATATATATATCATTGCACTATTGCAACCTCCTCTGTGTGTTCAGGCCTATTACCAAACCTATAGTTCTGCCCCACTGCCCTGATTCCGGGAAGTGGGCTGTGTTTCTACTTGACCTCTCAACACATGTGCAGCTTGTGGTGTGTGTGTGTGTGTGTGTGTGTGTGTGTGTGTGTGTGTGTGTGTGTGTGTGTGTGTGTGTGTGTGTGTGTGTGTGTGTGTGTGTGTGTGTGTGTGGGGGGGGGGGGGGGTTGTGGTGTGTGATTCTCTGAACTAAAATTAATGTGTAGAGAGATATTATTGGGAGGTCCTCCACCCTCCTCCTCAATCTACCTCTCTCCACCACCTCTCCTCCTCCACCCTCTACCTCTCTCCACCACCTCCCCTCTCTTCTCCTCCACCCTCCTCCTCAATCTACCGCTCTCCACCACCTCTTCTGCTCCACCCTCTACCGCTCTCCACCACCTCTCCTCCTCCACCCTCTACCGCTCTCCACCACCTCCCCTCTCTCCTCCCCCACCCTCCTCCTCAATCTACCTCTCCCCACCACCTCTCCTCCTCCACCCTCTACCTCTCTCCACCACCTCCCCTCTCTACTCCTCCACCCTCCTCCTCAATCTACCTCTCTCCACTACCTCCCCTATCTCCTCCTCCACCCTCTGACCCCCCCCCCCCCCCCCCCTGCAGGGTTCACATCCCCTTTCTCTGGCCACCTGTGGCCCTATAGAGCATGGGAGAGGAAACTGTGGGGAGCATGGCTTTAACCACAGCCTCACTCCACCCTGCTAGACCGGGTCTACTGAGGATCATCTACATTGGGCATCTTAGAAACAGGAAGAGACCTCCCTCAGCGTGTGGTGTTGGGCGGAGTACCGAGTGAGAGTGTGAAATCTGGGTGGGAAATTGCTACCATCTCGACATGATGTTCCTTTTGGTTGAAGTAGTTGTTTCTAGATAAGATCTGTGAGTTCTAATTTTGGTTTCATAAACTCATATGGTCGTTTCTATATTAAATAAAATGCATTCAATGCTTCTACTACGTTTCCAACCCCTTACAACAGTAGAATAACACATTATAGCTATAATTAAGCAATAAGGCCAGAGGGGGTGTGGTATATGACTACGGGCTGTTCTTAAGCACGACACAACGTGGAGTGTCTGGATACAGTCCTTAGCCGTTGTATTTTGGCCACATACCACAAACCCCTGAAGTGCCTTATTGCTATTATAACCTGGTTACCAATGTAATTAGAGCAGTAAAAATACATGTTTTGTCATACACGTGGTATACGGTCTGATATACCACTGCTGTCAGCCAATCAGCATTCAGGGCTCGATCAACCCAGTTTATAAAACATCTTATATTGTCATCTCTGTTTAACTTCTCGACACCTTTTTGTTTGTGGGTGTTCCACTTTAATTAGGGCTCATGAAAACAGTTGAAAACAGTAGCAGAAGTCAAACTGAGAGCTACTGGGTGTGGCTCACTGTGGTTAACTGGTTCCCTGATTCTCTCTGTTTGTTTGTTATCTCTCCCCTGCAGGAGGAGGTATCAACAGACACACATTGGTGACACGGGCACCTGCCCTGCGCTGCCCTGCCCTTACAGATGGCATCTATAGCAGCTGCACTCCTGCCATTGTCAGATCATTTGCTCTCTGTGTTAGACATTAGAGCACAGTGAGAGATGCTGTAGCCTAGTGTAGGAAAATACTGTATACAGTAAAACACATCAGACAGGACCATATTAGTGTAGGAGAATGCTGTATACAGTAAAACACAGCAGACAGGACCATATTAGTGTAGGAGAATGCTGTATACAGTAAAACACATCAGACAGGACCAGATTAGTGTAGGAAAATACTGTATACAGTAAAACACAGCAGACAGGACAAGATTAGTGTAGGAGAATGCTGTATACAGTAAAACACATCAGACAGCACCATATTAGTGTAGGAGAATGCTGTATACAGTAAAACACAGCAGACAGCACCATATTAGTGTAGGAGAATGCTGTATACAGTAAAACACAGCAGACAGCACCATATTAGTGTAGGAGAATGCTGTATACAGTAAAACACATCAGACAGGACCAGATTAGAGACAGAGAGATGCTGTAGTGTAGGAGAATACTGTATACAGTAAAACACATCAGACAGGACCAGATTAGAGACAGAGAGATGCTGTAGTGTAGGAGAATACTGTATACAGTAAAACACATCAGACAGGACCAGATTAGAGACAGAGAGATGCTGTAGTGTAGGAGAATACTGTATACAGTAAAACACATCAGACAGGACCAGATTAGTGTTGGAGAATGCTGTATAGAGTAAAATACATCAGACAGGACCAGATTAGTGTAGGAGAATGCTGTATAGAGTAAAACACATCAGACAGGACCAGATTAGAGACAGAGAGATGCTGTAGTGTAGGAGAATACAGTCAAATGCATCAGACAGGACCAGATTAGTGTAGGAGAATACTGTATACAGTAAAACACACCAGACAGGACCAGATTAGTTTAGGAGAATACTGTACACAGTAAAACACACCAGACAGGACCAGATTAGAGACAGATAGATGCTGTAGTGTAGGAGAATACTGTATGCAGTACAACACACCAGACCGTACCAGATTAAAGACAGAGAGATGCTGTAGTGTAGGAGAATACTGTATGCAGTAAAACACACCAGACCGGACCAGATTAAAGACAGTGAGAGATGCTGTAGTGTAGGAGAATACTGTATGCAGTAAAACACACCAGACCGTACCAGATTAAAGACAGTGAGAGATGCTGTAGTGTAGGAGAATACTGTATGCAGTAAAACACACCAGACCGGACCAGATTAAAGACAGTGAGAGATGCTGTAGTGTAGGAGAATACTGTATGCAGTACAACACACCAGGCCGAACCAGATTAAAGACAGTGAGAGATGCTGTAGTGTAGGAGAATACTGTATGCAGTAAAATGCATCAGACAGGACCAGATTAAAGACAGTGAGAGATGCTGTAGTGTAGGAGAATACTGTATGCAGTAAAACACACCAGACCGGACCAGATTAAAGACAGTGAGAGATGCTGTAGTGTAGGAGAATACTGTATGCAGTAAAATGCATCAGACTCCTCTTGGATAATCGTTTGTGTATCAGAGGGGACTGACATTGATGAAAGAGACAACGTTAAGGTGTAGGATTAGAATTATACAAAGGTTGTAGAATGTGTGAACACACTGTTGTATGTGAGGTCAAAGTTAATTTGTATTGCATGCTCAACCACACCTTCCGTATGTCCAACCCTATGCCTATTACCCAAAATCCTTTATTAAAAGGGGGGTACTTCCAAGAACTGGTTGACTGGCTTGGTATTGTCTCATGTCCTTGCCCCTACTCTCCATAGCCAAATAGATCCCACCCTTAGCCATGATTAATTTGTGGAGGTTTGGTGCTGATGTGGTTGGATTATATTGGGGGGGGGGGGGGGGGGGGTCCTCTCGGATTGCAGCTGCAGAGAGATGAGGGGGTGGGGTGGGGGTAGACCTATAGCGGCATGGCAAATACTTTACCAGACCCCATAAAGCCTGGATGAATCAGATTCAACCCCCTCCCCAACTTGCCACTACGCACCAATCCTACGCCGGATCTGCTTTACCACTTTACCACGCAATGCCCTTATTATCGTTGCCGTGGCAACCTGGCACCCACTTCTCAATTATCTGTCATTGTCCTGCTGATAGAAAAAGAGAGAGAACACAGAGAGAGAGAGAGGCTTGGTGTGTTGATAGAGCGGGCAGGATTGAGGGATGAGAGGGGACGGGTAGGTGGGATAGGTTCAACTACAGATGTAGGATCTTGATTTGATTATTACTTTGTCAAACCTGTATTGTATTTGAGGTTTAAAAACGCTTCTGAAGTTTGCAATTTCCACTTTGACATTTCAGGCTTGATTTTCCCTCATGAAATGTTTTATCAACCCTTACAAAATGTTTCATTAATTATAATCCACATAATATTTCACATTTGCTGTTGCTACAGAATTATTTTCCTGCTGTAGCGACCTGGCTTAAATTAAGATCCTACATCTGCAGGTTTAACCCAGAAGGCAATGTTGCCAGTCTCTGACTGCCAGTGCCCTCTCTCTTCAAGTTCACCTTTCATGGTTAGCCTGTTTCTTCAGGGTGGAAAGGAAAGCAGTTGAGATGGATGAAGGAGCTTTCTCATTTCACTTTCCCTCTACTTGATATCTCAATGTGGCATGTGCCTGCGGTGAATACAGTGTTGCACATTCTTGCGCAATGTTGTTTTAGGGCCTAGATCTCATAAAGAGAGAGAGAGCTAACCATCAGTGATCTGAATTAGCTTTCCTGGTGCTAGCGCCCGCCCTTGCTAATAAGCTGCATTTCAACACACAGTGACAGGCGACACACTGAACCTTATTGTCACATTGTTAAGGACATATTGCAGAATGCAGGATGCTGAAAAGTCCTATTCAGCAGTCTGAATTACTAATCATTTGTGTCTTTTTAATATGGCACTGAGAGCCATTGTTTAACCCATTCAAAAAAGATCCATTGTACAGCAGAGCGGGTCCCGGTCCGGGGATGATTGTTCACTGCAATTGTGCCTCTGCGTTTGCCGGTTTATACTACTGTGTGTGGTGTGTGTGAGAGTGTGAGTGCATACGAGCATGTGCGTTTGTGTTTCTGGAGGCGGGGGTTTTCTCTGTGCTGTTGAAGACAATGTATCCAGTCATTGACATTCACAGGCAGAGCAGATACAGGACAAACCAACATTACTCTAGTTTGTATTTACTGAAGCCTACAGCTAACTACAGCCTCTATCTGAAACAAGCTAATTGTTACTGTAAAATACATGACAACTGCTTATTTTCAAAGGCCTCGATCTACACTATGGTACGGAACACAGTAAGGTTATCTCTGTCTGCTCATGATGATACACTTCTACCCCTGAGTCTGTAATGTATGTCATCATTTGCACAGAAATCATAAATCATTATACAGGAACAAAATACAGTGTGTGTGAGATGGGGGTGGGATGGTTAGGGAAGAGCAGGCTTATTTGTGAGAGAGAGTGTGTGTGTGTGCGTGCTTGTGTGTGTTGTCTGTGTGACTAATGGGTCTCATAATCATCACGTCTGAGGCTCAGGGATAAGGGGAGAGCTGTAACGTTGTCGCCATGTTGTCTCCATGTTGTCTCCATGGTGTCTGAATCACCACCACCAATGGCTTCCATTTCATCACCCTCCCTCTCAGTCACTCCTAGGCACTCTTGGCAGAGTTGCTAAACATTTACAAATATAGTCGTGTAAATTCTTCTTCTTCAAAATCACACCAAGACCACTTATTTTTGTTAGTTGTTTTGGATAAATCTGAGATATGAACCTGAGGCAACTGTCTCTGCGGCTTAGCCATCAGAGTGCAGACTGGTATGTGTAGGCCTATTTCCTTCTCTCTCGATCTCTCTCGTTCTCTCTCACTCTCTGGTCAGTCCCCTTGGAGCTGTTCTGTGCTGCCTGGCCCTGCAGTAAACAGTGTGGTAAACAGTTGTAATCTAATAGACTGGTTCTTCAGGCTGCTGCATCACAGCTCCTGTGTCCTCCTGCTTCTTTATAAATCATAGCCACAGGGCAGTCAGAGATCACCTGCTGCATCACAGCTCCTGTTTCCTCCTGCTTCTTTATAAGTCATGGCCACAGGGCAGTCAGAGATCACCTGCTGCATCACAGCTCCTGTTTCCTCCTGCTTCTTTATAAGTCATGGCCGCAGGGCAGTCAGAGATCACCTGCTGCATCACAGCTCCTGTTTCCTCCTGCTTCTTTATAAGTCATGGCCACAGGGCAGTCAGAGATCACCTGCTGCATCACAGCTCCTGTTTCCTCCTGCTTCTTTATAAGTCGTGGTCACAGGGCAGTCAGAGATCACCTGCTGCATCACAGCTCCTGTTTCCTCCTGCTTCTTTATAAGTCATGGCCACAGGGCAGTCAGAGATCACCTGCTGCATCACAGCTCCTGTTTCATCCTGCTTCTTTATAAGTCGTGGTCACAGGGCAGTCAGAGATCACCTGCTGCATCACAGCTCCTGTTTCCTCCTGCTTCTTTATAAGTCATGGCCGCAGGGCAGTCAGAGATCACCTGCTGCATCACAGCTCCTGTTTCCTCCTGCTTCTTTATAAGTCATGGTCACAGGGCAGTCAGAGATCACCTGCTGCATCACAGCTCCTGTGTCCTCCTGCTTCTTTATAAGACATGGCCACAGGGCAGTCAGAGATCACCTGCTGCATCACAGCTCCTGTTTCCTCCTGCTTCTTTATAAGTCATGGCCACAGGGCAGTCAGAGATCACCTGCTGCATCACAGCTCCTGTTTCCTCCTGCTTCTTTATAAGTCATGGCCACAGGGCAGTCAGAGATCACCTGCTACATCACAGCTCCTGTTTCCTCCTGCTTCTTTATAAGTCATGGTCACAGGGCAGTCAGAGATCACCTGCTGCATCACAGCTTCTGTGTCCTCCTGCTTCTTTATAAGTCATGGCCGCAGGGCAGTCAGAGATCACCTGCTGCATCACAGCTCCTGTTTCCTCCTGCTTCTTTATAAGTCATGGTCACAGGGCAGTCAGAGATCACCTGCTGCATCACAGCTCCTGTGTCCTCCTGCTTCTTTATAAGTCATGGCCGCAGGGCAGTCAGAGATCACCTGCTGCATCACAGCTCCTGTTTCCTCCTGCTTCTTTATAAGTCATGGCCACAGGGCAGTCAGAGATCACCTGCTGCATCACAGCTCCTGTTTCCTCCTGCTTCTTTATAAGTCATGGCCACAGGGCAGTCAGAGATCACCTGCTGCATCACAGCTCCTGTTTCCTCCTGCTTCTTTATAAGTCATGGTCACAGGGCAGTCAGAGATCACCTGCTGCATCACAGCTCCTGTGTCCTCCTGCTTCTTTATAAGTCATGGTCACAGGGCAGTCAGAGATCACCTGCTGCATCACAGCTCCTGTGTCCTCCTGCTTCTTTATAAGTCATGGCCGCAGGGCAGTCAGAGATCACCTGCTGCATCACAGCTCCTGTTTCCTCCTGCTTCTTTATAAGTCATGGCCACAGGGCAGTCAGAGATCACCTGCTGCATCACAGCTCCTGTTTCCTCCTGCTTCTTTATAAGTCATGGCCACAGGGCAGTCAGAGATCGCCTGCTGCATCACAGCTCCTGTTTCCTCCTGCTTCTTTATAAGTCATGGTCACAGGGCAGTCAGAGATCACCTGCTGCATCACAGCTCCTGTGTCCTCCTGCTTCTTTATAAGTCATGGCCGCAGGGCAGTCAGAGATCACCTGCTGCATCACTGCTCCTGTTTCCTCCTGCTTCTTTATAAGTCATGGCCACAGGGCAGTCAGAGATCACCTGCTGCATCACAGCTCCTGTTTCCTCCTGCTTCTTTATAAGTCATGGCCACAGGGCAGTCAGAGATCACCTGCTGCATCACAGCTCCTGTTTCCTCCTGCTTCTTTATAAGTCATGGCCGCAGGGCAGTCAGAGATCACCTGCTGCATCACAGCTCCTGTTTCCTCCTGCTTCTTTATAAGTCATGGCCACAGGGCAGTCAGAGATCACCTGCTGCATCACAGCTCCTGTTTCCTCCTGCTTCTTTATAAGTCATGGCCGCAGGGCAGTCAGAGATCACCTGCTGCATCACAGCTCCTGTTTCCTCCTGCTTCTTTATAAGTCATGGTCACAGGGCAGTCAGAGATCACCTGCTGCATCACAGCTCCTGTGTCCTCCTGCTTCTTTATAAGTCATGGCCGCAGGGCAGTCAGAGATCACCTGCTGCATCACAGCTCCTGTTTCCTCCTGCTTCTTTATAAGTCATGGCCACAGGGCAGTCAGAGATCACCTGCTGCATCACAGCTCCTGTTTCCTCCTGCTTCTTTATAAGTCATGGCCACAGGGCAGTCAGAGATCACCTGCTACATCACAGCTCCTGTTTCCTCCTGCTTCTTTATAAGTCATGGTCACAGGGCAGTCAGAGATCACCTGCTGCATCACAGCTCCTGTGTCCTCCTGCTTCTTTATAAGTCATGGCCGCAGGGCAGTCAGAGATCACCTGCTGCATCACAGCTCCTGTTTCCTCCTGCTTCTTTATAAGTCATGGTCACAGGGCAGTCAGAGATCACCTGCTGCATCACAGCTCCTGTGTCCTCCTGCTTCTTTATAAGTCATGGCCACAGGGCAGTCAGAGATCACCTGCTGCATCACAGCTCCTGTTTCCTCCTGCTTCTTTATAAGTCATGGCCACAGGGCAGTCAGAGATCACCTGCTGCATCACAGCTCCTGTTTCCTCCTGCTTCTTTATAAGTCATGGCCACAGGGCAGTCAGAGATCACCTGCTGCATCACAGCTCCTGTTTCCTCCTGCTTCTTTATAAGTCATGGTCACAGGGCAGTCAGAGATCACCTGCTGCATCACAGCTCCTGTGTCCTCCTGCTTCTTTATAAGTCATGGCCGCAGGGCAGTCAGAGATCACCTGCTGCATCACTGCTCCTGTTTCCTCCTGCTTCTTTATAAGTCATGGCCACAGGGCAGTCAGAGATCACCTGCTGCATCACAGCTCCTGTTTCCTCCTGCTTCTTTATAAGTCATGGCCACAGGGCAGTCAGAGATCACCTGCTGCATCACAGCTCCTGTTTCCTCCTGCTTCTTTATAAGTCATGGCCACAGGGCAGTCAGAGATCACTTGTAGCGGCTATGTCCTGTTCATGTCCTGTGGCTGGGGCCAGTCCCCTACTGATACGAAACTGCACACAGATTTCAACATACACACGTACACACGCACACACCTACACACTCTCTCTCTTTTTATCTCTCTCCCTCTCTTTCTCTCCCTCTCTCATTACCCCTCTCTCCCGCTCTCATTCCAACTCTCTCTCTCCACGCTCTCATCATTCATGGTTTGACAAGTCAATCCTATGACTCTTGCCAAATTAGTGCAATTATTTGGTGCATCTATTTCTGGCTTTTCTTTGGAACGTGTTTTACTTCCTAATACAGAAGCTGTTATAATAGCTTTTCTATGTGCTCTGCTTGTCTGGACTGGCCTCTCTGATAATGAGTTTGTTGTCAGGTCTGTTCTCTCTCTGATAATGAGTTTGTCGTCAGGTCTGTTCTCTCTCTGATAATGAGTTTGTTGTCAGGTCTGTTCCCTCTCTGATAATGAGTTTGTCGTCAGGTCTGTTCCCTCTCTGATAATGAGTTTGTCGTCAGGTCTGCTCCCTCTCTGATAATGAGTTTGTTGTCAGGTCTGTTCTCTCTCTGATAATGAGTTTGTCGTCAGGTCTGTTCCCTCTCTGATAATGAGTTTGTCGTCAGGTCTGTTCCATCTCTGATAATGAGTTTCTCGTCAGGTCTGCTCCCTCTGATAATGAGTTTGTTGTCAGGTCTGTTCCCTCTCTGATAATGAGTTTGTTGTCAGGTCTGCTCCCTCTGATAATGAGTTTGTCGTCAGGTCTGTTCTCTCTCTGATAATGAGTTTGTCGTCAGGTCTGCTCCCTCTCTGATAATGAGTTTGTCGTCAGGTCTGCTCCCTCTGATAATGAGTTTGTCGTCAGGTCTGTTCTCTCTCTGATAATGAGTTTGTTGTCAGGTCTGTTCTCTCTCTGATAATGAGTTTGTTGTCAGGTCTGCTCCCTCTCTGATAATGAGTTTGTCGTCAGGTCTGCTCCCTCTGATAATGAGTTTGTTGTCAGGTCTGTTCTCTCTCTGATAATGAGTTTGTGGTCAGGTCTGTTCTCTCTCTGATAATGAGTTTGTCGTCAGGTCTGTTCCCTCTCCGATAATGAGTTTGTTGTCAGGTCTGTTCTCTCTCTGATAATGAGTTTGTCGTCAGGTCTGTTCCCTCTCTGATAATGAGTTTGTCGTCAGGTCTGCTCCCTCTGATAATGAGTTTGTTGTCAGGTCTGTTCTCTCTCTGATAATGAGTTTGTCGTCAGGTCTGCTCCCTCTCTGATAATGAGTTTGTCGTCAGGTCTGCTCCCTCTGATAATGAGTTTGTTGTCAGGTCTGTTCTCTCTCTGATAATGAGTTTGTTGTCAGGTCTGCTCCCTCTCTGATAATGAGTTTGTCGTCAGGTCTGCTCCCTCTGATAATGAGTTTGTTGTCAGGTCTGTTCTCTCTCTGATAATGAGTTTGTGGTCAGGTCTGTTCTCTCTCTGATAATGAGTTTGTCGTCAGGTCTGTTCCCTCTCTGATAATGAGTTTGTCGTCAGGTCTGTTCCCTCTCTGATAATGAGTTTGTTGTCAGGTCTGTTCCCTCTCTGATAATGAGTTTGTCGTCAGGTCTGCTCCCTCTGATAATGAGTTTGTTGTCAGGTCTGTTCTCTCTCTGATAATGAGTTTGTTGTCAGGCCTGTTCTCTCTCTGATAATGAGTTTGTCGTCAGGTCTGTTCTCTCTCTGATAATGAGTTTGTCGTCAGGTCTGTTCTCTCTCTGATAATGAGTTTGTCGTCAGGTCCGTTCCCTCTCTGATAATGAGTTTGTCGTCAAGTACATACCAGGGGGATTCAAAGGGAGGTGCACACACCTCCGCTTAGATTAGAGTTTGTGATCTTAAAGGTACAGCACAACTCCTCTGCGATTAGAGTTGGAGAGCCTAAAGTTTTTTTTTTTATTCATAATATTTTTTGGGTACTTTTACCCCTTTTCCTCCCCAATTGGTAGTTACAGTCTTGTCCCATCGCTGCATCTCCCCTAAAGACTCTGGAGATGCGAAGGTCGAGAGCCATGCATCCTCCGAAACATGACTGCCAAGCCGCACTGCTTCTTGACACACTGCTCGCTTAACCCGGAAGCCAGTCACACCAATGTGTCGGAGATAACACCATCCAGCTGGCGACCGAAGTCAGCTTGCAGGCGCCCAGCCCGCCACAAGGAGTCGCTAGAGCACAATGGGACAAGGAAATCCAGGCCGGACAAACCCTCCCCTAACCCGTATGACACTGGGCCTATTGTACGCCACCTCATGGGTCTCCCGGTCACGGCCGGCTGTGACACAGCCTGGGAACGAATCCACGTCTCTAGTGATGCCTCAAGTACTGTGATGCAGTGCCTTTGACTAATGCACCATTTGTGAGACCCTGGAGAGTGTAAAGTTGCAGCAAAACTCCTCCTAGATTAGAATTGGAGTTGGAGAGCATACACCCCTTTTTTTTTACACTGCTGCTACTCGCTGTTTATTATCTATGCAAAGTCCCTTTACCCCTACCAAAATGTACATACAGTGCATTTGGAAAGTATTCAGACCCCTTGACATTTTCCACATTTTGTAAAAAATGTAGCAAATGTATTCAAACTAAAAAACGGAAATAACTTATTTACAGTGCCTTGCGAAAGTATTCGGCCCCCTTGAACTTTGCGACCTTTTGCCACATTTCAGGCTTCAAACATAAAGATATAAAACTGTATTTTTTTTGTGAAGAATCAACAACAAGTGGGACACAATCATGAAGTGGAACAACATTTATTGGATATTTAAAACTTTTTTAACAAATCAAAAACTGAAAAATTGGGCGTGCAAAATTATTCAGCCCCTTTACTTTCAGTGCAGCAAACTCTCTCCAGAAGTTCAGTGAGGATCTCTGAATGATCCAATGTTGACCTAAATGACTAATGATGATAAATACAATCTACCTGTGTGTAATCAAGTCTCCGTATAAATGCACCTGCACTGTGATAGTCTCAGAGGTCCGTCAAAAGCGCAGAGAGCATCATGAAGAACAAGGAACACACCAGGCAGGTCCGAGATACTGTTGTGAAGAAGTTTAAAGCCGGATTTGGATACAAAAAGATTTCCCAAGCTTTAAACATCCCAAGGAGCACTGTGCAAGCGATAATATTGAAATGGAAGGAGTATCAGACCACTGAAAATCTACCAAGACCTGTCCGTCCCTCTAAACTTTCAGCTCATACAAGGAGAAGACTGATCAGAGATGCAGCCAAGAGGCCCATGATCACTCTGGATGAACTGTAGAGATCTACAGCTGAGGTGGGAGACTCTGTCCATAGGACAACAATCAGTCGTATATTGCACAAATCTGGCCTTTATGGAAGAGTGGCAAGAAGAAAGCCATTTCTTAAAGATATCCATAAAAAGTGTTGTTTAAAGTTTGCCACAAGCCACCTGGGAGACACACCAAACATGTGGAAGAAGGTGCTCTGGTCAAATGAAACCAAAATTGAACTTTTTGGCAACAATGCAAAACGTTATGTTTGGCGTAAAAGCAACACAGCTCATCACCCTGAACACACCATCCCCACTGTCAAACATGGTGGTGGCAGCATCATGGTTTGGGCCTGCTTTTCTTCAGCAGGGACAGGGAAGATGGTTAAAATTGATGGGAAGATGGATGGAGCCAAATACAGGACCATTCTGGAAGAAAACCTGATGGAGTCTGCAAAAAAAAACCTGAGACTGGGATGGAGATTTGTCTTCCAACAAGACAATGATCCAAAACATAAAGCAAAATCTACAATGGAATGGTTCAAAAATAAACATATCCAGGTGTTAGAATGGCCAAGTCAAAGTCCAGACCTGAATCCAATCGAGAATCTGTGGAAAGATCTGAAAACTGCTGTTCACAAATGCTCTCCATCCAACCTCACTGAGCTCGAGCTGTTTTGCAAGGAGGAATGGGAAAAAATGTCAGTCTCTCGATGTGCAAAACTGATAGAGACATACCCCAAGCGACTTACAAAGTATTAACTTAAGGGGGCTGAATAATTTTGCACGCCCCATTTTTCAGTTTTTGATTTGTTAAAAAAGTTTGAAATATCCAATAAATGTCGTTCCACTTCATGATTGTGTCCCACTTGTTGTTGATTCTTCACAAAAAAATACAGTTTTATATCTTTATGTTTGAAGCCTGAAATGTGGCAAAAGGTCGCAAAGTTCAAGGGGGCCGAATACTTTCGCAAGGCACTGTACATAAGTATTCAGACCCTTTGCTATGAGACTCGAAATTGAGCTCAGGTGAATCCTGTTTCCATTGATCATCCTTGAGATGTTTCTACAAATTGATTGGAGTCCACCTGTGGTATATTCAATTGACTGGACATGATTTGGACAGGCACACACCTGTTTATATAAGGTCCCACAGTTGACTGTGCATGTCAGAGAAAAAAACAAGCCGAGCTCGGAGCTCTACAATTCCTTCGACCTCATGGCTTGGTTTTTTGTGTCGAGGCACAGTTCTGGGGAAGGGTACCAAAAATTGCCTGCAGCATTGAAGGTCCCCAAGAACACAGTGGCTTCCATCATTCTTGAATGGAAGAAGTTTGGAACCACCAACTCTTCCTAGAGCTGGCCACCCAGCCAAACATAGCAATGGGGGGAGAAGGGCCTTGGTCAGGGAGGTGACCAAGAACCTGATGGTCACTCTGACAGAGCTCCAGAGTTTCTCTGTGGGGATGGGAGAACTTTCCAGAAGGACAACCATCTCTGCAGC
Organism: Oncorhynchus clarkii lewisi; assembly: GCF_045791955.1. Taxonomy (NCBI): domain Eukaryota; kingdom Metazoa; phylum Chordata; class Actinopteri; order Salmoniformes; family Salmonidae; genus Oncorhynchus; species Oncorhynchus clarkii. The sequence continues at coordinate 53,159,815 of NC_092164.1, forward strand.
ACTACACCAATCAGGCCTTTATGGTAGTGGCCAGACGGAAGCCTCTCACCTCAGTAAAATGCACATGACAGCCTGCTTGTAGTTTTCCAAAAGGCACCTAAAGGACAATATTCTCTGGTCTGATGAAACCAAGATTGAACTCTCTGGCCTGAATGTCAAGCGTCACGTCTGGAGGAAACCTGGCACCATCCCTACGGTGAAGCATGGTGGTGGCAGCATCATGCTGTGGGGATGTTTTTCAGTGGCAGGGACTGGGAAACCAGTCAGGATCGAGGGAAAGACGAATGGAGCAAAGTGCAGAGAGATCCTTGATGAAAACCTGCTCCAGAGTGCTCACGACCTCAGACTGGGGCGAAGTTTCACCTTCCAACAGGACAACGACCATAAGCACACAGCCAAGACAATGCAGGAGTGGCTTCGGGACAAGTCTCTGAATGTCCTTGAGTGGCCCAGCCAGAGCCCGTACTTGAACCCGATCTAACATCACTGGAGAGACCTGAAAATAGCTGTGCAGCGAAGCTCCCCATCCAACCTGACAGAGTTTGAGAGGATCTGCAGAGATGAATGGGAGAAACTCCCCAAATACAGGTGTGCTAAACTTGTAGTGTCAACCCAAGAAAACTTGGGGCTGTAATCGCTGCCAAAGGTGCTTCAACAAAGTCCTGAGTAAAGGGTCTGAGTACTTATGTAAATGTGATATAATATTTTTCACACAAAAAAAATCTATAAAATCTAAAAAACAGTTTTTGCTTTGTTATTATGGGGTATTGTGTGTAGATTGAAGAGGGGGGAAATGATTTAATACATTTTTGAATAAAGCTATAACGTTCCAAAATGTGGAAAAAGTCAAGGGGTCTGAAGAAGAACAGGAAGAGGAGTATGAGGAAGAAACTGTGTGCTCGCGTTTAACCCATTCCCTTATGGAGAGGAGGGACACAAGTATATGCCTCCCAAGCAGGAAGCAGCCATTCCAAGGAAATCAAACTGGAATAGTGGACAGGAAGCAATCATTCCAACAGGACAGGAATGCTGATGAGGGACTACTACAGTAAAAACCCAGCACACACAATAATGTACCAACAATACTAGTTTATGGACACTCATTTTAATTTTACTTCTTGACCCTGAGTTTGAGAATGTTAAAGTAGACTTTTTACGTAGGTCTCTGTTTAGGCCTAGATCTGTGTCGCTGCTGCAGTGCATACTGTACGACCTTAGGTAATCACAGCACAGTATCTGTTGATTTGAATATGCATGTTGGAAGTATAATAACATTGCCAGCAGCCACCACCGCCCGCCCAGATCTCTGTGGCCCCTTTAGATGCTGAGGGCCAAGTGAAGAAGTAGAGTTAGCAATCCCATGATCACCTCCGGTGAGCCGTGAGGTAACGACAAGCCGAGACAGACACACACGCACGCACACCACTGAGTCGTACGTGTGTGTATGTGTTGTACACATACACACACGTACGCACACGCAAACGCACACACTAGAGGCAGAGGGACCTAGCACCTCATGTCCCCGCTGTCCCAAAATAAAGCAGCTAATTATGCCAGCTAATCAGCAGCCACTTGGGCTGACTCACTGAACAGTGCTCCTGCATGTTCAGTGCTACACACACACACACACACACACACACACACACACACGTGTACTTAAACTCCAACACTCTCTCTCTCGGTTTCACAAAGGAAATTATGAAATCATTTGTGTTGATGAAACTTGGTTGTGGTAGTCGTGAGGGCTTCCCACACACACTCTCTCACACACTCCCCTCCGTCCGTCAGTCTCCACACACACTCCCGTCCATCCATCCCCACACACACACTCGCCCTGGTGCAGTGTGTGAGTGATCAGTCAGAAGAAGAGCAGCTCACAGTCATTGTCTGCCTGCCTGGCTTCTCTGCTCAGGCTGGATCTGATTCCTGACAGGGAGCGGCCAGCCATCGCCCGGAGCAGGAAGAAGAGGCCACACAACGCTGATTCAATTTTACACTGGAGTCACCCAGAATCAAACCAACCGATCCTTAACCACCCAGAGAAGAAAAATAGAAGGGAAAAAAAAGACGAGGGGAAAAGAAGTGATGGCTTTTGCCGACATTGGAGAGGACCAGGATGACCTAAATGAAGTGATGCGTGAAGAGATGGAGGACGTCTTCATCTATGATGGTAGGAGGGATGGGTGGGTGGATGGTTAGAGGGTTGGGTGGGTGGATAGGCGGATGGGTGGATGGATGGTTGGATGGGTGGGTGGATGGATGGGTGGATGGATGGTTGGATGGGTGGATGGATGGTTAGAGGGATGGGTGCGTGGGTGAATGGGTGGGTGGGTTGTGCTACATGGGGTCAAGAGGGTGGGGGAGGCACCATGAAGGAAACAGGTGGAGGGGCATTGGGGCCATGGCTGGGTGGGCACTGTACCTTCTATGATGGTAGGATGGATGGGTGCTCCTGGTGCTTCATGGGGTCAACACACTGGACTGTAAGGGGGTGAGACTGGCACCATGAAGGGGACAGACGGAGGGGCATTGGGGCCATGGCTGGGTGGGCAGGACACACACTGACGTAGACGTGGTGACTGACACTAAAGATCTGTGTAGTGTGGAAAAAATAGGTTCAGTTCAGTGTGTCTTTGGGCTGAGGTGACTGTGACAACGTTTTGTTGGATGGTTTCATGCCTGCATGATCATATTGACCAGTGAATAACCAGTAAATGAGAAGTAGATTTTTTAAGGTTATAGAGGTTAAAAATGTATTGGTTCTGCATAATTCCCTTTCTGCAGCGTCTCTATGCTGCTTGTTTTTTTAGTAGGCAGCAGAGAGAGCCTCAGTCTGCTTGTTTTTTTAGTAGGCAGCAGAGAAAGCCTCAGAATCTGCTTGTTTTTTTAGTAGGCAGCAGAGAGAGCCTCAGTCTGCTTGTTTTTTTAGTAGGCAGCAGAGAAAGCCTCAGAGTCTGCTTGTTTTTTTAGTAGGCAGCAGAGAGAGCCTCAGTCTGCTTGTTTTTTTAGTAGGCAGCAGAGAGAGCTTCAGTCTGCTTGTTTTTTTAGTAGGCGGCAGAGAGAGCTTCAGTCTGCTTGTTTTTTTAGTAGGCAGCAGAGAAAGCCTCAGAGTCTGCTTGTTTTTTTAGTAGGCAGCAGAGAAAGCCTCAGAGTCTGCTTGTTTTTTTAGTAGGCAGCAGAGAGAGCCTCAGTCTGCTTGTTTTTTTAGTAGGCAGCAGAGAGAACTTCAGTCTGCTTGTTTTTTTAGTAGGCAGCAGAGAGAGCTTCAGTCTGCTTGTTTTTTTAGTAGGCAGCAGAGAGAGCTTCAGTCTGCTTGTTTTTTTAGTAGGCAGCAGAGAGAGCTTCAGTCTGCTTGTTTTTTTAGTAGGTAGCAGAGAGAGCCTCAGAGTCTGCTTGTTTTTTTAGTAGGCAGCAGAGAGAGCTTCAGTCTGCTTGTTTTTTTAGTAGGCAGCAGAGAGAGCTTCAGTCTGCTTGTTTTTTTAGTAGGCAGCAGAGAGAGCCTCAGTCTGCTTGTTTTTTTAGTAGGCAGCAGAGAGAGCTTCAGTCTGCTTGTTTTTTTAGTAGGCAGCAGAGAGAGCTTCAGTCTGCTTGTTTTTTTAGTAGGCAGCAGAGAGCCTCAGTCTGCTTGTTTTTTTAGTAGGCAGCAGAGAGCCTCAGTCTGCTTGTTTTTTTAGTAGGCAGCAGAGAGAGCTTCAGTCGGCTTGTTTTTTTAGTAGGCAGCAGAGAGAGCCTCAGAGTCTTGTGTGGGTGTTCTTGTATAACTCGCATATGTTTAAACCAAACATTATGTACCACAAGAGAGTATTTTAACTGGTAATTTATTTTACTGTCTTGTTTTTATAAAAACCCAATATAATCACAACATGCATAGAATTTGACTTTCCACTATGATGGTAGGAGAATTGAATTATAAAGTGAATGGGGTTTTTGGACAGTCGTCCAGGGAGAGTAAAACAACTGTACTGACAGCTGATGAAATTATTTTCTCTTGCTTAAGTCTTCCATCCATTTTATAGGATCCATAAAACTTCAGCTTTCGAAAACTCATGTGCAAACTAGTTTACCATTACAATGTTTATTATGGTAATATATAAAAAGGACATTATAATAGTCGGTTCAGTTGCAATAGTATTTTTAGAAGCATACATACAATCCATTATAAACAACATGCAGGGTACTCGTAGATTCATATTGTGCATTATGTCAGTTCTTTCATGTATGATAATGTCTAGGTTGGTTGAACCACTTTACACGAAATGAAACGAGTCAATGGTAATTTACCTTCTTTCCTTGTGAGCAGAAACACACACACGCACGCACGCACACACACACGCGCAAACATGCATACACACACACACACATTCAGGAGGTAGACTCAGAGTAGACTCTTCCACATTTCACTCTGCAACAGAGCGTCCAATCAGACAGATGCATTTATTCTTGGCTCTCCTCTATTGAAGGTTTCAGTATAGATCGCTTACCGTTTCAATTGAATTGGCTCTTTGGATTTAGGCTCAGAGCTATACAGTATATATGGTAGTATTTTCAATGCGAATAATATTCAAAGATTTTATTAACTTTGATCTAAATGCAAATTGTATGTGAGAGACTATATTCACTACATAAATGACCATCTTGTCTCCAGGTAGCCTAGTGGGGCGGCAGGTAGCCGCGGTTAGAGCATTGGGCCAGTAACCGAAAGCTTGCTATATCAAATCCCTAGCTGACAAGGTAAAAATCTGTCATTCTGCTCCTGAGCAAGGCAGTTAACCCACTGTTCCCCGGGTGCCGAAGAAGTGGATGTCGATTAAGGCAGCCCCCCACACCTCTCTGATTCAGAGGGGTTGGGTTAAATGTGGAAGACTCATTTCAGTTGAATGCATTCAGTTAGGTATACCCTTTCCCATTCTGTAATGATACAGTTACTTCCAGGGGTAATGACCATCTTGTTCCCACCATAATGCAACAGTATGCTTACTACCAGAGGTATTGTCCTGTTCTGTCGTATGGGAGAGGGAGAAGGATGGTGAGAGGGAGAGGACAGGGGAGCCTTACAATACAGGAGTGCTCTTACCCCTCTGTGTAAACAAATAATGGATTTATTTGACTCGTCATGCCTAGGCTGCCATAGAGTAAATGATGACTAAGGCGGTACTTTTCCCTGCAGTGGTGAGTGTGGCAGCAGAACTGTCAGAGTTCTGTACTACTATAGAGGGATAAATAATGAACAGTGGCTCAGAGCTCCCTCTCTCTTTCACTTCTCACTTTCTCTTTCTTTCTCTCTTTCTTTCTTTCTTTCTCTCACTCACAGTTTCTCTTGAATTAAAACCCCCAGAACAAACCTGAAAGATGTGCTCCTAAATCAATATTCTATTTCATCAGAGATACAATACAGCTTAACTTTAGAATACAGCTTAACTTTAGAATACAGCTAAACTTTACAATACTGCTTACAACACAGCTCAACTTTACAATACAGCTTACCATACAGCTCAACTTAATGTTGTAAGGTGGGTAGGCTTCTTTATAAGGCTCATAATTGTTGTTATTATTATTATTATTATCTTTTCATTTTAACCTAATTTAATCAAAAGAAATGTGTGGATAGGGTCCAGTTTGTATGTGTGTTAGTGTTCCTATGGTATGTGTGCATGTGGGTGTGTAACTGGGGTGGCAGGGTAGCCTAGTGGTTAGAGCGTTGGACTAGGTTGAAAGTTCAAACCCCCGAGCTGACAAGGTACAAATCTGTCGTTCTGCACCTGAACAGGCAGTTAACCCACTGTTCCTAGGCCGTCATTGAAAATAAGAGTTTGTTCTTAACTGACTAGTTAAATAAAGGTCAAATAAATAAAATAAAAACTGTGTGATTTAAAACTGTATGGTAAGGGGCCAATTAATCAGTGGTAACTGTCACCATGAGGAAGGCTTATGTAAAGTGCCTTCAGAAAGTATTCATATCCCTTGACTTATTCCACATTTTGTTGTGTTACAGTCTGAATTCAAAACAATTTTCTCACCCATCTACAAACAATACCCCATAATGACAACGTTAAAACCTGTTTTAGAAATGTTTGCAAATGTATTGAAAATAATATACAGAAATATCTCATTGACAGTTAAAGTTGGAAGTTTACATACACTTAAGTTTGGAGTCAATAAAACTCATTTTCAACCACTCCACAAATTTCTTGTTAACAAACTTTAGTTGTGGCAAGTCGGTTAGGACATCTACTTTGTGCATGACACAAGTAATTTTTCCAACAATTGTTTACAGACAGATTATTTCACTTATAATTCACTGGATCACAATTCCAGTAGGTCAGAAGTTTACATACACTAAGTTGACTGTGCCTTTAGACAGCTTGGAAATGTCCAGAAAATGATGTCATGGCTTTAGAAGCTTCTGATAGGCTAATTGACATCATTAGAGTCAATTGGAGGTGTACCTGTGGATGTATTTCAAGGCCTACCTTCAAACTCAGTACCTCTTTGCTTGACACCATGGGAAAATCAAAATAAATCAGCCAAGACCTCAGAAAAAAATGGTAAACCTCCACAAGTCTGGTTCATCCTTGCGAGCAATTTCCAAACGCCTGAAGGTGCCACGTTCATCTGTACAAACAATAGTACGCAAGTATAAACACAATGGGACCATGCAGCCGTCATACCATTCAGGAAGGAGATACGTTCTGTCTCCTAGAGATGAACCTACTTTGGTGCGAAAGGTGCAAATCAATCCCAGAACTACAACAAAGGACCTTGTGAAGATGCTGGAGGAAAACAAAAGTATGTCCACAGTAAAACGAGTCCTATATCGACATAACGTGAAAGGCCGCTCAGCAAGGAAGAAGCCACTGCTCCAAAACCGCCATAAAAAAGCCAGACTACAGTTTGCAACTGCACATGGGGACAAAGATCGTACTTTTGGAGAAATGTCCTCTCGTCTGATGAAACAAAAATAGAACTGTTTGGCCATAATGACCATCGTTATGTTTGGAGGAAAAAGGGGGAGGCTTGCAAGCTGAAGAACACCATCCCAACCGTGAAGCACGGGGTTGGCAGCATCATGTTGTGGGGGTGCTTTGCTGCAGGAGGGACTGGTGCACTTCACAAAATAGATGACATCATGAGGCAGGAAAATGATGTGGGTATATTGAAGCAACATCTCAAGACATCAGTCAGGAAGTTAAAGCTTGGTAACAAATGGGTCTTCCAAATGGACAATGACCCAAAGCATACTCCCAAAGTTGTTTCAAAATGGCTTAAGGACAACAAAGTCAAGGTATTGTCTAAGCCCTGACCTCAATCCTATAGAAAATGTGTGGACAGAACTGAAAAAGTGTGTGCAAGCAAGGAGGCCTACAAACCTGACTCAGTTACACCAGCTCTGTCAGGAGGAATGGGCCAAAATTCACCCAACTTATTGTGGGAAGCTTGTGGAAGACTACCCAAAACATTTGACCCATATTAAGCAATTTAAAGGTAATGCTATGGAGTTGATTGGAGTCCACCTGTGGCTATTTCGTTAGACTTCAGTACGGCTTTTGACATTATCGATCAGTCTGTTGCTGGAAAAACATACACTATCGTTCAAAAGTATGGGGACACTTAGAATTGTCCTTGTTTTTGGAAGAAAAGCACATTTTTGGTCCATTAAAATAACTTAAAATTGATCAGAAATACAGTGCAGACATTGTTAATGTTGTAAATGACTACTGTAGCTGGAAATGGCTGATTTTTAATGGAATATCTACATATTCTTCAGAGTCCCATTATCAGCAACCATCACTCCTGTGTTCCAATGGCACGTTGTGTTAGCTAATCCAAGTTTATAATTTTAAATGGCTAATTGATTATTTGAAAACCCTTTTTCAATTACGTTAGCACAGCTAAAAACTGTTGTCCTGATTAAAGAAGGCCCATTTTTTTGCTTTTTTAGACTAGTTGAGTATCTGGAGCATCAGCTTTTGTGGGTTCAATTACAGGCTCAAAATGGCCAGAAACAAATAATTTTCTGCCGAAACTCATCAGTCTATTCTTGTTCTGAGAAATGAAGACTATTCCATGCGAGAAATTGCCAAGATCTCATATAACACTGTGCACTACTCCCTTCACAGAACAGTGCAAACGGTCTCTAACCAGAATAGAAAGAGGAGTGGGAGTCCCCGGTGCTCAACTGAGCAAGAGGACAAGTACATTAGAGTGTCTAGTTTGATAAACAGATGCCTCACAAGTCCTCAACTGGCAGCTTCATTAAATAATACCCGCAAAACACCAGTCTCAACGTCAACAGTGAAGAGGCGACTCTGGGATGCTGGCCTTCTAGGCAGAGTTCCTCTGTCCAGTGTCTGTGTTCTTTTGCCCATCTTAATCTTTTATTTTTATTGGCCAGTCTGAGATATGGCGTTTTCTTTGCAACTCTGTCTATACCCCACAAGACATACCACCAGAGGTCTCTTCACAGTCCCCAAGTTCAGAACAGACTATGGGAGGCACACAGTACTACATAGAGCCATGACTACATGGAACTCTATTCCACATCAAGTAACTCATGCTAGCAGTAAAATTAGATTTAAAAAACAGATACAAATATACCTTATGGAACAGCGGGGACTGTGAAGCAACACAAACATAGGCCCAGACACATGCATACAAACACACGATAACATGAAGTCCAAGGAACTGTTTGTAGATCTCCGAGAGAGAATTGTGAGGAGGCATATATCTGGGGAATAAAACTATTTCTAGTGTTAAAAGTTTCCAAGAGCACAGTGGTCTCCATTATTGGCAAATTTTAAAAAAATGGAACGATCCTAACTCTGCCTAGAGCTGGCTATCCGACCAAACTGAGCAACCGGGCAAGAAGGTCCTTGGTCAGGGAGGTGACCAAGAACCCAATGACTACACTGACAGAACTGAGACGGGAAAACCTGCCAGAAGGGCAACCGTCTCTACAGCACTTCACCAATCTGGGCTTTATGGGAGAGTGGTCCAGATGGAAGCCACTCCTGAGAAAAAGGCCCATGACAGCACACCAGGAGTTTGCAGAAAGGCATGTGAAAGACTCTGAGAGCATAAGGCAAAAGATTCTGTGGTCTGATGAGACAAAAACTGAACTCTTTGGTCTGAATGTAAAGCGATATGTCTTGAGAAAACCAGGCACAGCTCATCACCTGTCTAACATCATCTCTACCTTGAAACATGGTGGTGGCAGCATAATTCTATTTGGATGCTTTTCTGTGTCAGGGACTGGGAGATTAGTAAGGATAGAGGGAACAAGGAATGGTGCCAAATACATGTAAATCATTGATGAGAACCTGCTTCAGAGTGCAAATGACCTTAGACTGGGGGTGAAGATTTACGTTCCAATAGGACAATGACCCCAAGCATACAGCCAAAGCAACACTGGAATGACTTCAGAACAATAATCTGAAAGTCCTTGAGTGGCCCTGACAAAGTCCAGACTTGAATCCCATTGAACATCTGTGGAAGGACTTGAAGATTGCTGATGGTGGCCCCTCCCAATCTAATTTAACAGCTTTTGAGAAAATCTGTTAGGAGGAATGGGAGAAAATCCCCAAATCTAGATGTGCAAAGCTGATACAGACATAACCAAGGCATATCAAAGCTGATACAGACATAACCAAGGCATATCAAAGCTGATACAGACATAACCAAGGCATATCAAAGCTGTGATCGCTGCTAAATATGCTTCTACAAAGTATTGACTCAGGGGTGTGATTACTTACAGTATGTAAATTAGATATTTATATATTTCATTTTCAATAAATGTGCAAACATTTATAAAAATTTGTTTTCACTTTGTCATTATGGGGTATTGGGTGTAGATGGGTTAGAAGAAAATCTAGCAAAAAAATTGAATTCAGGCTGAATTCAATGTGGAAAATGTGGACTAATCAAGGAGTATGAATACTTTCTGAAGGCACTGTAAAATAAAAAAATAAAAAGGCATCAGCACAACAGCGCAATTGTGACTAAAATAACACACAATGGATGCCTTTCTCTTTTTTTATTTGAGTGAGCTTCATAAGTTATTCAAAGGACTCGCTGCCTGTGAGGAGGCTGAGGAAAGTGTTGAGCCTGTATGTCCCAAAGAGCCATGGTTGTGAGTTCCGACCGGAAATGATGTAACCGAGAAGGGGTACGAGGTGGACCGAGATGAAGAGCTAGTGTTAGCAGGGGTGGAGAGTTTAAATAAATCAGTGTTTGGGAAACTGGGTCAAGAGGGGCAGAAAACCCAAAGAAAGGTACCACTTCAGTGAGAGGAGGGAAGTTTATGAAAGCCCCTTGCCGGCCTATACAGTAGTAGTGTATCTGGGTCCTGTAGTACTGTTTCACTACCTGGTCTAGTCGTCTCTCCTCGAATCAGATGCCTCGTTGTGCTTCCACGGTCCTCACTTCCGTGGTCCTCGCTTTCACGGTCCTCATTTTCACGGTCCTTGCTTCCACAGTCCTCCTTTCCACGGTCATCACTTCCTTGATCAGGCAGAGTGGTGCATGCAGGGTGTAGATCCTCTGTTGCAGGCTATTGCTGCCACAATGATACTTGAGCTGCACAGCTCCACATAGTTCAAATACATTTTTATTTATATCACACCTTCCATACAAAACAGGTGTAGTCCAGTGTGCCCTTTACAGTCAAGGCAAGCTTTGATTTGCCTTGTTCACCTGTGCCCTAAGACCAGCCTCTACATTTGCCAGAGGGCATTGCTAGAATGAAGTTCAATGAACTCAACCCCTGCTGCGGTGCATCTGTGAAACACTACTCGACGTGACACAGCTGCCCGGGGGAACCACCATGTTGTCACCTATAGAAAATGGCCCACTACAGTACACACAGCAGCTTTCTTGCAACAGCCTGCAGGGTTAAAGGAGGACAAATATATCACTGTGAACCACAAGGTATCTCAGTGTGTGTACTACTGTAGCCAACAAGAGCCAGTAAATTGTGTGTGTGCGTGTGTGCGTGCGTGCTAGAACTTGTGATATGCAGCGACTCAGGCAGGGTCAGCGACGCAAGAAGCAGGTTTGAGTTTCACAAATCCATTTATTCTCTGTGCCTCTCCTTGTCGAGACATGTCTTGTTGCCTTGTGTTACTGCAACCCAGGAAACTGTATCCTGACAGGGGCCTTGCTGAGCCCACTGAGGTAGTACTGTATTACACAGGAAACACACACACACACACACACCCCGCATACACACATGCACATGTATGCACATACACACCCTCCCTCCCTCCCTTCCTACCTCCCTCTGTAATGATTGACCAAGGGAAGGAGGAGGGAGCAAAGGATACATGATTCCTCTCACAGACTCATGGTATCAACATTATAAAGTCTGGATCTGAAGCAGGGTCTCAACATTATGAAGTCTGGATCTGAAGCAGGGTATCAACATTATAAAGTCTGGATCTGAAGCAGGGTCTCAACATTATGAAGTCTGGATCTGAAGCAGGGTCTCAACATTATGAAGTCTGGATCTGAAGCAGGGTCTCAACATTATGAAGTCTGGATCTGAAGCAGGGTCTCAACATTATGAAGTCTCTGGATCTGAAGCAGGGTCTCAACATTATGAAGTCTCTGGATCTGAAGCAGGGTCTCAACATTATGAAGTCTGGATCTGAAGCAGGGTCTCAACATTATGAAGTCTCTGGATCTGAAGCAGGGTCTCAACATTATGAAGTCTGGATCTGAAGCAGGGTCTCAACATTATGAAGTCTGGATCTGAAGCAGGGTCTCAACATTATGAAGTCTCTGGATCTGAAGCAGGGTCTCAACATTATGAAGTCTGGATCTGAAGCAGGGTCTCAACATTATGAAGTCTGGATCTGATGCAGGGTCTCAACATTATGAAGTCTTTGGATCTGAAGCAGGGTCTCAACATTATGAAGTCTCTGGATCTGAAGCAGGGTCTCAACATTATGAAGTCTGCCAGTGTCTCAACACAAGACACTAATGTTTACTGAGTGGCTTATACTTTGTGGTAAAAAGAAGAAGAGGATTCCATACCACGCTGCCTCTTGTACTCTCAATCCCATGGACATGATTTAGAACATTGTGAGGAATGTGTGCTTTGTTGCATGGTATGTTTGTCCTTACATTTTTGGAGAGTGAGTGTGTGTTTGAAGGTGTGTGTTTACAAACAGACAGAGGTCAGACCTTGTAAGCCCTGTGGTGGTTGTAGAAGGGGAAGAGGAGAGGAGGAAGGGAAGACAAGTGGAGGAAGAGAAGGGGATGAGGGGGAGGGGAAAGAGAAGGAGGGGGATGGGAGGAGGAGTGGAAGGGGAGGAGGAGGAGAAGAGGAGGAGGGGGAAGAAGGAGAGGGAGGAGGGATTGAGAAGAGGAGAGGGGAAGAGCAGGAGGAGGAGGAGGATGAGAGGGGAGGAGGACAGGAGGACGGTAGGGAAGAGAGGGAGGAGGATGGGAGGAGTTGAAGAGGGTATATTGAGTCAGTCCTAGGTCAAGTCAGCTCATGACATACCACTCCAGGCCCAGAGAACACACACACTCTGTCTCTTTCTCTCTCTCTCTCTCTGCCAAAGGGCTGGGGTCGAAGCCAAGTTGAACTTCTACCCTCTCACCTACAGACTCTAACCTACCAAAAAAATGTTGACTGTCTGTTCTGTGTATGGGGGCAGGGGAATGGGAAACAATGGGGGGCAGGGGAATGGGAAACAATGGGGGGCAGGGGAATGGTAAACAATGGGGGGCAGGGGAATGGGAAACAATGGGGGGCAGGGGAATGGGAAACAATGGGGGGCAGGGGAATGGGAAACAATGGGGGGCAGGGGAATGGGAAACATTGCCTTGTGTTCACGTTAGTGGCAGCCTAGCCCTAGCTAGCATATTACTATGCGTTTTCCTCTCTCTGTTGATGAAAGTTGCATCCATTGACCTGTTTAGCCTGAACAAGCTTCCACAAGGCTTTCTTCCACAAACACAAGTCTTTGTTTGTCTTTCTACAGAAGCAGAACAAGTAGAGAGAAAATAAATGGAATGGGGAAAAAACGGGGAGTAGAATGTTTCATTTTCTATGGAGCTGTAAGTCATACGCTTGTGAGATGTTTCACTGACACAACAAGTCACGCTGTTATGACACAGTCAGTGCAGTTCAAATAAAACATTGAATGGATTTTCTATGGAACTGCAGTATGTCACAAGCTTGGAGCCAGTGAGATGCCCCCCCCCGTCTCTTTTTTCTCTCTCTGCACAGTCTGGGGGGAGGGAGAGAGATGACCATAGAAATATCATTTGTGATGGGTAGAACATTCTGTGATGGGTGGATCCCATTTATATGGTTCTGGCCTTGTAGGTAGCTTAGGGCTGGTGGGTTGTGTGTCATAGAGGAACACCTGGCGCCAACAGGTTCCTTTCCTACCAGCCCACAGTAAAGCTGGTGCTTGGGGGCTGGACGTAGGCCTAGCTGCAGCAGTCAAAGCCCTGTCATTATCACCAAAGGAACTGTGCTACAGGGCATGACAGCCCTATAATCTGCCCACGTCTGACTGAGGCAGAACAGCAGTGTCTGTCTCACTGCTACCCACCCAAAAAGAAAACATACACAGAACAGCCATATGGTTGCGTGAAGTCTCAAAGTCATTTTAAAGGCCGCAAGGGCTAGACCCCCCACCATCCACATTGGCCTACACACACTTCACTCTGCACAGTAGAAGTGGTTCAATGCTAAAGGACTCAAGGAGGTATTCCCTCATACTTACAATGAACCAGGCAATTTCCAGGGTGGTAGAATAGCCCTGAGACATTGCTGTACATGGCCTCCATTACTATGGTGTCTAGTAGGGTGTAAATGTAACCATAGACTCAACAGCAATCTGCATATTTCACAGAGCCCTCCCCCTAACACTCTCTGTCTCACTGATCCCTCCCTCCCTGTCCCACTGATCCCTCCCTCCCTAACCCTCCCTGTCCCACTGATCCCTCCCTCCCTAACACTCCCTGTCTCACTGATCCCTCCCTCACTAACACTCCCTGTCTCGCTGATCCCTCCCTCCCTAACCCTCCCTGTCTCACTGATCCCTCCCTCCCTAACACTACCTGTCTAACTGATCCCTCCCTCCCTGTCCCACTGATCCCTCCCTCTCTAATCCTCCCTGTCCCACTGATCCCTCCTTCCCTAACCCTCCCTGTCTCACTGATCTCTCCCTCCCTAACCGTCCCACTAATCCCTCCCTCTCTAACACTCCCTGTCTCACTGATTCCTCCCTCCTTAACCCTCCCCATCCCACTGATCCCTCCCTCCCTAACCGTCCCCGTCCCACTGATCCCTCCCTCTTTAACACGCCCTGTCTCACTGATCCCTCCCTCCTTAACCCTCCCTCTCTAACACTCCCTGTCTCACTGATCCCTCCCTCCTTAACCCTCCCTGTCCCACTGATCCCTCACTCTCTAACACTCCTTGTCTCACTGATCCCTCCCTCCTTAACCCTCCCTCTCCCACTGAGCCCTCCCTCCTTAACCCTCCCTGTCTCACTGATCCCTCCTCTCCTGTCCCACTGATCCCTCCCTCAATCCTCGACATCCCACTGAGCCCTCCCTCCCTAACCCTCCCTGTCCCACTGATCCCTACCTCAACCCTCCCCATCCCACTGAATCCTCCCTGTCTCACCCATCCCTCCCTCCCTGTCCCACTTCCACTCTTACCCTCATGTGTCACCCTTCTCTAACCCTGCCTCCCCGTCACGTGGTATGTCCGAGTGGGTCTCCCCATGTAAGTGTTCACAAGTGCTGCGGTTGCAAGGGAGTGAGAGAGGGGTGTGTGTGTGTGAGGGGTGTCGGCTGAGATGTCTTAGAGAGGTGGTCCCGCGTAACATTACCTTCTGCTGTGTGAATTAGCCTAACCAGCGAGGAAGAGGAGGCTGTTAGTTAAATGCCACGTTACGTCAAGAAAAGGAGGATCCTCTGCCTCGTCACGACCAGAGGGAAAGCTCGGCCTGGAGGGGAGGGGAAACCGGGAGGAGGTTAGTAAAAACTATTGGGAGGTGGGCTGCCAGAGCCCATTCCCCAACTGCCAGACAGCAGTCTCTTTTGACCGACTTGCATAGCCCAATAACCTGACACTAGCTTAATAGCATACCAGAGAAATTATGCTACCTCTCAACACTCCTGTTGGTCTACTACACAGACTGATCTGGGACCAGTCCTGGCTCTAATCCTTCTACCCATGGCTCTGGTTTCTAATCTGAGCGGCTCCTTTAAGTGATTCTACCAGGCTGCTGGGTCTGTTTGTTGGCTCTCCAGTAAATATAGCTGCTGGTCGGGGGCTGTTGATGACAGCTAGCCGCAATTACAGGATGAACTGTAAGCCAGCTGAGAGGAGAGGAGGAGAGAGGAGAGGAGAGAATGCTACTATGGAGGGGGTCTGTGCTCTGTAGCTTCAGGTGGAAACACACTGCCTGCCTGAGTGAGAAACCACAGAGGTTTACAGAATACAGTGTTCATATAGACAGAACAGTGGGATGACAGATTTACATCACCTCAACCTCTGAACAGTATTCATCGCCTAGCAGTGACAATACTAATAGATGGGTTGGTTGTTCAGCAACAAAACCTACACGTGAGCAGTGAGCAACTACAGGGCAAAACAGACTGTGTTGGCTTAGATTGATAACACGTCAACTATATTTAGTCTCCAATTTTGATTGAAAACATAAATCAAGTTGCACAATGAGCACTTGTCTCTCCAATACATCGTCACAGTTGTTGGTTAGCTAGCTAGCTAAAATTGTTTGCCATATCAGCATAGACGTGGCACCAGTCAAAACACCTCAAAACAAGACATGGTATCAAGAACAAGATAAAACGAGCTGAAAGGAGCCTCTTATGATTTCCCATGGCAGTTTCTTGTCATTGTTGCTAGCAATCTAGCCATCCAGAACCATACCAATACATTGCCTTCTGTCCCTTTGAAGCAAGTGCACAGTTTTCGTGACATTCTCAGCTAACCTGTCTATAGATATGTTTTTCATATCCTCTGAACAGTATTCACCTCCCAGCAGTGATACTACTTATACAGTAGGTATGTTTTTCATATCCTCTGAACAGTATTCACCTCCCAGCAGTGATAATACTTATACAGTAGGTATGTTTTTCAGGATTTTAGTTTAGTTTCAGGAACCGAAACAGCAGATGTTCTGAGAGGAGAGAGACAGAGAGGGTTGTGTGTGTGTGTGTGTTAGCCTTCTATCACCACATTCTACCACCTTACCACCTTATCACACAGAACATAGCTTTTTTTAACCTTTATTTAACTAGGCAAGCCAGTTAAGAGCAAATTCTTATTTACAATGATGGCCTACCCCGGCCAAACCGTCCCCTAACCACTCTGAGCAAATTTTGCACCGCCCTATGGGATTGCCGATCACGACCGGTTGTAATACAGCCCGGGATCAAACCAGGGTCTGTAGTGACACCTTTAGCTGAGATGCAGTGCCTTATACCGCTGCGTCACTCAGGAAAATAAAACCATTTAGAATACTGCTGTGCTGTGCCAGGACAATAGCAGTTGGCACAATTGATTTATGCTCATTTAAAAGTTGCTTACCCTCTAAATCAATTTGTAACTTTAATTGGTATCATGATCATGGTACATAAAGGACATACAATACACAATGCAGTGACATGGATACAAGTGAAGGATTTCCACCGATGACTCCTTCATTACAAAGGTCCTTCCTCTGTATTAAAATGACACGGATTGATTCGATCAGACAGTCAGTTTTCTGCCCATCCCTCGCCCTTGGTGCTGGAACCAATCAAGTTGGCAGCGCTGGATTACGACAACCATATCTGGCCTGTCATCATAGTAAGGGCCAGTTAGTTGAAGTGGAAATCTATTTTCTAGGCCATGACACGCCTGTGCCATGATGCAGTGTGTCTGCAGTCCATTAGGCCTAACGGCAGTTAAGGTATAGGGATTAACTTGTTTGTCCTGTCCCTGGTTCCATTTAATGTGTTTGTTGTTTGCTGTCTGCCTAATGCAATTTCTGTAACCAGTCTTGAGGCTAGTTCATTTGAGTGTGGCCAGATCTTCAGTTCTGTACTGAAAATAATATTCGTTGTCCTTGAGGAGGATTGATGTTCAAAGTAAACTTAATATCTGTGGCAATGTAATGGCTTCATCGATTATATTCATATTATTTTTCATCCATACAGAATAAATAACCGTTTGTCATTAAAATCCACCACTCTCCATACCTAAGTGGGGCCCGTGTAGCCTAGCCTTCAAATAGGCTGCTACCCCTTTGCTAATCTCGATCCGTTTTCATAGCCTATCGTTAGGGGCAGTGAAAATGGAAGAGCCAGTTCATACCGTGACAGCTGTGCAAATACAGTGGGTAGACACGGGATTTACCCCAGTCTGTCGCCCCGGTTAACATGCACGAACAGCAGTGCCCAACTACTAGTGCCGAATGCCGATGGCATTGCAGGGATGTCAACTCCTCGCCAGTCGTGTTGTGAGGGCACGAAACGGCCCCGCCTACTGTTACAACTCTGCCTTTTCATTGGTCCAACGTTAGCCAGGGCGAGCGCTACAAACCTAAACTGCAATGCACATGATTTTCGGTACGAGCGTGGGGCTGTGTAGCCTGTGTTTGTTACATTAGGAATAATGCCCAAGTGAAAATATATATAGTTCATAAGGTAGTCAGGAAAGACATTTTCCGTAAAGCACTGTCGAATTCATTGTTTTAGTGATCCAGTGGACCAAAAGTTCACGTTGGAAAGCGGAGCTTCTCCTTTATGCACGGATGGAGCGGCGCAGTTAACAGACAATACATAGGATTCAGTTCAAGTAAGTTTTTCAGAGGTGAGTAGATTTACTCTCTCGTGTATTTGGACTAGTTAAGACATCTGTCTGAGAGTTCCTTATCTTTTTAGCTAGAGCAGTGTGCGAGCTCGATGAGTAGGCTAGATCACTTCACCTTCATTCAATAATAACGGAGTAGAGATTGAGTGAGAACGGCTTCTAGTAGGGCAGTGGCTTAGTAAACGACAGTGATACACCCTTAAAGAAATAGTAAACTAAACACTACATTATGTAGGCGATTTGTTTTGCCTTAGTAAAACAAATTATTTGATGCATCTATAAAACCATTTTGTTCATACCAACATCAAATGCCTTGGGATTTGATTTAATTGATAGACTCCACGATTTTGATACTGTCCGCGATATCGTGAGGCTAAACGGATCATATTTGAGTCTCTTGACGTCCCAGTAAACATGTTTCTTCCTGGGTTTTTGTCGACCACTTTCTCTCGATTTGCTTTTGACCACAGGGGTCGCGTCATCGCGATCCGTGGTGAGGTGAATGTCCTCATCACAGAGCCGCGGTGTAGAGCGCAGTGGTTGGGCTTTAGGACAATGGGTTTAAATGTCCTCTTAGCGATTCGAGAATAGGAGGAGTGGAGAGTTGCTCCAGAGGTGTGTGTGTGGGATTGTGATTCACTACGTGTTGTAGACAGGCGAGAAGGACCCACACATACACACAACTCAACTCTCATGGACTGAGTGAAGTGGGTCAGCAAGCAGGGATTTCAGAACTCCTGCAGGTTTTGGAGAGGTCAGGGGGCATTAGGCCATTGTCAAATTCAGTAACTAGGCTTTGTTTACTAGATCAAATCAAATTGTATTGGTCACATACACATGGTTAGCAGATGTTATTGCGAGTGTAGCGAAATGCTTATGCTTCTAGATCCTACAGAGCAGCAGTATCTAACAGGTAATATCTAACAATTCCACAACAAAACCTAATATCTAACAAATTCCACAACAAAACCTAATATCTAACAAATTCCACAACAAAACCTAATATCTAACAATTCCACAACAAAACCTAATATCTAACAAATTCTACAACAAAACCGAATGCACACAGTAAAGGAATGGGATGAAAATATATAAGTATAAAATATATGGATGAGCAGTGACAGAGCGGCTAAGATGCAATAGATAGTAAGGAATAGATAGTGAAGGATACAGTATACATTATAAACCCGTTGTAAGGCTAGAGATCACTGCCCATTCATCATTTTATGGGGTTGGTGGAAGGATTCAGTATCTTATCCATTTACTCTTTGCATTCTCTCACACCATAACCATGTGCTAATAGAATGGACAATTAAAGGTAGTACCATGCGATAACACAGGTTTCTTCAGGTCTGTCCTCCCTCATATTGCTTGTCCTAGTATGATGCAGCCAGGAGTATATGTAAATGTCATGTTCTCTAGAATGCATTATAAAAACCATCCTATAGCCCACTGCTATACCCTCCACTCCAGCTGCATGTACTGTTTTGAGAAAGTCGCTTTAGAGTTAGTGTTTTCTCTGTCGAGAACGGCTTGCTCTGATGTAGTTCAACTGAAGTGCTTAGCTCCATTGCCAGGGCATATTCATTTTATTAAGCTGTTTGATGGTAAGACTCAGGATGATGGGAGGGTAGAAGCAGGATGCCAAGGCCTAAACCAGCCAGCATGGCTGCTGCCAGACAGTCCCAGTCCCCTTCTCACAGCCTTTCCAGTGCTTTCTCTCTTTCTCCCACTCTCTCTTTCCTGCTTCTCTCTCTCACTTCTCTCTCGTTCTTTTTTCTTTCACTCTCTTTCGTTCTCCCTAAGTCGTCCTCATTAAATCAATTATTATAGCATTGTGGTCTGGAGTGAATTCAGACAAACCATTGCATGTTTTTCACTGTGTTCTTCTGCTCAATGCAACACAACAGGGCTCCTGAACACAATGGAGTGTGACGCCATAGATTGCTGCAAGGAACGTCAGTCCTCAGCTCTTTTGTATGGTCTCTAATGGTGTAATCAGTAGCCTACACCAAGCACTGTGTGTGACTGTGTTGGTGTTCAGTAGCCCACTAAGCACTGTGTGTGACTGTGTTGGTGTGTGTGTTCAGTAGCCCACTAAGCACTGTGTGTGACTGTGTTGGTGTGTGTGATCAGTAGCCCACTAAGCACTGTGTGTGACTGTGTTGGTGTGTGTGATCAGTAGCCCACTAAGCACAGAGAATCAATACAAAGATTGAAGGTCAAGGTGAAAGATTAACAGGAAACTGAAAACGCTCATTGTTTTAAATCTCAGAGAAATTATACAAGAGGTGGCCTAAAAAACGCAGTACAATGACATTTTACTTTTAGTACCTTGCTCTTCAAGACCACCCTACTTTCAGTTCTCTGCATGGAGCAGTTTGTGTGTGTGCATGTGCTCTGGTGTGTGCTTCCATATGTGTGTGGTTCTTACTTTTTAGGAAATTGTTGGCCTTGCATTCTTTAAAAAAGGAGTGTCTTTCAGTTTTCACAGCTGATAGTCATTTCATAAGGATTGTAGCAGACATGGTGCCGAGCAGTGTGGTAAGGATGCCCAGCTGGGAGAGAACACTGATTCCCAGAATGTCCTACAAATCTCTAGTTCCTGAAAGGTGGTGCCAAACTGGACCTATCCAAGCTCAATTGTTACTATCCAAATTCCTTAAATTAGAAATAAGATCTTAAACCACAGCCCCAATTGTAATATTCATCCTAGGAATTAAAGTTCTTGATTCAGACCACATATCTGTTGTTGTGTTAAGTCTACAGTCCATAAACCAGGTTTCATCCAGGCTTCTCCCAATCAGTCAGTGAAGGTTTCTCCAGGATCTACAGTGACCTGACCTGGCTTTATTTATCAGGGTTATCTGATCCAGAGATGTTACCCCTGTCTTGTTATCTCTCCTCTGGCCTGTCTCTCGTGTCCTGACACGTCCCTCCATGACAGAGGCATCCCTGAGGGGTAGAGGTATTTCTGGGGGGGGTGGAGTTGGGAGTTTGAGAAAGGGATTTTTTGACATTCCTCTGGAGGGGCTGCTTAGACAGTAGGGGAGGTAAGGAATGGGGAGGGATGTTAATCTAAATTAGGGAGAGGGAGAGGGGAGGTTGTACATTGGGAGGGAAGGGATAGAGGTGGGAGTTAAATGAGGAAGGGAATGTTTTCATATTCCTAGCAGCTATGATAATTTAAAAATTGTTTTATTGAACCTTTATTTAACTAAGCAAGTCAGTTAAGAACACGTTCTTATTTACGTTGCCGTCCTACCCCGGCCAAACCCAGACCACTCTGTGCCAATTGTGCGCTCCCCTATTGGACTCTCAATCACGGCCGGATGTGATACAGCCTGGATTTGAACCAGGGACTGCAGTGATGCTTCTTGCACTGAGATGCAGTGCCTTAGACCACTGCGCCACTCGGGAGCAGATGAGACAATAGAGTAAGGGGGAGGGAAGGGGAGAGGGGGGTTGGAATTTTGGGTTGGAGAGGAAAAGACGGGACATTGGGATTGGGTTTAGGAAGTTGGATAAGAAAGATAATATCAGATATTCCTCAGGAGAGGAGAGGGAGGTGGGGAGGGGAAGGCAGGATGAAAGACGGTTTACTCCCTCTCTTTTACACTCTGCTTTTCCTTCCTAGGCCCAGCGGGACGAGGCGTGTGTGAGGGAGGGTGGATATATTATCTCCCTCTTCCCACCACTTTTCCTCCCAGCCTGTAGAGAAGGGAGGACTGAATTAAATCATCACAGTCATCCATAGTTCACCCTAGCTTGTTAGCATTAAGCGATGGCGTCAGCCATGGCATAAAGAACAGAGTGCATTAGTGACTTTTGTAAAGTCATGGATGGCAGTACAGTGATGCCAGTGTTCAACCTCTAATAGAACTGGGTCAGAGAGACCTACTGTATGTGTTTCTGTCAGTATCACTACTCTTTATGAATATGTTTAGAAGTCATCAGTGTTCATAAACTGTCTCAGAGTAGGAGTGCTGATCTAGGATCAGTTTAGCATTTTACATCATAATAAGTAAGATTACATGGACTGGGGGAGATCTGATTCTGGATCAGAATGCCTACTCTGAGAGGGTTTATGAATATGCGCCCTGGTCTTTGCATGAATATAAGCTCCTGATTTACAGTATATCTGGGTCTTTATAAAGCTCATTGATGTGTATAGTCTACATGAGCAAGCAGCAATGATGTGTGACTAAATGGATAGCCTGAGCAATGGAAGTCTTCTATTGACTAAAAAAGTGTGTGTGTGTGTGTGTGTGTGTGTGTGTGTGTGTGTGTGTGTATGTTGGCACGAGTGTGCGTATGTTGCGTTTGGACTCCCTCTCAGGATGGGTTGGCAGGTGTTGGGAGTGAAAGGCTACTGGTCCACCCTAGGGCTCTCCCTCCATCCCCTCCATCCCTCCTCTCCCTACGCCCTAGATGAGGATAGAGATGGAGGGATGAGGACAGGGGGTTTCCTTCTCTCCTCTCCTCCCTTGTCTCTGAGCAGATGAGCAGATATGTGTTGTCAGTGCAGCCCTATGGGGGGTCTTCCCCCTTAATCCCTAGAGTCCATTGAGGCCCAGCAGTGGAACACACCCACTGTCGCTGGCGCTTACCTCTGAACCAGATGTACACACCACTTGTACCCCTGTCCCTGCCCATTTTGATGGTTCAGTAGAAAGCATGACCTCTTTCGGTATTAAGCGTTCTAATAAACAGACATAAGCTGATAATCAAATCAAATCAAATCAAATCAAATTTTATTTGTCACATACACATGGTTAGCAGATGTTAATGCGAGTGTAGCGAAATGCTTGTGCTTCTAGTTCCGACAATGCAGTAATAACAAGTAATCTAACTAACAATTCCAAAACTACTGTCTTGTACACAGTGTAAGGGGATAAAGAATATGTACATAAGGATATATGAATGAGTGATGGTACAGAGCAGCATAGGCAAGATACAGTAGATGGTATCGGGTACAGTATGTACAAATGAGATGAGTATGTAAACAAAGTGGCATAGTATAGTATAAAGTGGCTAGTGATACATGTATTACATAAGGATACCGTCGATGATATAGAGTACAGTATATACGTATGCGTATGAGATGAATAATGTAGGGTAAGTAACATTTATATAAGGTAGCATTGTTTAAAGTGGCTAGTGATATATTTACATCATTTCCCATCAATTCCCATTTATTAAAGTGGCTGGAGTTGAGTCAGTGTCAGTGTGTTGGCAGCAGCCACTCAGTGTTAGTGGTGGCTGTTTAACAGTCTGATGGCCTTGAGATAGAAGCTGTTTTTCAGTCTCTCGGTCCCAGCTTTGATGCACCTGTACTGACCTCGCCTTCTGGATGATAGCGGGGTGAACAGGCAGTGGCTCGGGTGGTTGATGTCCTTGATGATCTTTATGGCCTTCCTGTGACATCGGGTGGTGTAGGTGTCCTGGAGGGCAGGTAGTTTGCCCCCGGTGATGCGTTGTGCAGACCTCACTACCCTCTGGAGAGCCTTACGGTTGAGGGCGGTGCAGTTGCCATACCAGGCGGTGATACAGCCCGCCAGGATGCTCTCGATTGTGCATCTGTAGAAGTTTGTGAGTGCTTTTGGTGACAAGCCGAATTTCTTCAGCCTCCTGAGGTTGAAGAGGCGCTGCTGCGCCTTCTTCACGATGCTGTCTGTGTGAGTGGACCAATTCAGTTTGTCTGTGATGTGTATGCCGAGGAACTTAAAACTTGCTACCCTCTCCACTACTGTTCCATCGATGTGGATAGGGGGGTGTTCCCTCTGCTGTTTCCTGAAGTCCACAATCATCTCCTTAGTTTTGTTGACGTTGAGTGTGAGGTTGTTTTCCTGACACCACACTCCGAGGGCCCTCACCTCCTCCCTGTAGGCCGTCTCATCGTTGTTGGTAATCAAGCCTACCACTGTTGTGTCGTCCGCAAACTTGATGATTGAGTTGGAGGCGTGCGTGGCCACGCAGTCGTGGGTGAACAGGGAGTACAGGAGAGGGCTCAGAACGCAACCTTGTGGGGCCCCAGTGTTGAGGATCAGCGGGGAGGAGATGTTGTTGCCTACCCTCACCACCTGGGGGCGGCCCGTCAGGAAGTCCAGTACCCAGTTGCACAGGGCGGGGTCGAGACCCAGGGTCTCGAGCTTGATGACGAGCTTGGAGGGTACTATGGTGTTGAATGCCGAGCTGTAGTCGATGAACAGCATTCTCACATAGGTATTCCTCTTGTCCAGATGGGTTAGGGCAGTGTGCAGTGTGGTTGAGATTGCATCGTCTGTGGACCTATTTGGGCGGTAAGCAAATTGGAGTGGGTCTAGGGTGTCAGGTAGGGTGGAGGTGATATGGTCCTTGACTAGTCTCTCAAAGCACTTCATGATGACGGATGTGAGTGCTACGGGGCGGTAGTCATTTAGCTCAGTTACCTTAGCTTTCTTGGGAACAGGAACAATGGTGGCCCTCTTGAAGCATGTGGGAACAGCAGACTGGTATAGGGATTGATTGAATATGTCCGTAAACACACCGGCCAGCTGGTCTGCGCATGCTCTGAGGGCGCGGCTGGGGATGCCATCTGGGCCTGCAGCCTTGCGAGGGTTAACACGTTTAAATGTCTTACTCACCTCGGCTGCAGTGAAGGAGAGACCGCATGTTTTCGTTGCAGGCCGTGTCAGTGGCACTGTATTGTCCTCAAAGCGGGCAAAAAAGTTATTTAGTCTGCCTGGGAGCAAGACATCCTGGTCCGTGACTGGGCTGGGTTTCTTCCTGTAGTCCGTGATTGACTGTAGACCCTGCCACATGCCTCTTGTGTCTGAGCCGTTGAATTGAGATTCTACTTTGTCTCTGTACTGGCGCTTAGCTTGTTTGATAGCCTTGCGGAGGGAATAGCTGCACTGTTTGTATTCGGTCATGTTACCAGACACCTTGCCCTGATTAAAAGCAGTGGTTCGCGCTTTCAGTTTCACACGAATGCTGCCATCAATCCACGGTTTCTGGTTAGGGAATGTTTTAATCGTTGCTATGGGAACGACATCTTCAACGCACGTTCTAATGAACTCGCACACCGAATCAGCGTATTCGTCAATGTTGTTATCTGACGCAATACGAAACATCTCCCAGTCCACGTGATGGAAGCAGTCTTGGAGTGTGGAGTCAGCTTGGTCGGACCAGCGTTGGACAGACCTCAGCGTGGGAGCCTCTTGTTTTAGTTTCTGTCTGTAGGCAGGGATCAACAAAATGGAGTCGTGGTCAGCTTTTCCGATATTATGATAAGATGGATGTTTTGTTTTTCTGTTTTCTAATTTCAACCCCGGTTGTGAACAGCTGGGAGCCAGAGGAGAGGTTGGATAAAAAAGATAACATCATCTGTCTTCATGGCCATTGCGTGTTGCTATATAGAGGGGGATTGGGTGGCAAAGAGGGTTAACCTATTCCCCTTGCACTACCCATATGATATTGGTCCAAAAGTTGTGCATTATATAGGAAATAGGGTGCCGTTTCAGACGAAGGCTGAGTATACTGTACTTCAGATAACAAGAATGATTGTTTCTCCCAGTAGTTTCCATCCGGAAGGCTGTCACACAGCTGTACTATGACAGATGTACTGTGTGTATGTGTGTGTGTGTGTGTGTGTGTGTGTTCGTTTATCCTGAGGCAAAGCTAGCAAACTTAATGGCCCACATTATTAACTAATAAACTCCACACTCTAGGGCTGATCCCATGTAGTCGACTAGTTGATTGTTTGGTTGACAGGCTGTTGGTGGAACGAGATTTCTTTAGTCGAGCAGTCGGTCGCAAAACATATTTTTCATGGAGAACAAGACACCTGTCTGATTGGTGCCTGTCTGAGTGGCCTAATCCATTGTGGAGTCCGTGGGGATGTCACAGTCCATCACTCTAAGACGTGCTACTGAAATTGTATATGGTTATATTATGTAAGAACAATGGTGGAACACTAATAATAATTTAAAAAAACACACACATATATATATATATATATATATATATATATATATATATATATGTATGTATGTATGTATGTATGTATGTATGTATGTATGTATGTATGTATGTATGTATGTATGTATGTATGTATGTATGTATGTATGTATGTATGTATGTATGTATGTATGTATGTATGTATGTATGTATGTATGTATGTATGTATGTATGTATGTATGTATGTATGTATGTATGTATGTATGTATGTATGTATGTATGTATGTATGTATGTATGTATGTGTATTTTTAATAACATGCACTATCTCCCGCGTTGGATATGTGTTTCTGAAACTTCAGTGCGCTGTTGAATTGGCACCTTTTTCTAGACCATGTTGCTGTGTGCATAATAGCAAAGTTAACCAGCATATTGGTGTTGAGAACTATGCAGCAGAGCCAGCAGGGGAGTGAGGAGACGAGAAAACAGTCATTGCCTTAATTGTCTAAAAGTGAGGAGAGGAGGAGCCTAATGGTTAAATGTGCCTGGCTGTACAGTACAGGTCAAAAGTTTGAACACACCTACTCATTCCAGGTTTTAATTTTTTTTTTATAACTATTTTCTACATTGTAAAATAATAGTGAAGACATCAACACTATGAAATAACACATGGAATCACGTAGTAACCAAAAAAGTGTTAAACAGATTTTAGTTTCTTCAAAGTAGCCACCCATTGCCTTGATGACAGCTTTGCACACTCTTGACATTCTCTCAACCAGCTTCATGAGGTAGTCACCTGGAATGCATTTCAATTAACAGCTGTGCCTTGTTAAAATATATATTCTTTAATGTGTTTGAGCCAATCAGTTGTGTTGTGACAAGGTAGGGGTGGAATACAGAAGAAGTCCATATTATGGAAAGAACAGCTCAAATAAGATTGATATTTGCAGCCTGCCATGCCTTTACTTTAGCTAAATAGCTAATGTTAGCTACATGCTTTAGTAGGAATTGAAGTTAGCTGGATACCCGATAAGCACACAGTTGTCGAGCAACCGTTCCGGTTTATATACAGTTGAAGTCGGAAGTTTACATACACTTAAGTTTGGAGTCATTAAAACTCATTTTTCAACCACTCCACAAATGTCTTGTTAACAAACTATAGTTTTGGCAAGTCGGTTAGGACATCTACTTTGTGCATGACAAGTCATTTTTCCAACAATTGTTTACAGACAGATTATTTCACTTATAATTCACTGTATCACAATTCCAGTGGGTCAGAAGTTTATATACACCAAGTTGACTGTGCCTTTAAACAGCATGGACAATTCCAGAAAATGATGTCATGGCTTTAGAAGCTTCTGATAGGCTAATTGACATAATTGGTCAATTGGAGGTGTACCTGTGGATGTATTTCAAGGCCTACCTTCAAACTCAGCGCCTCTTTGCTTGACATCATGGGAAAATCAAAAGAAATCAGTCAAGACCTCAGAAAAAATTTTGTAGACCTCCACAAGTCTGGTTCATCCTTGGGAGCAATTTCCAAACGCCTGAAGGTACCACGTTCATCTGTACAAACAATAGTACGCAAGTATAAACACAATGGGACCATGCAGCCGTCATTACCGCTCAGGAAGGAGACGCGTTCGGTCTCCTAGAGATTAACGTATTTTGGTGCGAAAGGTGCAAATCAATCCCAGAACAACAGCAAAGGACCTTGTGAAGATGCTGAAGGAAACAGGTACAAAAGTATCTATGTCCACAGCAAAACGAGTCCTGTATTGACATAACCTGAGAAGCCGCTCAGCAAGGAAGAAGCCACTACTCCAAAACCGCCATAAAAAAGCCAGACTACGGTTTGCAACTGCACATGGGGACAAAGATCATACATTTTGGAGAAATGTCCTCTGGTCTGATGAAACAAAAATAGAACTGTTTGGCCATAATGACCATCGTTATGTTTGGAGGAAAAGGGGGGACGCTTGCAAGCCGAAGAACACCAACCCAACCGTGAAGCACGGGGGTGGCAGCATCATGTTGTGGGGGTGCTTTGCTGCAGGAGGGACTGGTGTACTTCACAAAATAGATGACATCATGAGGCAGGAAAATTATGTGGGTATCTTGAAGCAACATCTCAAGACATTGGTCAGGAAGTTAAAGCTTGGTCGCAAATGGGTCTTCCAAATGGACCCAAAGCATACTTCCAAAGTTGTGGCAAAATGGCCTAAGAACAACAAAGTGAACGTATTGGAGTGGCCATCACAAAGCCCTGACCTCAATCCTATAGAACATTTGTGGGAAAAACTGAAAAAGCGTGTGTGAGAAAGGAGGCCTACAAACCTGACTCAGTTACACCAGCTCTGTCAGGAGGAATGGGCCAAAATTCACCCAACTTATTATGGGAAGCTTGTGGAAGGCTACCTGAAATGTTTGACCCAAGTTAAACAATTTAAAAGGCAATGCTACCAAACACTAATTGAGTGTCTGTAAACTTCTGACCCACTGGGAATGTGATGAAATAAATAAAAGCTGAAATAAATCATTCTCTCTACGTTTATTCCTAACTGACCTAAGACGGGGAATTTTTACTAGGATTAAATGTCAGGAATTGTGAAAAACTGAGTTTAAATGTATTTGGCTAAGGTGTATGTAAACATCCGACTTCAACTGTATGTGAACCTGTTGCAAAGATGTCCGCTATGGCCGTGGAATATTACATACTTTTTACTACACATTACGTCATAAATACTATGCAACAATGAGTACATACTATGCAGGCTGAGTATGTAGTACACGAGTATGGATATTATGAAACGGCCATTGACATAGCGTTAGGATATCTAACCATTATCAAACATGAAACCAGACTTTAAAAAATAAATGTAATTTAATTAATTTAACAGCCTACTTCAGTGAAATGCCAACAGCTCAAATGTAAAAATTAAAATCAGATGCCCACAGATCTGAATGTATAAAAGTCATACCACTCCCAATCCCAAATTTCCCTCTGTCCAATAAGGACGATGCCTATGACCTATAATCAGATTGTCAGGACTAATTTCTATTCAATGACTTGTGTGCTTTCACAGCCACGGACATCAAGTAAGAGAGACTTATTCCCTAGGGCCCTGGTCAAAAGTAGTGCACTATATTGAGAAAAGAGTGACATTTTAAACATAGCCTTTTTAGTTTGAAATCAAATCAAACACTGTGAAAATGTCCCTGGGTCAGTGAGACAACAGCCACTGTGACAAAAGTGTTCATTATTAATATCAAACTGCGATGAAACAATAACTGTGTCATACTGTCTCCCTCTGGACTTCAGTTCATACAAAACCCCCTATCGCAACAGCTAGTTCAGATCACTGTAGCCGCTACCACCAGGGATGTTTCATTTCAAATGATGAAACATGGGACCAACTTACTTTACATGTTGCGGTGATATTTTTGTTCAGTGTGTGTATATATATACAGTGCCTTGCGAAAGTATTCGGCCCCCTTGAACTTTGCAACCTTTTGCCACATTTCAGGCTTCAAACATAAAGATATAAAACTGTATTTTTTTGTGAAGAATCAACAACAAGTGGGACACAATCATGAAGTGGAACGACATTTATTGGATATTTCAACCTTTTTTAACAAATCAAAAACTGAAAAATTGGGCGTGCAAAATTATTCAGCCCCCTTAAGTTAATACTTTGTAGCGCCACCTTTTGCTGCGATTACAGCTGTAAGTCGCTTGGGGTATGTCTCTATCAGTTTTGCACATCGAGAGACTGAAATTTTTTCCCATTCATCCTTGCAAAACAGCTTGAGCTCAGTGAGGTTGGATGGAGAGCATTTGTGAACAGCAGTTTTCAGTTCTTTCCACAGATTCTCGATTGGATTCAGGTCTGGACTTTGACTTGGCCATTCTAACACCTGGATATGTTTATTTTTGATCCATTCCATTGTAGATTTTGCTTTATGTTTTGGATCATTGTCTTGTTGGAAGACAAATCTCCGTCCCAGTCTCAGGTCTTTTGCAGACTCCATCAGGTTTTCTTCCAGAATGGTCCTGTATTTGGCTCCATCCATCTTCCCATCAATTTTAACCATCTTCCCTGTCCCTGCTGAAGAAAAGCAGGCCCAAACCATGATGCTGCCACCACCATGTTTGACAGTGGTGATGGTGTGTTCAGGGTGATGAGCTGTGTTGCTTTTACGCCAAACATAACGTTTTGCATTGTTGCCAAAAAGTTCAATTTTGGTTTCATCTGACCAGAGCACCTTCTTCCACATGTTTGGTGTGTCTCCCAGGTGGCTTGTGGCAAACTTTAAACAACACTTTTTATGGATATCTTTAAGAAATGGCTTTCTTCTTGCCACTCTTCCATAAAGGCCAGATTTGTGCAATATACGACTGATTGTTGTCCTATGGACAGAGTCTCCCACCTCAGCTGTAGATCTCTGCAGTTCATCCAGAGTGATCATGGGCCTCTTGGCTGCATCTCTGATCAGTCTTCTCCTTGTATGAGCTGAAAGTTTAGAGGGACGGCCAGGTCTTGGTAGATTTGCAGTGGTCTGATACTCCTTCCATTTCAATATTATCTGCTTGCACAGTGCTCCTTGGGATGTTTAAAGATTGGGAAATCTTTTTGTATCCAAATCCGGCGTTAAACTTCTTCACAACAGTATTTCGGACCTGCCTGGTGTGTTCCTTGTTCTTCATGATGCTCTCTGCGCTTTTAACGGACCTCTGAGACTATCACAGTGCAGGTGCATTTATACGGAGACTTGATTACACACAGGTGGATTGTATTTATCATCATTAGTCATTTAGGTCAACATTGGATCATTCAGATATCCTCACTGAACTTCTGGAGAGAGTTTGCTGCACTGAAAGTAAAGGGCTGAATAATTTTGCACGCCCAATTTTTCAGTTTTTGATTTGTTCAAAAAATTTGAAATATCCAATAAATGTCGTTCCACTTCATGATTGTGTCCCACTTGTTGTTGATTCTTCACAAAAAAATACAGTTTTATATCTTTATGTTTGAAGCCTGAAATGTGGCAAAAGGTCGCAAAGTTCAAGGGGGCCGAATACTTTCGCAAGGCACTGTGTGTATATATATATATATATATATATATATACACACACACACCTCTATCATACTTTTTCATACTTTATATCTGGTTTCAGTCATTTAAGTTTACACTGAAGACGTTTTTGTTATATTAAATTGTGGCGGCAACGATTTAGCAGCTGGCTTCTGCTCAATGGATATAGGGGGACATGTGGTCTTAGTAGCCTGGTCATACTGTCAGTTCAACTGAATATTTATCTTGGTAATTGTTCTCTCTTATTGCTGTAGGTGATATGGAGATACAGCAGCTACTGAGGTCATGGTGAATCTGCCCTCCACTATTTTCACATCCACGACTGAACCCTTCTTAAGAACAGTTTGAACAGAATAAGAGAACAACAGTTTAGTAACACTGCAGGGAGAGAAAGAGACACCGTGGGAGAGAGAAAGACAAAAATAAAACATGAGCTTGCAAAAAAGATCAACACTTAGGCCAACTAAATGTGCCCTTTCTGACCAAAAAAAGAGAAGAAAGGATTTGTTTTTTTAAGAAAGAATCCTGAGATACTATTATGCAGTACGTATTTCCCTATTTCTACTACTAAGATGGTGATGAAAATGACTCGTCGATCCAAAGCTTCAAGCTCCATTATGTGATGTAAATGGAGCTTTCCTGGATTGAATTGAATCACCAGCTGTTCACTTTAATACCACTAGTCATCACCACCCTGTAGTGAACCGCTCAGTATACCAGTCGCTCTAAACTTCCACTCCAGGCCACACACACAAGTTCACATGCAAACGCACAGACACATGCGAGCGCACATACCATGTACCATGCTCTGAAATGCTGGAAACTAACAGTGTTCACTATTCAAATTAGTAACCATGCTGTGGAGAAAGAAAGGAAGAGAGAATGAAAGAAAGAGAAGAGAGAATGAAAGAAAGGAAAGAGAGAGAGAGAGAATGAAAGAAAGAAAGAAAGAAAAGAGAGAATGATAGAGAGAAAGGAGAGAAATAAAAGAGAGAGCAAGTAAACAAGAGAACAGGTAGGTACAGTAGGTGATGAGACTAGGGGATATGATCAATTTGAGGAGGCTCTGGTCTCAGTGAGCTGGCTGTTCAGCTTCCTGCTGCTCAGATTAAGGATCATCCATGTGAACCCAATCACCTGCTGTTACTGCGCCTCAGGCTTCTACCCAGTCAGCTGTACAGGAAGAGCAGCAGCACATCTGGCTCCAGTCAGGAGAAATGACTTGCTGCTGGTATTAAATTATTAATGTGCCAATGCCACACATACAAAACAGCTATGATAATCACCCTGCATGTGACTTACTGTGGGGAGATAATGTATTTAAAATGACAGAGAAAGAGTACTTCCCTGCATGAAGAAGACTTATGAGTGAGGTGTTTTTGAGAAGGCAGTGAGTGAAGGGTTCCAGAAGCTTAAAAGTCAACATTAGCACATTGGGTGAGTTTAGTATGTGAGAGGGACCAGTGTGAAGAGTGAAACAACACAAAGAAGGCAATGAGTAACCTAATAAACATGTGGTAAGGCTGTCCCCGACCCAAAACAAAATCTTTGTCTACAGAGATCCCATCTGTTCTTTCGAACAATTGATTTTAAAAGTTGTAGTTTTCCATATACAGTGCCTTGCGAAAGTATTCGGCCCCCTTGAACTTTGCGACCTTTTGCCACATTTCAGGCTTCAAACATAAAGATATAAAACTGTATTTTTTTTTGTACTTTCGCAAGGCACTGTATAAAACACACCCTATCTGTTTTAATAAAATCAACTATATGCACTGAACTTGTCTGATGCTTTAAGCGCACTGTTTGATGAAATAATTAAGATACACACATTAATCTAGAGGGAGTCTGACCGAAATTGATTTGATTGTGCCAGGCCGGGCTCAGACTTGCTGCCCTGTGTTCAAATAAATGACAGCAAGTGCCTGTGTGACTAGCACCCATTGTCTCGCACTCCTCACTGCTGCCTCGACCACCAAAAGAACATCAACAGTGTTTATCGTGCTGTCTGTGTTGCTGAAGCTGTGACATAATTACAGCCATTTCTGACTGGAAAGTTTGGTTACCGAAATCCTTCATTTGTTTAGGAAAAACATGACCTATTCCCTCAACTCTTGCTCTCTTTATGTGACACATGTATGCATCGAATGCAAGTGACCAATGGGGCCTGACCTATAGCCTGTCACATTCACATCAATAAATTGATTATAACAAACTCTGAACACCATAACATGTGACAGCAAAATGGATGAGAACATGAAAAATAAACTCGAAACGGACGAATGTTTCCTGGTTGCTCAGGCGGGAAAGGGGAAGGCAGATGTGCGGAAAATTTTGACTTAGTTGTGGAAACTACTAGATACCAAGAAAAAGAAGGACGGTAAGGTGCAAGCGCTGCGTGCATATTATGTTTGACAAACAGGTGCTGTTAGATTACAGTGTGATGTTTCTGATAATTTGGGATAGTGAAAACAACACTAAATACATTTTCAGTGTAATGAACACAAGGGAAGACAGAGAGCTGGTTTCAAGTGCAGGGCGCAGCAGGTGTTTATTGCAAAGGACCACAGGAAGAGGCAGGTAGCTGGGTCCAGGGACAGGCAGAAGGTCATACACAGGAGAAGGCATGTAGCTGGGTCCAGTGACAGGCAGAAGGTCATACACAGGAAGAGGCATGTAGCTGGGTCCAGGGACAGGCAGAAGGTCATACACAGGAGGAGGCATGTAGCTGGGTCCAGGGGCAGGCAGAAGGTCATACACAGGTGGTCCAAAAGGGCAACAGTACAGGCAGGGAAAAGGCTAGTAACGTAGTTCCGGAAGATGAAGCAATAGGTAGATAACAGGAAATCCGATAGGCTAAAGTACAAGCAGGGAATAGGCAAAAGGCGTCGTTATTGAGGCAGGCAAAAAAAATCTCATACGCGAAAGACGTGTGTCACAAAACAAACAATACCTCACA
This sequence comes from Oncorhynchus clarkii lewisi, assembly GCF_045791955.1. Taxonomy (NCBI): domain Eukaryota; kingdom Metazoa; phylum Chordata; class Actinopteri; order Salmoniformes; family Salmonidae; genus Oncorhynchus; species Oncorhynchus clarkii. The sequence continues at coordinate 53,193,655 of NC_092164.1, forward strand.
GTGATGGGGTGCAAAGAACTGAACTAAATAGTGTGTGGTAATGACATACATGTTTGTGAACAGGTGATTAGAATTCAGGTGATTGGGATCTGGAGAGTGAACTGTGTTCAGGGGATCTAGGTGTTTGAGAGTGTGAGTTTGAAGCAGATGTTACAATCAGTAATACCAGAGAGACTGTTCGAACAAAAAAAGTGTAAAGCCTTTATTACAGCATAGCAAAGATTAAAAATATTGGTGAAACTGCTTTATCCGACATGTTGTGGTTGCATGAGGCTTGAAGCTCATGGAATCAGTAGCTTTTATACAAACACTCAAACAGGCAACAGAAGCAGAACCTGTCTTATTTCTGTAGATATACAGTACCAGTCAAAAGTTTGGACAAACCTACTCATTCAAGGGTTTTTCTTTATTTGTACTATTTTCTACATTATGAAATAACACATATGGAATTATGTAGTAACCAAAAATGAGTTAAACATGTTTTTTTGCATATTTTAGATTCTTCTAATCAGCCACCCTTTGCCTTGATGACAGCTTTTCATACTCTTGGCATTCTCTCAACCAGCTTCACCTGGAATGCTTTTGAAACAGTCTTGAAGGAGTTCCCACATATGCTGAGCACTTGTTGGCCGCTTTTCCTTCACTCTGCGGTCCAACTCATCCCAAACCATCTCAACTGGGTTGAGGTTGGGTGATTGTGGTGGTCAGGTCATCTGATGCAACACTCCATCACTCTCCTTGGTCAAATAGCCCTTACACAGCCTGGAGGAGTATTGGGTCATTGTCCTGTTGAAAAACAAATGATAGTTCCACTAAGCTCAAACCAGATGGGATGTCGTATCGCCGCAGAATGGACATGGACATTTGTGGAGTGGTTGAAAAATGAGTTTTAATGACTCCAAACTTAACTGTATGTAAACTTCCGACTTCAACTGTATATAAACCGGAAAGGTTGCTCGACAACTGTGTGCTTATTGGGTATCCAGCTAACTTCAATTCCTACTAAAGCATGTAGCTAACATTAGCTATTTAGCTAAAGTAAAGGCATGGCAGGCTGCAAATATCAATCTGTTTTCAAAGATTAAGGATTAAATAGTCATGATCATTTTAAGGACAACAAAAAACGACTAACATTTGAACATTGCAGGAGACTCTTTGCTCGTCTTCTGTGCCATCTTCAATAAATGTTATGTTTGTTTCAGAGAACATTCAAATCTCAAAGCCCTCCTTTTATTCTGTTTGTATGTATTGTGGGTGTGAAATTCCCGAAAGTTTACAATTCATCCATACTGCATGAGAAGCCCGACATAAGTAGCATGACATCTGGGCATTTAAATCATACAGAATTTTCAAAATGTCACATACTGTAAAACGTACGTTTTTGACATACACAAACGGCCTTCTATTTAGGATGCTAGTATGGGTATTAAGACACGGACAGGGTTATCCAAATCTGTGTGTGTGTCTCTATAAACAGTATTTTTACATTTTTTATTTAACCTTTTTTTTAACTAGGCAAGTCAGTTAAGAACAAATTCTTATTTACAATGACGGCCTACCCTGGCCAAACTCGGATGAGGCTGGGCCAATTGTGCTCCGCCCTATGGGACTCCCGATCATGGCCAGTTATGATGCAGCCTGGATCCTGTAATCCTCTTGGTTGGTTGTGTTGTTTAGTTAGTTTGACCTCTGACCTACTTAACCTGGTTCTGTTTTCGCTTTCTCTCTCACATGTGATGTTTGCTTGTGATCCATGTTCAACTGCACAGATTTTGGTTGCTGCTGGCCTAACACTGTGGCATTCCCACACCTAAATAACTACATTCCGTTTACTCTTCCCTTAGATGTGAAATTCCACAAAAATTCAGAGCTGGCCGCCCAGCCAAACTGAGCAATCAGGGTAGAAGGGCCTTGGACAGGAAGGTGGTCAAAGGCATCTGAAATGAATCAATTGAATAATGTTATTAAATTGATTCTCAGCTGACTCCTGTTAGTTACCATCCATCCTGCCCTATTGTATAACTCTTCACTCACAGTCTAGGCCACAGGCATTCACTCAATATTGGTAAAAGTTTGGCTTGTCATACCAAATGACACAGTGGTCTCTGCGTTAGATCAGAATATCCACATGACATGATGTAACTAACCACTTCGAAGAGAAATCAGTATGCTGTGTCATTTGAAGCTGTGCATGGGTGAACCCTCTGCAGCAATACTATACATGAAGGTTACCTATATAAGGACTTCTCAATACATTCATATCCCATACATACCACATTCATAAGCAGCACGCAATTATTACACATACCCCCTAACACTGATTGTTTTGACCTTCTGCTGGTGCGCTATTGATATGACATGATGTGTGTGCTGAATTACCACTGTCACATGACATGGTGTGTGTGCTGAATTACCACTGTCACATGACATGGTGTGTGTGCTGAATTACCACTGTCACATGACATGATGCGTGTGCTGAATTACCACTGTCACATGACATGGTGTGTGTGCTGAATCAATTCAAAGGGCTTTATTGACATGGGAAACATATGTTTACATCGCCAAAGCAAGTGAAATTGGTAATAAACAAAGTGAAATACAAAAGGAACAGTAAACATTACAATCACAAAAGTTTCAAAGGAACAGAGACATTTCAAATGTCATATTATGGCTATCTACAGTGTTATAATGACTTGCGAAGTTAAAGTACAAAAGGGAAAATAAATAAACATAAATATGGGTTTATTTAAAATGTTTGTTCTTCACTGGTTGCCCTTTTTATGTGGCAACAGGTCACAAACATTGCTGCTGTAATGGCACACTGTGGTATTTCACCTAATACATGTGGAAGTTGATCAAAATTGGATTAGTTTTCAAATTCTTTGTGGGTCTGTGTAATCTGAGGAAAATATGTCAGGCTATGTGCACAAAATTAGGTGCAAACTATTGAAACTGAGCTGCACTTCCTAACCTAATATGGTCAAACATTTGGCAGGAGGTTAGGAAGTGCATCTCAGTTTCATTAGTTTCCACCTAATTTTGTGCACATAGCCTGTCTTCACTTGAGAGTCAGGTCTGCCTACGGTGACCTCTCTCAATAGCAAGGCTATATTCACAGAGTCTGTACATAGTCAAGAGCTTTCCTTAATTTTGGGTTTTGGGTCAGAGTCAGAGACTTTGGTCAGTCACAGTGGGCAGGTTTTCTGCCACTGTGTACTCTCTGTTTAGGGATAAATAACATTTCCGTTTGCTCTGTTTTTTGGTCAATTATTCATTTTTGTTTTCTCGTGATTTGCTTGGGTCTAATTGTGAATCACTACTGTCACATAACATGGTGTGTGCTGAATCACCACAGTCACTCTCTGTTTCCTTGTTTTGTATGTGTTTGTGTGTGATCGTGAGTATTGGGGTAGGGGGTTGGCTTTTTCCTAATTACTCATGTTGAAAATGACAGTTTGTTGTTTCGCTGGGGCAGTTTAGGGATTGAACTATGACAGCTGACCCATATTGTCTCTGTTTTTATTGTCTCTGGTAGATACCAGTCAGTTGTGTTATAGTAGGTCTGTCACTTTATTTATTACTTCAGCCTGTATGCCCTGCCATAAAGGTCTTTGAACCTACATATTCTGTATGCCCTGCCATAAAGGTCTTTGAGCCTACATATGCTGTATGCCCTGTCATAAAGGTCTTTGAACCTACATATGCTGGAGGAAATGTACTTTTGGTGGAATAACATGAACTTATTTGGGCGTTATGCTTTTAAACACTGGTACTGGGTTGGCCCTCCGGGGAAAAAGTAAAGGCTAATAAAATGTTAGTCTGAAAGCAGTCATCATTATCTGAACACAAATACAGACCGTAAACTTTCTTTCATGCTCATAATTTTAGCTAGAGGGTTTAAGACGGTCAATACACTAAAATGGGAAGTAAGCTGAAAGTAATGACACTAACCTTTTTTATGGACCCATTTAAAAGCAGTGTTTCATTTGTAACAGCTCAGCATGTTATTGAAATTTCACAGGGCTTTCTTCCCTCCCTCCCTTCCTCCACCACTTAGAAACTGTATTAGGCACTCTAATGCGTTCTAAAGGAAATAAATAATTGTCTCTTCAGCACCTAGCAGTACACACACACACACATTATGTTTTTCTATCCTCATGGGGACCTAAAACTAATTTCCATTTAAAATCCTATTTTCCCTAAACCTTACCCTTACCATAGCCTTGATCTGTAACCCTAAACATAACCACCAACCCCTTACCCTAACCCTAATTGTTACTCTAAACCTAAAATGCACTTAAAATGCTTTACCTCGCTGAGCTGCTGTAAAGTAAACCGCCATTGTGCCTTTTCACTGTGAGAGCCTTGGATTTACATGCTCTCCCATCCTCTGTCTGTCCCTGTGTCGGATACTTTCTGATGTTGTGGTGATAAAGATAGCAGCCAGCTATTAATAGAACACTTCTGAAACGTTCAGGTACTGGATGTACATGGTTCCATTTCTCAAAAGTTTTATTTAGAGACTGCCAAGTGGTGTATGCTGAGAAGGTGTTTGTGTGCATGTTTGTGTCCTTCCAAATATTTGCATACTACCGGCAAATAAATAATTTTTTAGGACATTGGATAGGATGGGAGTTTGGGCCCCATTTATTGGTCAACCTGTCAATAGGACACAGGAAGCCAGCGAATTACAACACTTTTTCCCGTCCATATAATAATCCCTGAAACGTCCTGACTAGCCATTTCCTACAGGGCTGTTCCATGGGAGAGACTTTGGTCACCACCCGTCTGTATGTGGTTCACATCCACTGTGAGCTAATGCACCCTGGTTGGCTGGGTGACCATGGAAGATGGCTGAGGTCATAGTGGCTTGCTTACTGGCTGGGGAGAGCCTGGTAATGGACATTACTTAGGGTCAAAACAGAGCTTCAGTGTCCCTGATTGGCCTCGTTGGCAGTCAGGAGGATTGTAGTCCTACCTAATGGGTTGTGGAAGGGAGACAAAGGGAGGAAGAGGGGCTGCTTTAATGACTGTGTGTGTGCGTTTTGTGCGAGGCCGAGTGAAGAGGACTCATTTGTTCAGGAGAGAGCTGTGTTTAGACTTAAAACGAAAGAGGACTGTGTGAACGAGTGAGTCTGTTTTTGTCTGTTAGTTCTTCAGAGGGGGTAATGGTGAGAACGATGTTCTGATTTTGTTTTAGTCAGAATGGGTGACTGAGTTTGGAGAGAGGGGGAGGGTTGTTTGTGTGTGGGATGTGTCCTGTTCTCAAGATGCCAGCCCTGGGCCCACGGGTGCTGTTGGACGATTACCCTGGCCTGTGGTTCTCAGGCCTGGGCCCACGGGTGCTGTTGGACGATTACCCTGGCCTGTGGTTCTCAGCCCTGGGCCCACGGGGGCTGTTGGACGATTACCCTGGCCTGTGGTTCTCAGCCCTGGGCCCACGGGTGCTGTTGGACGATTACCCTGGCCTGTGTTTCTCAGCCCTGGGCCCACCTGGTCCTGCTGGAGGATCTCCCACCCTGTTCCAGCACCCTCACCCCTAACCCTCTATGCTCAGGTCTCTTAACACACACACACACACACACACACACACACCTCCATAACCCATCCACCTCGATCTGGAGGGTTGATGAATCAAACACAGACCTTGCTGGAAGATAATTACCAATTTCCCCAGCAACCTCCGTTCCCTCTTCGCTCTCCTCGCTCACGCCCCTCAGTGTTGCCCTCCTTGACTCATTGCATCAGCCTATTGCTGCACCTCCTCCCGTTGCATGGTCCTCTTGGGATTTATGCCAGGCTGTTGGTTAGCATACTGATCAGGCTTGTGCAGCCTGAGAGGCCCCTGTCCCCCCTTGACGTCCCCCCTGTACCCCATTGACGTCCCCCTCCTCATGGAGAATGCAGGGTTGCGTGACTGCGAAGCCTTCAATAGCCTGACTGACTGACTGGCAGCCTCATTGAACCGGGACACCCTGCCTCTGTCCCAGAATGCATCAGGATTCAGGAAGCGCGGTGTTGTGTTGTATGAAAGGCTCTCTATTGGAGGGAAGATCGGACAGAGGGGTGACATTGGGCTGTGAGAGAGAGAGGGGGTTGACTCACTGGTTGAGCTAATGGATTTTTATCTTCCTGCTGTGAGGGGATGTTTTTTGATTAGTCTACATTTCGCCTGACCTGAAACTCATAGTTTGTTGTGTATAGCCGTGGCCAAAAGTTTTGAAAATGACACAAATATTAATTAATTCCCACGAAGTTTGCTTCTTCAGTGTCTTAAATATTTTTGTCAGATGTTACTATGGAATACTGAAGTATAATTACAAGCATTTCATAAGTGTCAAAGGCTTTTATTGACAATTACATGAAGTTGATGCAAAGAGTCAATATTTGCAGTGTTGACCCTCCTTTTTCAAGACCTCTGCAATCCGCCCTGGCATGCTGTCAATTAACTTCTGCGCCACATTCTGACTGATGGCAGCCCATTCTTGCATAATCAATGCTTGGAGTTTGTCAGCCCACTCCCTTGGCTGAGAAGCAACCCCACACATGGATGTGTGATGAAAGGGCTTCACAAGCAAGGATATTGCTGCCAGTAAGATTGCACCTAAATCAACCATTTATCGGATCATCAAGAACTTCAAAGAGAGCGGTTCAATTGTTGCGAAGAAGTCTTCAGGGCACCCAAGAAAGTCCAGCAAGCGCCAGGACCGTCTCCTAAAGTTGATTGAGCTGCGGGTACCAACCAGTACAGCGCTTGCTCAGGAATGGCAGCAGGCAGGTGTGAGTGCATCTGCACGCACAGTGAGGCAAAGACTTTTGGAGGATGGCCTGGTGTCAGGAAGGGCAGCAAAGAAGCCACTTCTCTCCATGAAAAACATCAGGGACAGACTGATATTCTGCAAAAGGTACAGGGATTGGACTGCTGAGGACTGGGTTAAAGTCGTTTTCTCTGATGAATTCCCTTTCGGATTGTTTGTGGCATCCGGAAAAAAGCTTGTCCGGAGAAGACAAGGTGAGCGCTACCATCAGTCCTGTGTCATGTCAACAGTAAAGCATCCTGAGACCCTTAGTGTGTGGGGTTGCTTCTCAGCCAAGGGAGTGGGCTCACTCAGAATTTTGCCTAAGAACACAGCCATGAATAAAGAATGGTACCAACACCTCCTCTGAGAGCAACTTCTCCCAAACATCCAGGAACAGTTTGGTGACGAACAATGCCTTTTCCAGCATGATGGAGCACCTTGCCATAAGGCAAAAGTGATAACTAAGTGGCCCAAGGGAACAAAACATCGATATTTTGGGTCCATGGCCAGGAAACTCCCCAGACCTTAATCCCATTGAGAACGTGTGGTCAATCCTCAAGACAAACAAAAACCCACAAATTCTGACAAACTCCAAGCATTGATTATGCAAAAATGGGCTGCCATCAGTCAGGATGTGGCCCAGAAATTAATTGACAGCATGCCAGGGCGGATTGCAGAGGTCTTGAAAAAGAAGGGTCAACACTGCAAATATTGACTCTGCATCAACTTCATGTAATTGTCAATAAAAGCCTTTGACACTTATGAAATGCTTGTAATTATATTTCAGTATTCTATCGTAACATCTGACAAAAAATATATAAAGACACTGAGGCAGCAGACTGCGAAAATTAATATTTGTGTCATTCTCAAAACTTTTGGCCACGACTGTAGTTTGTTTTTGAGGCAAGTAGTGATGTTTACTGGATGTGAAAGACGTGCCTTGACATGAATGTGGATGGATGACTGGCATACCGTTCATTCCAGATTCTCTCTCCAGGTTGATGTTAAAACTGAACTGAAAACATGCTAGTTGATTTAGTCAGTGGGTGGTGGTGTATTTCTCTCTAGTTTCTCTCTCCACATTAGTTTTAAACCTGTAGATGGAAAATAGAGAATAGAGCCTCTGTAGAATAGATTAGTTAATGTATTCAGGATGTTATGACCGAGTTATAGAAGTGTTTGGCTTGATAAGATACTTCTGACAGTTCTGCCCTCCAGTTCTCAATGTTGGCAGTCCCTAGAGTACCCTAACATGCTTACCACGCTGTATATTCCCGCCTCTTGAGTTGGCCGGAGGCTCTGTTGTCTCATTCTTGACTTTGCCATTTGGCAAGATGTGGAGTTGGATGGAAGTGGTATCAAAGGAAGTGATTCCAATGTCGAGAAGATCCAACAAATTGAAGCTGAAACCAATCTTTTCATTTTTGTTCCGGCCTGAGTCTCCGCCAATCTCAGCAGGAATTTCTAGACTTTTCAAGTGTGTTCAAAAGCATGACTTCTACAAGGCTTTTGAAAAGCTCAGTCAGAACTCTAAACATGATGAAGGTTTTGTCAATTCTCCCAGCCTCCTCTGAGCTGTTGTCTCTCTAAGAGCAAGGCTTTCAGAAAGCAGAGTGAGCCACAGTGAAGGGCACGCTATTTACCATCAAGCCAGCAAATTATGTGATGATGCGTTTTTTGCCATTTTCCACTGTTTTGTGGAAATGGAGGACTAAAGGGAAATGTAAAGATTCACTCCATAATCTCTAGCTCCAGCTCCTATCGATTCTCACTTTAGACCCTCATTTGTACCTTCAAATAGATAAACTGTGTTTTTCCTTGTTTCAACATCTTCTCCTTGGGTTGTCTACAGTGGGTTAGTCTCTGGTCAAACAGTTTGTGTTCTTGTAAGACATCAAATTATCGAAAAAAAAAAGTGCCATCGATACCAACCAGATAGAATTATAAGATCACAATAGTTTCTTTGAATATTTGAGTGGTCATACCCAGCCTCTTTTGCAGATAGACCTAATTGACCTGTGTACCAGTGTTCTAGTCTGATGCACATCAGTGCCTGTGTTCACAAAGCGTCTCAGTGTAGGAATGCTGATCTAGGATACGTTTTTCCTTTTTGATCATAATGAATACGATTATATAGACAAGGGGGACCTGATCCTAGATCAGCATTCTTTTTTAATAGGACCCAGCTTCACAGTGAGTGAGTGGTGTTGAAGTGGGCTCTATAAATAGCTGAGGCCATATCAGACCTGTCCTATTGTCCCTCCACAGCAAAACAACATCTAGTCTTTCCCCGGGCCCGTGCACGGCATGTGCAGGGCCTTTGTGTGGCCCTGGGCTTTGTCACTGTCACGTCTCTCTGTGCTGAGAACCAGGCACGGTGCCATGTTGCTGGGGCCTGCAAGTTGAAGGCTCCCCTATACGCTTCCATTGACTGGAGGGAGTCACGAGTGGCGAGGTGCCGCAACTCACCCAGGGAAAGCCTACCCTAGTGACGGTTAGGTTTACAACCTTTTACTGTAAAAATCACTTGACATTATTCTCATATCTCATAATATGAGTTTAGCTGGTAGCCTATACTATGTAGGACAATAATATCATGATATGTAAAGTATATATTTTTCTCCCCATCACTAATTGTCTGTGTGCTATGTGCGTCCACTCTTCTCTCCTGTGTTTCTGTTTCTAGGAAGCTCATTTTAATGTCTCTATCAAATGGTCTTCTCGACTGTTATAAGTCTCTGACAGCTCAGGTTAGCTAAATATAGAAATAACCTAGATATTTTTTTAAGGAATCAAGAGTACATCAGCAGTATTGTCTAGTAGAATCCCAGCCTATCCCTGGTTCCTACAATGTTCCATCAATGATGATTAGAAATGTGCGAGCAAGGAAGAACGACACTGAAAATACACTGAGTGTACAAAACATTAAGAACACCTGCTCTTTCCATGACAGACTGACCAGGTGAATCCAGGTAAAAGCTACTCAATATTAGGAAGCTGTTCTTAATGTTTGGTATACTCGGTGTAAGTAGCCACTCTTGGAGGAGTCGGGAGCACAATGAAAATAGACTTCTTACCGATCAAGGACATATTATAGTACAATACTGATGTCGATTAAGGCAGCCCCCCCGCACCTTTCTGATTCAGAGGGGCTGGGTTAAATGCGGAAGACACATTTCAGTTGAATGCATTCAGTTGCACAACTGACTAGGTATCCACCTTTCCCTTTCCAATTTTCTCAACACACTACACAGGGTTGAGTGATTTACCATCTGCAGTGTAGTAAATAGATGATGACTTCAAGCTTAGATGCAGACTAACAACATTCAGAGCCGGTATCGACAAGTCTTCTGTCTCTCATCCCGTCACTGTAGAGTTGCAACATACTAAGCTTATTACAGTTTCCTGCATACTGTGTAGCCCATACAGGTCTACCTCTCTTATCCTGTCACTGTAGAGTTTAATATCATACTATTTCCTAATAGCTCTCTCTCTCTGTCATCCCAGTTTACCCGTGTTGCTCATGTATATCTATCTGCTATAGTTTCCTGTAGCTCACTACTGTAGCTCACTACTGTAGCTCATATAACTCAATCTCGCTCTCTTTTCCTCCCTGCCTCTCTCCAGGAGTGTCGTCCCGCGTCCCAGAGATCATGGCGGCTGGAACCCACTCCCCCGGGGGACCCAATGGGATCATCCGGAGCCAGTCCTTCGCCGGCTTCAGCACGCTACAGGAAAGACGCTCGCGGTAAGGGAATAGAGAGGTGGAAGTTAGCCTGAAGGCTTTCTAGGCACAGATCTAGATCTAGGATTAATATTAATTAATTAATTAATTAATTTCATTAATATTAATATTCCAGCCCTAGCTGTTAGTGGGATAAATGCAAGACTGACCGTAGATCATTGCCTAAGCACAACTTCATCCTACTCTAAAGCAGTGTTTCCTTACCTTTTTTGCTTACTGTACCACCAACAGAATTTTGCTCTGCCCGGAGTACCCCTGAAGTACCCTCTCATGTGCATTTTACCAGTAAGCCTATGGTCTCAAGAGTCTTCTCAAGTACCCCCTGTGGATAGACTTTAACTCTGAGACCTCAGTGTTCTTCAGTGAAGCAGTGAAGTAGCGTAGCCTAGTGGTTAGATCGTTGGACTAGTAACCGAAAGGTTGCAAGTTCAAATCACCGAGCTGACAAGGTACAAATCTGTTGTTCTGCCCCTGAAAAAGGCAGTTAACCTACTGTTCCTAGGTCGTCATTAAAAATAAGAATTTGTTCTTAACTGACTTACCCTCCTCTGACTGGGAATGTAGTAAAGCTGTAGTTGAATGAGCGTTAAGCGACTGACAATTTGTTCTTAACGGACTTACCCTCCTCTGACTGGGAATGTAGTAATTGCTATACATTAATCAGTTGAATGAGCGTTAAGCGACTGAAGGACGACTGTCACGTGTGGTTATCTCCTTCTGATAATATGTCTGCCTATTAAAGCACTGCTGCTAGGCTGAACGTAGCATAAAGCTAGCTAGCGTGACACCATGGCAACTCATTCTGCACGCTGGCCTAGATTTGTGGCAGCTCTGAGTTCCAGGCAGGTAGCAGTACGTGGCATGTTCTGACTTGTCGAGCAAGAAGTGAAATCTGCTGTCACTGTGTCCCCATAATTCTGCTCTATACAAGGAAGTGGATATTTGTCAGTGTAGTGATGCGAGTCTATAATATCTACACTATATACACTAGTTAATTAAAACCAGAAGACCACTTTCCATCACTCTAGGGTTGGAAATATTGTAAAGAGCATTTCTAATGTGCATGTCACACATCACCACCAGAGCAGTTAGTGCACTCCAGCACTGGGACTGCTTCGGCTAGCCCCTGACCCCAGTACAGTTCATATCCCTCCGCCTATTATACTGGGCCGGGGGTTGCCTTGAACTAGCCCCTGACCCCAGTACAGTTCATATCCCTCCGCCTATTATACTGGGTTGGGGTTGCCTTGAACTAGCCCCTGACCCCAGTACAGTTCATATCCCTCCGCCTATTATACTGGGGCGGGGTTGCCTTGAACTAGCCCCTGACCCCAGTACAGTTCATATTCCTCCGCCTATTATACTGGGCCGGGGTTGCCTTGAACTAGCCCCTGACCCCAGTACAGTTCATATCCCTCTGCCTACTATACTGGGGTGGGTTGCCTTGAACTAGCCCCTGACCCCAGTACAGTTTATATCCCTCTGCCTACTATACTGGGGCAGGGTTACCTTGGGGACTGTCACTAGGTGATGAAATTGTCTCTGGTGTGTGAGGTTTGTGTGGTCTGAGCTGGTTTATGAAGAAGAAACTACAGTACATAACTCTTATGTATTGTGGACTGAGGAGTCACAATTGCTGTCTTGACCTCAGAAAGACCACCTTTGTGACCATTTCTGTTGAGGACCCAAAGAAAACCTTGAAATTCTGTGTGTGTCCAGGTGTAACTCGTTCATGGGGAACTCTGCGGTGCAGAAGAAGCCCACATCCAAGCCCAAGAAGCCCCATCTGTCAGGGCACAAGGCCAGCAGTGGCTCCAGAGAGCCCCAGCCCAAGAGGGTGGAGGAGGTGTACGGGGCCCTCAAACAAGGCCTGGAGTGAGTACAGACATGCACACACACAGACATATGATAACCTGGTGATATGTGAGAGCTTTATTGTAAGCTGTGACCTTTCTCTCCCCCCTCTATCCCTCCCTACAACTTTCTTCTTCCCCTCTCTCCACTCCTCTCTTCTTTCTACCTCTCCCCCTCCTTCCACCCCTCTCCTTCCCTCTTCTCCCTTTCCCCCTCTTTCTCCATCCCACCTTCCCTCTCCTCCTCCCTCTCTCCCGTCCTCTCTCTCCCTCAGTGAGTATCTGGAGGTATACCAGACTGAGCTTGATAAACTCACCTCTCTGATGAAGGACATGAAGAGGAACTCCAGACTGGTGAGACAGGATGTGAGCTCATCATCATCACCACTACCACTGACTGTAGTGTAGGCTCAGTCCTAAATCAACACCAAGACCCTACACCCTATACCCTTGTTGTAGTGTAGTGCTTCTCAACCCAGTTCTCAGGGACCAACCTGTCATTTCACTTATTGGCTCTATCCCAACACTAGCACACCTGATTTAACTAGTCTACTAATCATCAAGCCCTTGACTATTTGAATCAAGTGTGTTGAAGTGTTGGGGTTAGATCAAATATGTGAAACGGCTGATGGTCCCAGTGGACTGGGTTGAGTAACACTGCTAATGCAGCTAGCTACACGGCTCCTCATTCTAATTGGCCTGATAATCAATTTGTTAATTATGTTATTTCTTCCCCATGACATCTCACATGTGCTAATGAGCGCTTAAGCTCCCTCTCATCTAGTTCTGTAGCTAGTAGCTACAACGCTAGTCAGACAGCAAACACATCTAGTTCTGTAGCTAGTAGCTACGACGCTAGTCAGACAGCAACCACATCTAGTTCTGTAGCTAGTAGCTACGACGCTAGTCAGACAGCAACCACATCTAGTTCTGTAGCTAGTAGCTACGACGCTAGTCAGACAGCAAACACATCTAGTTCTGTAGCTAGTAGCTACGACGCTAGTCAGACAGCAACCACATCTAGTTCTGTAGCTAGTAGCTACGACGCTAGTCAGACAGCAACCACATCTAGTTCTGCAGCTAGTAGCTCGACGCTAGTCAGACAGCAACCACATCTAGTTCTGCAGCTAGTAGCTACGACGCTAGTCAGACAGCAACCACATCTAGTTCTGTAGCTAGTAGCTACGACGCTAGTCAGACAGCAACCACATCTAGTTCTGCAGCTAGTAGCTACGACGCTAATCAGACAGCAACCACATCTAGTTCTGCAGCTAGTAGCTACAACGCTAGTCAGACAGCAACCACATCTAGTTCTGTAGCTAGTAGCTACGACGCTAGTCAGACAGCAACCACATCTAGTTCTGCAGCTAGTAGCTACGACGCTAGTCAGACAGCAAACACATTGCTGCTCCTCTAACCAAAGACAGCTTCTCTCAATGGGAGGAAGCGTTTTTCAAATTATTCATTCCTTTTGTTGTCAGACAACTGCAGTCTGCTTTGCATTAATGGCATAGTTGTGAGCTGCTCCTCCATATGCTGTGCAGTAGTAACACTATCTACTGTGTGTGTTTTCCCCCAGGGAGTCCTGTACGATCTTGACAAGGTGAGTGAGTTGTGTGGAAGGCACCAGGCCTAACCAGTCTGCCTGAGTGAGGATGGATCTTTGATGTGTGTCTGTGTGTGTGAATCATGTTTCTGCCAGGAAAAGAGAGAGGGGGATTAGATTACCATAAATGAGTCTGCTCTCGGCTGAAAGTGTGACATGTTTGATCATCTAACATGTTAGCCTCTGTTTTAACTGCTGTCACAGCTTAAAGGCGTGGATGCACCATTTTACTGACACTATCTTCTCTTGTCAACAGCACAATGTAACTCTAGCTTGTTCTATTTCTGTCTGCAGCAAATCAAAACCATCGAGAGGTATATGAGGCGGTTGGAGTTTCATATGAGCAAGGTAGGTATTTACATAATAGCAGAGCATATTGTGTTACTGTACTGCTTTGGATAGATTCTGCTGTAGCCCAATCTGTGGGGCTTCAAACTGGGTCTGTGCTTCTGAAAACCCGGAGCAAAAATGAAGAGAACATGAAGTGCTTTAGAGAGGGTTTAAACTCTGCTCTCTCCCTCTCCCCTCCACTCCTTCTCCTCGTCTCTCTTTGCCCCTTGTGCCACCCCCACACGCCAACACACACTGGTGTCGTTAACAACGTAACACCTCAACCAGCCTTCCCACGCACTAGCAACAGCAGTTTTTGAGTGTTGCTATGGATCCTTCAATCATAGCTGAGCCATACACTTTTCTCTACGCAGAAGCATACAAACATCCACAACATCACCCCTGTCCAAACCCACCTGCTCACTTCCCCGTCTCCAGCGCCCGCATCACTCTCCGCCACATGACCTAAAACGGCACCATTTTCATTCTGTCCGTTGCTTAGACATTTACATAATAAAGCTTTGACCTTTCCATTGTGTTAACAATGGAGGATTGGTTGATTTGATCGTTTTTAAGTATACATTCTTTCAAGATGATTGACGATAAAATGATCATCCAGCCCATCGGGTATCTCACTGCACCCCCATATGCCATGTCTTGAAATATGCAGACAGACGGAATAAAAGTAAATTGACACTGTAATACTTCTGACACCAACTTACTAACTCTGCCCGTAGCTTTTGGACTTTGGAGCATTCCCAGAAAGCATGGATTATTGAGTCATTGTTAGTTTTATACTTAAGACATGCTTGAGTAATAAATTCAATACATTAGTTTATACTGGATTATGCTTACATTTTTGTTAATTGTAATTTCGTTAGTTATGTTCCAACGTTCCCTCCATCTTGTGCCTCTTTTTATCTCTCAATACACTGAGTCAGATTGTCTGTGTTGTGTGACTCTGGCTTGACCCCTTGACCTCTCAGACGTCTCTAATGTATTTGCTGAGAGCCATGGCCTTGAACACACACACACACACACACACACACACACACACACACACACACACACACACACACACACACACACACACACACACATATGTCCTGTTAATATTAATCGACTTGCCACCTCAAAGTCCCCCTGGTTATACTCCCTTCTGCGGTTGCCAGATTGGGTGGCATTCTACCCTGCCATGTCCCTGTTGTTGACAGATTGGGTGGCATCCCTGCCATGTCTCCTCTAAGGTTCCTCTCCGGTAGCCCTGCTGTGTATGTGTCAAAGCTGCAGTGGAATATAGCAGAATGAATACTAGTCAATAACAACACACAAACCAAAACCAGCACCTGTGCCGAAGATAACCATAGAAACATGGAGATGTTGGATTTGAGGCTTCTGAAGAGCCAATCATTGTGACATAAAACATTTGAACATATTCACACAGACCCCACTACACATGCGCCAACAAGTTTTTGAACTTTGTGTATTTCCAACCTTTCAAAAAAAACTACAGTATCTCTTCTTTCATTACTTAAGTTGATGAAATGTTCCTTTGGCCTTTCAACAGATGTGTGCTGCCTGTGTGATGCATTAGTGTTGTGCTCTATCATTACCTGCTCTGTTTTGTTATCCCTCACAGCTAGCGTTGTTACACCTAGCATTGTTAGCACTGAGCGCTACCGTTTCCCACTTGATTTGTTATTCCTCACAGCTAGCATTGTTAGTGTTGGCACCTACTTAGCATTGTTAGCATCCGGGGCGGTGGGTGTTGAATCTAGGTCGAAGCAATCCTCTGGAGCAGTGGTTTCCAAACTTTTTATAGTCCCGTACCCCTTCAAACATTCAATCTCCAGCTGTGTACCCCCTCTAGCACCAGGGTCAGCGCGCTCTCCAATGTTGTTTTTTTGCCATCATTGTAGCCTGCCACACTTATTAAACATAAGAATGAGTGTGAGTTTTTGTCACAACCCGGCTCGTGGAAAGTGACAAAGAGCTCTTATAGGACCAGGGCACAAATAATAATAATAAATATTTTTGTTCATTACTTAGCCATCTTACATATAAAACCATATTCGTTCATCAAAAGTTGTGAATAACTCAAATCAACGTTTATTTGTCACGTGCACTGAATACAACAGGTGTAGTAGACCTTACAGTGAAATGCTTACTTCCATGCTCTAAACAATAGTGCAAAAAAGGTATTAGGTGAACAATAGGTAAGTAAAGAAATAAAACAACAGTAAAAAGACAGGCTGTATACAGTAGTGAGGCTATAAAAGTAGCGAGGCTACATACAGACACCGGTTAGTCAGGCTGATTGAGGTAGTATGTACATGTAGATATGGTTAAAGTGACTATGCATATATGATGAACAGAGAGTAGCAGTAGCGTAAAAAGAGGGGTTGGGGTAGGGGGGGCACACAATACAAATAGTCCAGGTAGCCATTTGATGACCTGTTCAGGAGTCTTATGGATTGGGGGTAAAAACTGTTGAGAAGCCTTTTTGTGCTAGACTTGGCACTCCGGTACCGCTTGCCATGCGGTAGTAGAGAGAACAGTCTATGACTGGGGTGGCTGGGGTCTTTGACAATTTTTTGGGCCTTCCTCTGACACCGCCTAGTGTAGAGGTCCTGGATGGCAGGCAGCTTAGCCCTAGTGATGTACTGGGCCGTATTTACTACCCTCTGTAGTGCCTTGCGGTCAGAGGCCGAACAATTGCCGTACCAGGCAGTGATGCTCTCAATGTTGCAGCTGTAGAACCTTTTGAGGATCTCAGGACCCATGCCAAATCTTTTTAGTTTCCTGAGGGGGAATAGGCTTTGTCGTGCCCTCTTCACGACTGTCTTGGTTTGTTTGGACCATTCTAGTTTGTTGTTGATGTGGACACTGAGGAACTTGAAGCTCTCAACCTGCTCCACTACAGCCCCGTCGATGAGAATGGGGGTGTGCTCGGTCCTCCTTTTCCTGTAGTCCACAATAATCACCTTAGTCTTGGTTACGTTGAGAGAAAGGTTGTTATTCTGGCACCACCCGGCCAGGTCTCAGACTTCCTCCTTGTAGGCTGTCTCGTCGATGTCGGTGATCAGGCTGCAAACTTAACCACTGCAAACTACCACTGCAAACTTAATGATGGTGTTGGAGTCATGCCTGGCCATACAGCCGTGGGTGAACAGGGAGTACAGGAGGGGACTGAGCACGCACCCCTGGGGAGCTCCAGTGTTGAGGATCAGTGTGGCAGATGTGTTGCTACCTACCCTCACTACCTGGGGGCGGCCCGTCTGGAAGTCCAGGATCCAGTTGCAGAGGGAGGTGTTTAGTCCCAGGATCCTTAGCTTAGTGATGAGCTTTGAGGGTACTATGGTGTTGAACGCTGAGCTGTAGTCAATGAATAGCATTGTCACATGTGTGTCCCTTTTGTCCAGGTGGGAAAGGGCAGTGTGGAGTGCAATAGAGATTGCATCATCTGTGGATCTGTTTGGGCGGTATTCAAATTGGAATGGGTCTAGGGTTTCTGGGATAATGGTGTTGATGTGAGCCATTACCAAAATTTCAAAGCACTTCATGACTATGGACGTGAGTGCTACGGGTCTTTAGTTATTTAGGCAGGTTGCCTTTGTGTTCTTGGGCACATTAACTATGGTGGTCTGCTTGAAACATGTTGGTTAACGAGAAGGGTGTGCTTGAAAGGATGCACATAGCTCTGCAATGTTGGGTTGTATTGGAGAGAGTCTCTGTCTTTTTCCACACAGAGTCTGTGCCTGT
Organism: Oncorhynchus clarkii lewisi; assembly: GCF_045791955.1. Lineage (NCBI taxonomy): Eukaryota > Metazoa > Chordata > Actinopteri > Salmoniformes > Salmonidae > Oncorhynchus > Oncorhynchus clarkii. The sequence goes on from NC_092164.1 coordinate 53,211,751, forward strand.
ATTTAGTTTTCATGCTAGTGAGGGCCGAGAATCCACTCTCACATAGCTACGTTTCGCTACATATGGACCGTTAGTGGAATTCCTGCGAGAGATTAACAGATTGGATGTTAATTAATTGACTAGGCTACCTGTATTTGACATTGTGTTGTTATTTCGCTGAACACTAGATGGTTTAATTTTATTTTTGGCAGTGAAACAAGGCTACTGAAGATGTGAATAAAAAAAGAAAAAACATTCACATTTTTTAAAATAAAAAAAAAAATCTAATTTTTATTTAGTGTTCCCCCGACGGCATTGCGCGTACCCCAGTTTGGGAAGACCTGCTCTGGAGCATTTGACAAGCCCCTTGTGGCTGACTGGGAGAGAGAGGAGAGGGGGATAGCGGGAGAGTATAGGAGGGATTGAGGGAGGGAGCTATGGTTCTGTGAGACACTAATGAGGGCTATTTGGGTGAGGGAGGGGAGGTGTCTAAAACGAGTTAGAGCGTGTGTGTTCTGTGTTGGCACCCTGTGGAGAGTCTAGGGGCCTCGGGGGACAGGACAGAGATCAATCGACTGGTCCCGTTTCTAGTCTGAGGGGTGAGGGAAGGGTTGGGGATGATAATGGTGCTTCCGGCGTGTGTGTGCGTGCGTGGTGTTTGTTGTTGACAATGTGTCTCCTCATCTCTCTTCACACTCAAAACAGTCTTTCTCCTCCATTCAATACTAATTTGGTACTCTGTGAACAGCACATGTAGGCCTACGCACATTCTCATTACTAGTGATGAATGACGTCCATTTGGAGTTCTTGAGAAATACGGGGGTTTTCTGAATAAGAACAACACAAACATTTCTCATACAGTTTTGGCCAATGCTTTTTAGACGACTTTGTTGTAACTCGGCAGCATGGTATTGTAAATTGGACAAGGGACAATTTGGGAGCATGAGTGTTCTAAAGTGGGAAGCCAGCTGATGCCTATCTCTGGGTGGCGGACTGCTGACACACACACCAACATAGAGCCAGCCCAGACATCAGCAGATATCTATCTAATGAGATCAATCTGAATAAAGAACTCAGCCAGGAGAATCACCAGACTATCCTATAACTATAACTATCCTCTGAAACGCTGATGATGTCAGGGAATTAAATCTACATCCTGCCTCATCACCACAGGGAGAAGAGTAGTTCAAATCAAACCCTGCTTTGTGGTGCCGTGGTGTTTCAAGCGTTAATGTTCCTCAAACTCTATTGTACTATACATTTTAACAGGAATTTTAACATTCAAACAGCAGAATCATTATCAGTGTGTCAACACCAGGGGTTAAAGTTATCTGTTATTGTTGTACATTTTGGAGTAGAATGTCCTTCTCAGTCATTTTCATGAAAATTATCCTGGGGAGGACCCCGGACCCCCAAAGCAAGAGGAATGGAATTGGTCAAATTCACAGTTTAATACATGTACAAAATTATCCTCTTTCCCTAAAAGCATGATGGTGATGGCTTTCTTACATGAAAGGAGAGGTTCACTTGGCCCCAGACAATCGATCTGAGATTGCCCGGATCTCAGTCCCATTGAGCACGTCTGGGACCTGTTGGATCGGAGGGTGAGGGCTAGGGCCATCCCCCCCCCCCCAGAAATGTCCGGGAACATGCAGGTGCTTGGTGGAAGAGTGGGGTAACATCTCACAGCAAGAACTGGCAAATCTGGTGCAGTCCATGAGGAGGAGATGCACTGCAGTACTTAATGCAGCTGGTGGCATCTTTTTTTGCTGAGTTTATATATGTATATATATATATAATCTTCTACTTATCAGTATGAGAAGTATTTGAAAATGAATGCACTCTTTTTCATTATTGAATTGTAATTTGAATTGACTTCCTTTTAGAATTGAACCCGGCCCTGGTGTCGCCAGTAACTGTGCAACAGAGAGGTTTGCGACACACACGCAGTGCCAGGGGTACATGCACACACACACATAACAGCGTAAGCACATCACCCACAGTGGCTGTTGACAGGAAGGAAGTAGGGCAGGGCCAAACAGGAAGTGGGGATTGTGACAGGTGTTGATGAGAGGAACATGAGGGAAAGGGTGGGGGCAGTCAACTCTTTATCTTGTCCTTTTGAAGAAAGGAAATGAATAGAGCCTGAAAAGAGGACTATAAATAGAGAAACATGGTTCTTTTGAAGTGTGTGTCACTGTGTATGTGTGTTTGTTTCCCTGTGTGAATGTGTTTGTCGGTGTGTGTGTGTCACTGTGCATGTTTGTCACTGTGTATGTCTGTGTCACTGTGTGTTGTGTGTAATTGTGCTCGGATTAAGACCAACCCAGCTGGAGACAGAATGACCACCCTCAGGGTGCCATCTGCAAGTGGCTACTAACCCATTGCCTTTCACAGATGAGAAGCTGTAAATGACGCACACCCATCCCTGTTTCCTTTCTTCAACACATCAGGCAGTCCAAAGTGTTGCCTGCCTTGTCTGCAGATGAGAAGTGTAATAGGGAAGCAGGTGGCATGAATCAGCCCTGTGATGTTGCCCTGCTTAGATTAGTGTCTGTGTTGTGTGCCTGTGCCTACCGGTGCTGCCCAGCCCTCATTAGTGAGATGAGGGCAAGAGATTGAAGGCCAGAAAGCTGGAACTCCTATGCTAGATGCCTCCTATTCCCTTTTAGGGACATGTGTGTGAAGGGGCGTTACTCCCATGGCGTATTAATTAAAGGGTAGGTAGCATAAACGTACCCAGATGTAACATATGGATTTGCATTAGTATACACACCAAAAGTCCCAATGCAAAGTTACACCTCACTTTTCTATTTTTGCTGGCCTTCTAGGAAGAGTTACTCTGTCCAGTGTCTGTTCTTTTGCCCATCTTCATTTTTAATTTTTATTGGCCAGTCTGAGATATGGCTTTTTCTTTGCAACTCTGCCTAGAAGGCCTGCATCTCGGAATCGCCTCTTCACTGTTGATGTTGAGACTGGTGTTTTGCAGGTACTATTTAATGAAGCTGCCAGTTGAGGACTTGTGAGGCCTCTGTTTATCAAACTAGACACTCTAAAGTACTTGTCCTCTTGCTCAGTTGTGCACCAGGGCCTCCCATTCTGGTTAGAGCCAGTTTGCACTGTTCTGTGAAGGGAGTAGTACACAGCGTTGTACGAGATCTTCAGTTTCTTGGCAATTTCTCGCATGGAATAGCCTTCATTTCTCGGAACAAGAATAGACTGACGAGTTTCAGATGAAAGTACTTTGTTTTTGGCCAATTTGAGCCTGTAATCGAACCCACAAATGCTGATGCTCCAGATACTCTATTCCAAACTCTATTCAGCAGTTTCCAGCTATAATAGTCATTTACAACATCAACAATGTCTGCACTGTATTTCTGATCAATTTGATGTTATTTTAATGGACAAAAAAAGTGTTTTTCTTTTAAAAACAAGGACATTTCTAAGTGACCCCAAACTTTTGAACGGTAGTGTATATGTACGCTGAGTGTACAAAACATTAGGAACACCATCCTAAAATGTAGTTGCACTCCCTTTTGCCCTCAGAACAGACTCAATTTGTCGGGTATGGACTCTACAATGTGTCAAAATGTTCCACAGGGATGCTGGCCCATGTTGACTTCAACGCTTCCCACAGCTGTGTCAAGTTGGCTGGATGCCCTTTGGGTGGTGGACCATTCTTGATACGCACGGGAAACTGTTGAGCGTGAAACACCCAGCACCATTGCAGTTCTTGACATACTCAAACCGGTGCGCCTGGTACCTACTACCATTCCCCGTTTTAAATGCACTTACATCTTTTCTCTTACCCATTCACCCTCTGAATGGCACACATACACAATCCATTTCTCAATTGTTTCAAGGCTTAAACATCTTTCTTTACCCTGTCTCCTCCCCTTCATCTACACTGCTTTGAAGTGGATTTAAGTGACATCATTAAGGGATCATAGACTGACCAGGTGAATCCAGGTGAAAGCTATGTCATGGATGTTTAGTTTTTTAAATGTTTTTTACACTCAGTGTCTTTTTATACATTATCTAGGTGCAATTCTGTTCTCTTCGATACTGAACAGCAGTAGAAACCTAGTCCTGATTGTCCTGTTGTCTGTTTGCTTGGGATCCGGGCCTATCCTCCTGTTCTTTGATCGGCCCTCCCCTCAGAGAGTACTACATGTGTTTGATGGGATCCGGGCCTATCCTCCTGTTCTTTGATCGGCCCTCCCCTCAGAGAGTACTACATGTGTTTGATGTGATACGGGCCTATCCTCCTGTTCTTTGATCGGCCCTCCCCTCAGAGAGTACTACATGTGTTTGATGTGATCCGGGCCTATCCTCCTGTTCTTTGATCGGCCCTCCCCTCAGAGAGTACTACATGTGTTTGATGTGATACGGGCCTATCCTCCTGTTCTTTGATCGGCCTTCCCCTCAGAGAGTACTACATGTGTTTGATGTGATCCGGGCCTATCCTCCTGTTCTTTGATCGGCCCTCCCCTCAGAGAGTACTACATGTGTTTGATGTGATACGGGCCTATCCTCCTGTTCTTTGATCGGCCTTCCCCTCAGAGAGTAGTACTACATGTGTTTGATGTGATCCGGGCCTATCCTCCTGTTCTTTGATCGGCCCTCCCCTCAGAGAGTACTACATGTGTTTGATGTGATACGGGCCTATCCTCCTGTTCTTTGATCGGCCCTCCCCTCAGAGAGTACTACATGTGTTTGATGTGATCCGGGCCTATCCTCCTGTTCTTTGATCGGCCCTCCCCTCAGAGAGTACTACATGTGTTTGATGTGATCCGGGCCTATCCTCCTGTTCTTTGATCGGCCCTCCCCTCAGAGAGTACTACATGTGTTTGATGGGATCCGGGCCTATCCTCCTGTTCTTTGATCGGCCCTCCCCTCAGAGAGTACTACATGTGTTTGATGGGATCCGGGCCTATCCTCCTGTTCTTTGATCGGCCCTCCCCTCAGAGAGTACTACATGTGTTTGATGTGATCCGGGCCTATCCTCCTGTTCTTTGATCGGCCCTCCCCTCAGAGAGTACTACATGTGTTTGATGGGATCCGGGCCTATCCTCGTGTTCTTTGATCGGCCCTCCCCTTAGAGAGTACTACATGTGTTTGATGGGATCCGGGCCTATCCTCCTGTTCTTTGATCGGCCCTCCCCTCAGAGAGTACTACATGTGTTTGATGTGGCCGAGCTTTAGGTCTGTGTAGTATAAACTCTCCTCTGCTAGTCCCTGGTGTAATGTAGAGCGGAAGGGTAAATCCATTACAGCCCAGATGAGCCATATCGTAAGAGGATTTCATTTAGTCTTAGAGACTCTCCTTTCTTAGCAGTGCATGAATGCCGGCCATCATTTAGATGCGGTAGATGTGTGTGCATGGACATTATAATAATATTTTGGTTGGGATGTTTTGGGGCTACAGACATCCTCTGGGTCCCCTCTTTCCTGATGATGTTTGGATGTTTTGAGGCTACAGACATCCTCTGGGTCCCCTATTTCCTGATGATGTTTGGATGTTTTGAGGCTACAGACATCCTTTGGGTCCCCTCTTTCCTGATGATGTTTGGATGTTTTGAGGCTAAAGATGTCCCTTCTTTCCTGATGATCAACTCAAATAAAATTGTATTTGTCACATGCAAAGAATACAACAGGTGTAGACCATACAGTGAAATGCTTACTTACAAGCCCTTAAACAAAAATGCAGTTTTATTAAAAATAAGTAGATGGGTAAAAAACTAAAAGTAACAAATAATTAAACAGCAGCAGTAAAATAACAATAGTGAGGCAATATACATGGGCTAGCGGTACAGAGTCGATGTGCGGGGGCACCGGTTAGTCAAGGTGTTTAAAATAATATGTACTTAATAAACAGAGACTAGCAACAGCGTAAAATAGGTGGGTGCAAATAGTCTGGGTAGCCATTGGGTGCAAATAGTCTGGGTAGCCATTGTTGGGTGTTTGTTTGTTTGTGGGTTAAATCCACTTAGTGAGTTCCTCTTTAAATCTAAGAGGACAAAAACCCACCGAAGATTAAAGACACTCTCATGGATAAAGTTCACCCCTCGCTGAAGATTAAAGACACTCTCATGGATAAAGGTCACCCCTCGCTGAAGATTAAAGATACTCTTGTGGATAAAGGTCACCCCTCGCTGAAGATTAAAGACACTCTTGTGGATAAAGGTCACCCCTCGCTGAAGATTAAAGACACTCTCGTGGATAAAGGTCACCCCTCGCTGAAGATTAAAGATACTCTCGTGGATAAAGGTCACCCCTCGCTTGCCAGCTGTGTGTGTGTGCTCATGCTTGCCTCGGCTGCTATTGCACAGTGTGTGTCCCTCTTAGGGTGTGTGCAGTCGAGCCCACAGAATGTGTTGTTTCCTCATTTTGTGCCCAGTCCAACAGTCCTACAGCCCAACACAGTGTGTTTTCACAGTCACCCTGTCTTTCATTTCCTGGGGTGGGTGGGTGGGTGACACACTTGTTTTGGGCCAGCAGTATGGTGATAAGTTACCTTAATAGTTCAGTATATATGCCATTTAGCTGACGCTTTTATCCAAAGTAACTTAGTCATGCGTGCATACGTTTTACGTATGGGTTGTCTTGGGTATTGAACCCACTATCCTGGCGTTGCAAAGTGCCATGCTCCACCATCTGAGCTACAGAGGACCCCCATGCAGTATAATGGTAGTGTCGAATGGGGGTATTGAATGGTAGTGTTAAATGGTAGTGTGTAGCAAGATGGCACTGACAGAGATGGTCGCCTCGCTTCGAGTCCTTAGGCCTTAGGCCGCATCTATGCACTATTTAGTTTTTTTATGTATTATTTCTTACATTGTTAGCCCAGAAAATCGTAAGTGTTATTACATACAGCCGGGAAGAACTATTGACTATAAGAGCGACGTCAACTTACCAACATTACGATCAGGAATATGACTTTCCCGAAGCTGATCCTTTGTTTGTGCACACCACCCACCGCTTCCGAGTATATTACTCACCAATGTCCAGTCTCTAGACAACAAGGTGAAAGAAATTAGGGCAAGGGTTGCCTTCCAGAGAGACATCAGGGATTGTAACATACTCTGTTTTTTCGGAAACTTGGCTCTCTCAGGATATGTTGTCGGAGTTGGTACAGCCACCGGGTTCTTCATGCGTCGCGCCAACAGAAATAAACATATTTCTGGGAAGAAGAAGGGCGGGACTGTATACTCCATGATTAACGACTCATGGTGTAATCATAACAACCTATAGGAACTCAAGTCCTTCTGTTCACCTGCTCTATAATTCCTTACAATCAAATGACGACCATATTATCTCCCAATAGTTATTGTCACAGCTGTGTATATACCCCCTCAAGCAGATACCCCAGATGTCCCTCAATAAACTTCACTGGACTCTATGTAAACTGGAAACCATATATCCTGAGGATGCATTTATTGTAGCTGGGGATTTTAACAAAGCAAATTTGAGAACAAGGCTACCTAAATTCCATCAGCATATTAATTGCAGCACTTGCGCGGGCAATACATTGGACCACTGCTACTCTAACTTCCGTGATGCATACAAGACCCTCCCACGCCCTCGCTTCAGCAAATCTGACCACGTCTCCATTTTGCTCATACCGTCCTTAGGCAGAAACTCAAACAGGATGTACCCGTGACTAGAACCATTCAGCACTGGTCCGACCAATTGGAATCCACGCTTCAAGATTGTTTTGATCACGCGGACTGGGAAATGTTCCCGGGCAGCCTCAGAGAATAACATGGATTTATACACTGACTCTGTGAGTGAGTTTCTAAAGAAGTGCATTGTAGATGTTGTACCCACTGTTACTATTAAACGTACCCTAACCACAAACCGTGGATAGATGGCGGCATTCGCGCAAAACTGAAAGCGCGAACCACCACATTTTAACTATGGAAAGATTACTGGGAATATGGGTGAATATAAACAGTGTAGGTGTTATTCCCTCTGCAAGGTAATCAAACAAGTGAAATGTCGGTATAGGGACAAATTAGAGTCGCAATTCAACGACTCAGACATGAGACGTATGTGGCAGGGTCTACAGACAATTACGGACTAGAAAAAGAAAACCAGCCATGTCAGACACCGATGTCTTGCTTCCAGAAAAACAAAACAACTTCTTTGCCCGCTTTGAGGATAATACAGTGCTACCGACGCGGCCCACTACCAAGGACTGCGGTTGCCCCCCAACCCTTCTCCATGGCCGACGTGAGTAAGACGATTAAACGTGTTAACCCTCGCAGGGCTGCTGGCCCAGACGGCATCCCTAGCAGCGTTCTCAGAGCATGCGCAGACCAGTTGGCTGGTGTGTTTACGGACATATTCAATCGCTCCCTATCCCCGTCTGCTGTCCCCACATGCTTCAAGATGGCAATTGTTCCTGTACCCAAGAAGGAAAAGATAACTGAACAACATGACTATTGCCCCGGAGCACTCACTTCTGTCATCATGAAGTGCTTTGAGAGACTAGTCAAGGATCATATCACCTCCACCTTACCGGCCACCCTAGACCCACTTCAGTTTGCATACCGCCCCAACAGGTCCACAGACGATGCAATTGCTATCACACTGCCCTATCCCATCTGGACAAGAGGAATACCTATGTAAGAATGCTGTTCATTGATTACAGCTCAGCATTCAACACCATAGTACCCTCCAAGCTCATCATTAAGCTTGAGGCACTGGGTCTCGACCCTACCCTGTGCAATTGGATCCTGGACTTTCTGATGGGCCGCCACCAGATGGTGAATGTAGGAAACAACATCTACACTTCGCTAATCCTCAACACTGGGGCCCCACAAGGGTGCGTTCTCGACCCCCTCCTGTACTCCCTGTTCACCCATGACTGCGTGGCCATGCACACCTCCAATTCAATCATAAAGTTTGCAGACGACACAACAGTAGTGGGCTTGATTACTAATGACGACGAGACAGCATACAGGGAGGAGGTGAGGGAATTCGGAGTGTGGTGTCAGGAAAACAATCGCTCACTCAACATCAACAAAACAAAGGAGATGATCGTGGACTTCAGGAAACAGCAGAGGGAGCAGTAGTGGAGAAGGTGGAAAGTTTTAAGTTCCTCTGCGTACATATCACAGACAAACTGAAATGGTCCACCCACATCGACAGTGTGGTGAAGATGGCGCTAAAATGCCTCTTCAACCTCAGGAGGCTGAAGAATTTTGGCTAATTTGTTTTGATTTTCCCATGATGTCAAGCAAAGAGGCACTGAGTTTGAGGGTAGGCCTTGAAATACATCTACAGGTACACCTCCAATTGACTCAAATGATGTCAATTAGCCTATCAGAAGCTTCTGAAGCCATGACATAATTTTTTGGAATTGTCCAAGCTGTTTAAAGGCACAGTAAACTTTTGACCGACTGGAATTGTGATACAGTGAATTATAAGTGAAATAATCTGTCTGTAAACAATTGTTGGAAAATGACTTGTGTCATGCACAAGGTAGATGTCCTAACCGACTTGCCAAAACTATAGTTTGTTAACGAGAAATTTGTGGTTGAAAAATGAGTTTTAATGACTCCAACCTAAGTGTATGTAAACTTCTGACTTCAACTGTATGTACATGTTCTTATTCCATCCCTTTAGATTTGTGTCTATTCGGTAGTTGTGGAATTGTTAGATTACGTGTTAGATATCACTGCACTGTCGGAACTAGAAGCACAAGCATTTCGCTACACTCGCATTAACATCTGTTAAGCATGTGTTTGTGACCAATAAAATGTGATTTGATTTAGATTTTTTTTATGCTGATTTCTCCCCTGGACTACAGCATTGATCAGCAGGACAGGCATCCCACCCTGACACCAGTAGGTGTCAGTCACTGACAGACAGCCTCTTCCCACTCCCCCAAATCCCCATTTCTCAGATACCACTCTGAACTTGGTGGCCTGAATCCTATAGGGCAAAGTTGGCACAGAGGGTCTGTTTACTGCACTCTCCCGCTGTACAATCCTTCTAAGATATTTGAGCTATATACATTTGTTAAATAGTCATCGAGAGTGTGGTGACATGGATTCATCATTGGTAGAATGAATTCTAATCCTTGTTAGAGTTAATCTACATTTTCGGTAAGTAAGTAGCCTTTTTCAATGATCTCATTGGTTGTGGCTCAGCTCTTTCCAATCAGAGAAGCAGCACCCAAATTAACAGCCTACCACATACCACAGACATGGCGGGGCAGGATGGGAGTGGGGGTGTCGTGGGGGTGAGGTGTTGTGGTAGCGGTAGGGGGACCCAGGGGTACAGGGCTGTTGTGGTTGGGGTGGGGGTGGATGATGCTATGAGGGAAGCTGGGGCAGGGCAGGGTTTCTCTCTTTTAATATCAAACATAGCAAAGATCCACTGCACTGCCAGAACCTGACATCATCATCAACCCTCTCAACTCCCCTTCTAGACGGAGTGTTCCACCCTTGAATTGGAGCATCCCAGTCCCCTCCCTGACAACTGACAGCCCTTGCTGCTTTCCTACTAAATTCATCTACTTCATCATCATCCTCCCCCTTCACCACTTCTGTGTCTGCTATGATTGTCAAAACGCTGGGGAATACGATTGGCCCATTTCACCCTCTGTTATCCCCTAATGAGAACCTTAAAGACTGCGATGCATCAATATTTCACAGCTCCACGGCGTCATCTGAATATTTCCTTTTCATTTGGCCCATTCCAGGTCTTTGTTTATGCCTGCCAGACAGTACAGTCTCAGTACAGTCTCAATACAGTAGGAAAGTAGGGAAGTCAGCACATTATAATATCACTCAGGCTCATTACAGGCAGAGTGAGGGATGGAGAGAGTTGGGTTGCGTAAGTAAGCTGGATCTCCCCCTCTCTCTTTCTATTCTGTCTCTCTCTGTCTCCTTCTCCTCCCATGTGGATTAATGCTGACCCACCACAGTGTCTTTCTCTCCATGTTTCTGCTGGGTGTGTGGGTATTAGACAGTGCTCCCAAGCGATCGCTAAACGCTGTCTGCCTCCTTGGGACTCCCACAAGCCTCTCTCACTTTCTTCACCTCTGTCTTCCTCTATTTCCCAGTTCTCTATCCCTCCCTCCCCTTTTTCTCTCCACAGTCATTGGGCTTAGCATAGTTCATATGAAGGGGGAAGTTGGGCAGTGTGCTATGCTGCAGGGTTGTGAATGATCTAATTGTGCAGGTCTATGACAAAGGGTGTGGGTCTGAGGCTGGGCAGGGCTTGCTCATCAGTCTGTCAGACATGGTAATCTGTCTCCCCCAGAGGAGGGCTGGAGTGAGTCCTCATATCCAGCGCCGCTCTCTGGAAATGATCACTCATCTGCCTACTGAATATTTAGTGTCTTTGTGTATGAGGGAGGATGGGTAGGATTTATTAGCTTGTTTCAAGCCCAGGGCTTTTGTTTATGCTGTATCGAACTTTACAAACTTCACAGGCTGTTATTGGCTGATCAGTGCAGTGTGTGTGGTTTGTATGTATACAGGTTATATAGGTTATACATCTGTAATTGTCTTTGATGTGTATACTTAATGCGTTTTAAGTCATTAACACTATTTTTGCTTTAATAGCGATTTTAAGTCTGTATGTCACGTCTATTGGATATGGTTTGTGTGTAACCACCTCCTTGCTGTATGTTAAGTCTTTTAACCCTGTCTGGGCTGTGTAGATTATAGTGTTTAACCATCTGTGTGCTGCGTCCCCTGCAGGTGGATGAGTTGTATGAGGTGTTCTGTATCCAGAGGATGCTGAGAGAGGGAGCCAGTAAGATGAAGCAGGCCTTCTCTGCCTCTCCCTCCACCAAGGCCACCAGAGAGAGCATATTAGAGGTCAACCGCAGATACAAGGAGTACACAGAGGTGAGGATGGACCCACACATAAATCAGCCTGTTCACCGGCACTATACAATCACCCACTGAAATCGAACACAGCCTGGTGTCAAAGTTTGTCTCCAGTTGTTTGTGTTTGAGCTGATCAGTCTCCTTTCCTCCCCAGAATATGAGCACGTTTGAGGTGGAGCTGGAGAACTTGTTGGGGGAATTCCATATCAAAATGAAAGGTAAGACTGAGGCCAGGGGAACTGCTGTTAGTGTAGACTGAAAAACAAACAAGCAATGATTTCACTGCTCAATTATCTCTCTCTCTCTCTCTCTCTCTCTCTCTCTCTCTCTCTCTCTCTCTCTCTCTCTCTCTCTCTCTCTCTCTCTCTCTCTCTCTCACCCCCCGCCCCTCTCTTTCTACTACCCCCCCTCTCGCTCGCTGCCTCACTCACTCTCCCACCCACCCCCTCTCTCTCTGCCCCGCCCCTCTCTCTCCTCAGGTCTTGCTGGCTTTGCTCGTCTGTGTTCAGGAGATCAGTATGAGGTGAGATGAATTAATATAAGACTTGACTCTCTCTTTCTCTGTCTTTATCATTCCTAACAGGCCCTCCCTGTATCACAAATAGACAACTACTGTATATCTTTCCCAATCTGCAGACTGCCTCGAAAACGGCACTTATGAATATATAAAAACAACCGTTTCTTAGCTTATATCCTTCTCCTTGACCCTGCATCTATCTTTAACCTGTATCTTTGTCTCACCCCCCCTCTCTTTCTCCTCTATCTCTACCCATCTTTATCCCTCTCTGCCCTCTCTAAATCTCTCTTTGTTTCTCTCCCTCCCTCCCTCTCACACCTCTGTCTCCTCCCTCCCTCCGTCTGTCAGATCTTCATGCGGTATGGTCGTCAGCGCTGGAAGCTGAAAGGGAAGATAGAGGTGAACTCCAGACAGAGTTGGGACGGAGAAGAGATGGTCTTCACGCCCCTCATCACAGACCTCATCAACATCAAAGTACAGCACAATCCGTCAATCAACCAACCCACCAATCAACCAATTAATTATATTTATGAAGACATTTTTAAGTCAACGTGCTTTATAGAACCCAGCCTAGAGTACAGTAACCCAGCCCAGAGTACAGTGACCCAGCCTAAAGTACAGTACAGTGACCCAGCCTAGAGTACAGTACAGTAACCCAGCATAGATAACAGTACAGTAATCTAGCCTAGAGCACAGTGACCCAGCCTAGAGCACAGTGACCCAGTCTAGAGCACAGTGACCCAGTCTAGAGCACAGTGACCCAGCCTAGAGCACAGTGACCCAGTCTAGAGCACAGTGACCCAGCCTAGAGCACAGTGACCCAGCCTAGAGCACAGTGACCCAGCCTAGAGCACAGTGACCCAGCCTAGAGCACAGTGACCCAGCCTAGGGCAGTGGAGTTCAGTCCTGGTCTTGGGGAACCACGGAGTGTGCAGGCTTTTGTTCTAGCCCAGCACTAACCCACCTGAATCACCCTCTAACTTCCTGTCTTGACAGAGCTGAACAGGTCTAGCCACTCACATCTTGGTGGGGCAGTGTGACCTTACTTCCTTTCTCTGGTCCAATTAGCTCTAACTTCCTGTCTCTTGTCCAATCAGGTTACCGAGCTGAAGGGTTTAGCCACTCACATCCTAGTGGGCAGTGTGATCTGTGAGACCAAGGACCTGTTCACGGCCATGCCTCAGGTGGTGGCTGTTGATGTCAACGACCTGGGAACAATCAAACTCAATCTGGAGGTCACATGGTTGTAAGTGGACTTAATTAAATGTCTCTGAGTGATGGAAATATTTTTACATTTTGGTTAGTGACAGTTTAATCAGAATCAGAAGGTCACAGAGGAAGTTCACAGAGGAAGGTCACAGAAAGTTATTGGTGTGGTGCAAGGAGCAGAAAAACATGAACAACATACAAACCATATTGTAGGACATTATAAACTACACAATACATACAGTGGTTAGTTACATCAGTGTACGTTGACTACATTAAGTTATACTCTAACGCTGCCCTCTTCTGGAGAATCTGGGTGTCTGCTCCAGTGTTACAGCATTACCATAGTACTGCAGTTCATAGTTCTCTAATGGACTTCCCCTCCTAACTGTCTCTCTGTCCTCCCCCCATGCAGTCCGTTCGATGTGGAGGACCTGACTCTGTCTTCAGGCAACGTGAGCAAGGCCACCGCCCTGCAGAGACGGGTGTCTGTCTACAGCCAGGGCACGCCAGAGACACCCACCTTCCAGGACCAGTCCTTCTTTGTGAGTCCCAGTCAGAGCGTCCTCTCCCTGGGGTGGGATAGGGGAGAGGAGTGGGTGTATAGCACAGCATCCTGCATACTAGCACCTGCTTGCTCACAACACAGGATCCCTCGTTGCACTAACCCTGGAACCCACTTACCCAGGATTGCTTTAAACTGTGAAACTGTGATTGTCTGTCTATGTATTCAACGTATATGTGTCTGTGTGTGCTAACAAAGCAATGGTTGAGTCTGACTAACCCTAACCCACCCGCCACACCCTCCTTGCTCCCCATCCTCCCTCTCACTCCCTGCCTCCCTCCCTCCACCCACCCCTGCTCCCTCCCTCGTACCACCCCCCCAACCCTGCACCCATTCCTCCTCCCTCCACCCCCTGCTACCTGTGAGTGGTAAAGGAGTGGCACCCCCGCCCCTCCCCAACCCAGCATCGCTTCTCCTTCTTCCACGCCCTGAGGAACTCCCTGTTAGAGAAGCTGAGACGCAGTCGCTCCTTTGGCGACCTGGCCTCCCTCCGCCCCAGGCCCAAGTCCAGGCTGGAGGTCTATGTGAGTGAGGTCTGCTACGCTAGTACTAGCCCCGTTTACCCCTGCCTGTGTGCCTTTGCCTGCTTATTTGTTTGCATGGAGTGGCTTGTGTCAGCCTGTGTTCACATCCCAGACTGACACAACAGTAGGAGGAGGGAAAGAGGAGGAGGCTGTGATGTCACTAGACTATTGGAGCACCTACAGGCTCTCTCCTCTCATCTGACTCTCTCTCTATATATATCTCTCTCTCTCTCCTCTCATCTGACTCTCTATCTCTCTCTCTCTCCTCTCATCTGACTCTCTCTCTCTATATATCTCTCTCCTCTCATCTCATCTGACTCTCTCTCTCTATATATCTCTCTCTCCTCTCATCTCATCTGACTCGCTCTCTCTATATATATCTCTCTCCTCTAATCTGACTCTCTCTCTCTCCCCCCTCTTTCTCTCCCTTTCCAGTCCACCCTCCCTGATGACGTCTTTGAGAATGGTGGGTGTGGCAACTCTGAGTGCAAGCGCCTCTCCTTCACCTTTTCCGATACATCAGTCTCCTCCCTCAGCCCAAGCCTCGCCCCAGGCCAGTCCAACCCCGAAATCACTGTCACGCCGCCTGACACGAACCATTGGCCTCAAATACCCCCCAGGGAAGACAAAGGGGTAGAAGAGATGGTTCGGGTGCATGCAGACGTAGTGGAAGAGGAGGGTGAGGAGGAAGAGGAGAGTGGTGACAGCGGCGGTAGCGTGAGTGTTAG
Source organism: Oncorhynchus clarkii lewisi (assembly GCF_045791955.1). Classification (NCBI taxonomy): domain Eukaryota; kingdom Metazoa; phylum Chordata; class Actinopteri; order Salmoniformes; family Salmonidae; genus Oncorhynchus; species Oncorhynchus clarkii. Next base: position 53,227,122 of record NC_092164.1, read on the forward strand.
TCTGGTCAGCGAGGAAGTGGAGTCAGAGTGGGAGAGGGCAGAGTTCCAGCTTAATGTAGGTTCCTCCTCTCTCTGCTCCGAGAGCCAGTTGTCAGCTGTGGCTCCTGAAGATGTGTTCCTGGACCACGCTGGGTCTGACAGGGATGGAGATGAGGACGACAGGTAATATGTGATTGATGTTTTGTCTTTATGATGTTTATTGCACAGAGGCCAAATTAATCTCCCCTCAATGAACTTGTATTATAATCTATTAAATTATTTTCTATTGTCAGCTCGGAGCTGCTGAAACCTGTGGAACTGGACACTGAAGAACCAGGCAACTTGACCAGGCAACTGGTGAGGAGGCTGACGTCGTCCGACATTCTGCCCGAGGTGGTGGGTTTGAGCTGGGCCGGGGAGGGAAGCAGGGCCTTCCTGGAGAGCAGCCTGGAAGAGGCCCTGCACAGCCTGCTGCTGAGGCTGGAATCACTGGGACAACGCTGTAGAGAGCTGCAGGACCTGGAACAGGAAGTGATGCGCCTGGAGGACCTGCTCAAGGTGAGGCCTGGCTTCCATGTCCCCTGTGTCATTCCAAATGGCACCCTGTTCTCTATGTGGTGCACTACCCCATGTGGCCTTGGCCAAAAGTTGCACAATGTATAGGGTACAAGGTGCCTTTTGGGATTTTCCCTGGGATGGGATTTGTTTATTTTTCATAAAGATAAATGATCTGGCAAGGTTTTTAAGGGTGGTAGTTAATGTATGCTGTTAAGATGATTGGAGCTGTATTGTGGTATTGACATTCATTAGAACCCCCCTATGGCTACAGGTGGTCTCCATTAGTATTAGTCTAGCCAACCCCTGGCAGGGCTTTTTAGGGCAGAGTATTTCAGGGTCTCATCTTTCCCTCAGTGCTGTCTCCCGGGCTACTGTAGCAAGTCATCCATGTTCTTATAGCACCTAGTTTCTCTTAGTGCCCTCCAAGCAGGGTTTCAGCATCTCGTGACGTCTTTCCCTCAGTGTCGTCTCCCGGGCCACAGGAGCAGGTCGTCCAGTCTCAGCCTGACGGTTGAGAGCGCTCTGGAGAGCTTTGACTTCCTCAACACCTCCGACTTCGACGACGATGACACGGGTGATGACCACGCCCTCCACCACTCTGTGTTCTTTGACATGGAGGTGGAGAGGATTGGGTGAGTCAAGAGGGAGGGGAAGAGGGAAAGTCCCGTCCCCTGTACTCTCTCTAGGCTACTACACCCTACATGGGAGATAGGCAGGGTCACTACCACTATCTCCTTCTCTGGCCTCTAACCTCTGCCCTGTCACGCCACATCTCACCACAGACAATGAGATTCCACTGGGCCTTTGTGTATCACTGTGTGTGTATCCGTGTGTGTGTATCCGTGTGTGTGCAGTGGTGGAAAAAGTACTAAATTCTCATAATGAAAGTCACCCAGTAAAATACTACTTGAGTAAAAGTCTAAAATGATCCACCACTTGGTTTTATATATATACTTAAGTATCAAAAGTAAAGGTACGAATCATTTAAAATTCCTTATATTAAGCAAACCAGACAGGCACAATTGTATTTTATTTTAAATTTACGGATAGGCATGGTCACATTCCAACGCTCAGACATCATTTACAAACAAAGCATTTGTGTTTAGTGAGTCCTCCAGATCAGAGGCAGTAGGGATGACCAGGGATGTTCTCTGTTTAGTGAGTCCACCAGATCAGAGGCAGTAGGGATGACCAGGGATGTTCTCTGTTTAGTGAGTCCTCCAGATCAGAGGCAGTAGGGATGACCAGGGATGTTCTCTGTTTAGTGAGTCCACCAGATCAGAGGCAGTAGGGATGACCAGGGATGTTCTCTGTTTAGTGAGTCCTCCAGATCAGAGGCAGTAGGGATGACCAGGGATGTTCTCTGTTTAGTGAGTCCACCAGATCAGAGGCAGTAGGGATGACCAGGAATGTTCTCTGTTTAGTGAGTCCTCCAGATCAGAGGCAGTAGGGATGACCAGGGATGTTCTCTGTTTAGTGAGTCCTCCAGATCAGAGGCAGTAGGGATGACCAGGGATGTTCTCTGTTTAGTGAGTCCACCAGATCAGAGGCAGTAGAGATGACCAGGGACGTTCTCTGTTTAGTGAGTCCTCCAGATCAGAGGCAGTAGGGATGACCAGGGATGTTCTCTGTTTAGTGATTCCACCAGATCAGAGGCGGTAGAGATGACCAGGGATGTTCTTTGTTTAGTGAGTCCTCCAGATCAGAGGCAGTAGAGATGACCAGGGATGTTCTCTGTTTAGTGAGTCCTCCAGATCAGAGGCAGTAGGGATGACCAGGGATGTTCTCTGTTTAGTGATTCCACCAGATCAGAGGCAGTAGAGATGACCAGGGATGTTCTCTGTTTAGTGATTCCACCAGATCAGAGGCAGTAGAGATGACCAGGGATGTTCTCTGTTTAGTGAGTCCTCCAGATCAGAGGCAGTAGGGATGACCAGGGATGTTCTCTGTTTAGTGAGTCCACCAGATCAGAGGCAGTAGAGATGACCAGGGATGTTCTCTGTTTAGTGAGTCCACCAGATCAGAGGCAGTAGAGATGACCAGGGATGTTTTCTGTTTAGTGAGTCCACCAGATCAGAGGCAGTAGGGATGACCAGGGATGTTCTCTGTTTAGTGAGTCCACCAGATCAGAGGCAGTAGGGATGACCAGGGATGTTTTCTGTTTAGTGAGTCCACCAGATCAGAGGCAGTAGGGATGACCAGGGATGTTCTCTTGATAACTGTACGAATTGGACCATTTTCTGTCCTGCTAAGCATTCAAAATGTAACGACTACTTTTGGGTGTCAGGGACAATGTATGAAGTAAAAAGTACATACTTTTCTTTAGGAAAGTAGTGAAGTAAGTCGTCAAAAATATAAATAGTAAAGTACAGATATTTCCGCCTAAATAGACACACCCAAAAGTAACTGCTAATCATGTTTAGTTACATGATACTGACATGAAAAAAACTTGCTATATTTGGAAAGAAGACATCTGGGAGATTGAGGAAATTATAAGAAAATAGATAGGAGTTACATAGTTCAGAATACACAAGATCAAGCACACTCAAAATAACAATTTTTATTTTGAAAGTCATTTTTCATTGACAAACTATAAGTGAGTTATTGATGACTAGAGCTGGAAACACATCAGATGGCTTCCACAACGTGAACAATGTCGGAAAGAAATGGGATTGACAGCCCTAACAACTAGAAATGGGCAGATGTTTTAGTAAGTGGTGTCAGGTGTGGTCATGGGACGTTTCCAAATGTCCCTAAACCTCTCCATAGTGGCATATGTCTGTAAATTAAACCATTCCAGTGTTTTACATATTTGCAATCCCTAAGTGCTATTTGTATAAAAACACTTTCTACCATATCGATCTCACTCAAACATTGTGGTGGTGTTATGGGGTATCCAGGGTACATTCAAGTATCCTTTCAACCTCTCCAAAGTGTCTGAACCTAATTGAGATGGTTTGGGATGAGTTGGACCGCAGAGTGAAGGAAAAGCAGCCAACAAGTGCTCAGCATATGTGGGAACTCCTTCAAGACTGCATTTTGAACAGAAGATCTGGCATTTCACCCTTTCCCTCCCTGTGTTTTGTGCAATGCTTGCAGTTCTTTTGTCTTTTGGCTTGTGTGTTGGATAGTGGCGCTCACCTTGAGTGGGGGGTCTTGTGATGGTTGTGAGGTTGCTTTGGGCCCCCAATTCAGCCATTTCCAACACCAGCTGCTCTCGGAAGGCCAACTGAGAGAGGGGTTTGACCTTTTGCTTTGGCCATCTGCTTGTGGAGAATGAAAGCATTTACTGTAGCAATGTCCACAGTGGTAAAAACAAAGTCTTATACCACTTCCTGGTCTGGTGGAGGACCTGGTAGTAGCCTATCAGAGCATCAGATAGGACACCCCCATGCTGGCATCGTAGTCCTTCACAAAAACAGGAATGGGGACATTCGTCCTCACCCGTGCCCCAGTGGCATTTTTCACCTTCCTTGAGACATGGTCATTATTGAATGCCTTATGCTGTGTGGTGAGCATGGTTAATTCCCTAGTGTCCTTCCATTTCACAAAAAGCAGCTTGTTAGTCCTGATCCAACGTATGGTCCTCCTCCGCTGTCTTTGTCATGTTGTTTACCTTGGTCTTTGGGAAAACGACTGTTTTAGGACGAATGGTGCCACATGCCCCTCTTTTTTTTCAAGAGGTCTATGAAAAGCATGGGACTAGTATAAAAAGTGTCCACAAAGAGCTTGTACCCAAGTGAGGGAAAGTCCACCAGCTGCATGACAGAGTCATAACTAAGGCCCTTCCCAGTGGGTGTGATCGCCTTGCCTTCCACGTGTAGGCAGAGGCTGAATCGGCTGGCAGAAAGCGCTTGTAGCCCCATTTCTCTGATTATTTTTAATATATTGCTTTAAGTCAATTCGAGCCTTTGAGGCAACCATGCGCTTATCTATAGATAGATTTTGAGCAGGCTTGAAGTAAGTTCTTCATGCCTCCACCAAGTCATGATAAAGGGGCTTGACCCGTGCAAGACGATCATACCCTGCAGTCCCCTTCTTCTGGTCATTCTCCTGATCCTTTTGTGTGTCACACATGTGAAGTGTACGGTTGATGGCCAAGAATCGGTTTTCACTCATGTTGGAGGTGGGGAACTCGAACCGACAGAGTGGGGACTTGCTCCAGTTGTCAACTAGTCTTGATGGTGACAGGTCCTTCATTCCCCCTGCTGCTTCTTGTCCCCATACTTGTTGGTATTACTAATTAGTATTCCAGTATAGAGGTGATAAAGTAGAGCTGAAACAGCTGCAAGGTGGTGTATGTTTTAAACCTAAATTGTTCTGACTCCACAGCATCTTCAAGGACCGTTTGCCACCTGTCCTCAGTTTCATCTCCCTCTGTTGTGCGGCTTCCACTGCCTCTCCCTCTTCTCTGTTGAGGCCTAGATCTCCTCCCTGCCCCCGCACCTCCAGATGAACTTGCAGAGAGGGGAGGGGTGCCAGGGCCTGCAGTGGGGGTGGTTGAAGGAGGAGTGGGGTCTTTGTCGAGTGATGGATGTAGAACCATCAGACAGATTATAGCAGTGGGGGGTGAAGACCTTGGCCAGCGGGGGTACTAGCTGGGGAGGGGTGGCTCCAAAACGTCATCATCCAAATCCTCGGCATCCTCCACTCTGTGGTGAATAAAATAAAGGGATATATTGTTAAGACAGAATTACAGTTGACAAAATTTACAAAACAACATTACTGTAAAATAAAAACACCAAGCCTAAACTTTATCTGTACAGTGACTTGCATAGAAGGTGTGAAGCACACACACAACGCAAACAGTAACACTTTGGAAACAAAGGCAGAGATGAGAACCACAAATAAACAATGGCCTCTCCAAAGTTACAAGCATGAAACATAGAACATCAAACAGTGAACTGATATAAAACATAGACAAGAACAACTATGTATGATATAACATTGAAATGACTTGCTACATAGGCCTATGTAAACTAAATCCAAAGCACAAAAAGCAGACAACTTATAAAAAACGAAATGCATTTAGTAAATTAGCGATATAAAGTCATGAAAATAATTTACTTCCAGATCTAAAAGTGCATCCAATCGTTCTAGAAGGTTATCGTCATCGGTCGAGGTGAAATCGCTCCCCTGATCCAAGTCCGACTCCAGTATTTTATTCAACGCTTCTATGTCGGTATGCTTATTCATAGATGCCTTCTTTTTAATATCCTGTTTGATATTTTAGAGTTTCCCCCGTTTTTTTCTTTCTTGAGAAGTCATATTTTATTCTAAAGCCATGAAATGAAAGCGATGAAATCTGTTTATAATGTAATGAAGCATGCGTCTCGTCTCGGAGCCAGGTAGCAATAGTTCACATTACACATAAAGGTTCTAGGCCTTGCTTTGTCCCTCCCAGGTCAACTCCATATCCCTGGAAAGCTTATCTCATTGGCTACAAGACTGCCAATGTGCCATAGTAGCCAATCCTCTGTGTAATGGATGCCTACAGCGCGTAAGCAGTCAACATATTTTTGATGCGCAAAGATATAGTCACTCAGTGGACATTCGATGTTGCCATTAAGTCATACATCAGATAACATGGCAATATGCTAGATTTGTTCCTACCAACCTAAAGATGAATCCCATGTGGCTATAGCTCAAATACATATCAAATGGAAGCTTACCTTGTAAAATGTTTGCTGTTTAGTGAAAATGTTGTTGAAAATAAAGAATTGGCCTCTCGGGAGAAAGAGATGGGGTAGGAGGGAGAGAAAGAGAGGGTGGGAGAGAAATAGGGGGTTAGTCACACACACACACACACACACACACAGTGGTTTAAAGTACTTAAATGTAAAGTTTCCATATTTAGGGACCCTATTTGATTTGGTTTCAATTCAGTCTGGTATGAGAATGGTAGCCCCCATCTGCATTCCGGTTAGCGTTGTGAAGCATATACGAAATAAACACGGAATACGTTGATGCACACCAAAAGCCGGGACTCCACAGATCAGGTCTTATTTATCTGCTTGTGACCTACCGTTATCGATCACCAGCCCCCCCTCATCACTCCCCTTCTCTTCCCCCTATCTCTCTCTCCCCCATCTCTCTCTCCCTCTCTCCTACCCTCTCTCTCCCTATCTCTCTATCCCTCTCTCCTACCCTCTTTCTCTTTCTCTCCCTCCTATCCCATCTCTTTCTCCCCTCATCTCCCTCCCCTCATGTCTCTCCTCTCTCGCCCCTTATGTCTCTCCCCTCTCCTTCTCCCCACCTTCTGTCTATCTCCCCTATCTTTCTCTCACCCCATATATTTCTCTCACCCCCCCATCTGTCTCTCCTCCCCTCCTGTTTGTCTCTCTAGCCCTGTGCTTCTGTCCAGAAGAGTCAGGTTAGCAGTCTCTGCCAGGTGTAGGTTCCTTATGGGTAGACTATTGTCTTGTTGCTGTCTGTGACTGTCTGTGTTGCTGTGACTAGTAGTACTCACACACAACTATTTCATGTTTGTAAATTATTTCTTTATTCAGACAAAGGGTACTGCTATGGGATATCCTATCGCTCCTAACTATGTTAATTTGTATGATTTACTATGAAATCTGACACACATCAGTTTCCTTGATCTTTTGTGTGAGGATAATGTAACATACACTGACTGATCTTTACAGGACACCTACTGATAGTAACAGTTTGTTGATGATAGCTGTCACCCGCTTCCCTTGAAAAACAGTTTGCCCTACAGCCAATTCTGTCAAACAAAAAGAATTTGCAAAAAACAATCAGATTGACAGAATGGTCAGATTAATACTGCCATTGAGAAAATTCAAGACATGATCTATTTCAAGGACAGTCTCGCAAAAAGAAGCATTCTTGCGTTCTTACTACCAGCTATTCAAAGTGCTCTGAACAAATTAATGGACTCGTTCACAAACATTGGCATATTCTAAGAGCCGATGACAGTATTGGTAATGTGCTTTCGAACCCTCCCTTGGTCGTATTCTTGCAGGGCATAAATCTGAGATCAACTGGTAAACTCTGACTTACCATCCCAATATACCCCTGCACAACAACTATTTGCGCCTCTACCGGATGGAAAATACAAGTGTAATGTCTGCGCTCAATGCAATGGCACTTACAAATGTAGATCCTTCAAACACCCACAAACAGGGAAACAGAACCCAATCAAAGGTGTCATAACGTGCTCCACTAAGGCAGTTATTTATCCTATAGCTTGTCCTTGTGGTACAAATGATGTGGGTAAAACGAAACGCGAATCAAAAGTACGAATCTTGGGTCATCGTAGCACGTGTAAAAACTTGATGTACACAGTTGTGGGCCACTTTTTAGAAGCGAACCACTTGATTTCGTCCCTACGTTATATCGGCATCACGTCGCCCGTCCTAGGAGAGGGGGTGACCTCTACAATTTATTGATAAATCGAGAGGCTGCCTGGATGTTTAATTTAAAGACCCTTGGTCTCAACGTAGACTTTGATCTGAAGCCATTCTTGTGATTCTACTAATCATTGTAATGTTTGTAGGCTTATTTAGCCAAATTGTATGTATGATATCCATTAGTTTTTTACATGTTCTATTTATATCTGTAAATCAACCAATGATATCAGGCCACAGCCCGCCATGATTACAGACACCTGTGTGTGTCCTTTGACACTATATAAACTAGTGACCCGCAGTGTTTGTCATCATAAACTGGTTCAGCCCTGAATGCTGATTGGCTGACAGCCGTGGTATACCACGGGTATGACAAAACATACATTTTTATTGTGCGAATTACGTTGGTAACCAGTTTATAATAGCAATAAGGCACTTCGGGTTTGTGGTCATGCCTAAGAACAGCCCTTAGCCGTGGTATATTGGCCATATACCACACCACCTCGTGCCTTATTGCTGAATTATACCCTGATGAAGACAGCTTGTCTGTCGAAACGTTGGTTATTAGGTTATTCAATTATTGCATCTGAGCTCCTAGAGTGTGTGGCTCTCCTTTTTTAATTTTTCATGTGTTGCTGTGACTGTCATGCACGTTATGCGGTGTGATTGTTATCGCTGTTGTCAGCCTAACAGTGTCGTGGCTCGGTTTGTTTTTCTGCCCTATGTGTCTCTCTGGCCATGTCCCTCTCCTATCTCTCTCTCCTCTCTTCTTATTCTGTCTCTTTCTGTCTGTCTCAGGTGCCCACTTCCTGTCCAGATCACAATCCTAGAGAATATGTATAATTAAATAAACATTGTAGGGTGTTAAACAGCTACTCATGTTCAGTATCGAGTGTCAGCCAGTAAATGTTATTCTGTACCAGAGCCTCTATATTACGATGGAACATAATGCATTTAACTCTAGCATTACATATCAGGCTGATTTACATACTGTAATATTCTCATGCTTTTAGTAGTGATTGTATTCCATTCTATACTCTGCTGCTGCCCCCTGGTGGTGACTGTGGATCTCCTGTCTGTCTAACAGGCCTGGAGGCCAGCACCCAGAGGCCAGGGGCCACCTGAGTGAAGCCCTGACGGAGGACACCGGGGTGGGCAACAGTGTGGCCGGCAGCCCCCTGCCTCTCACCACTGGCAATGAGAATCTGGACATGGCCATCGTCATTCATCTGCAGTACTGCGATCATCTCATCCAGGTGAATGAACATGCTCCAGTGCCCTCACAGAGGAAATCTGGAAAATGATAGAGAAATGTTTTTCTTATGATATTGTTATAGTCAAGCATGTGTCAAATCCACTGCGCTCCTATTAGGCTGCCTGCAATTTAAATGTCAAACATCATTTTTCCAATTGATAACAAACTAGACTCTGTCATGCTAACGAATTACAGTCTTGAGCAGATGTAGAAAATGAAATTAGCATTGATCTAAGAGTGTGGCCGGGAAGTTCTCTTGTCATTTATTGGCTGCGACTGCATGGAAGAGTGGAGACTAACACAATACTACATGGTTTGGCTAGACTGTGTGCGCACCAACTCAATCTCTGTGTGTAACGACAGCTACTGTCCAGTGGAGGGAGCCCTTGGCAGCGTAGAGCCCAGCTCCAGAAGCTCTCAGCTCAGACTCAGCTGCTAGAGGAACTGGGAGAGATCAGCACAGAATGCCTGGGGAGCATCACCTCGGCTGCTGACGGTGGGTTCTCTCGCTCTCTCTCTCGATCTCTCTCAATACTTTACAGTTGAGTAAATATGAATATAATGGAGGCTACTTTGTACTCTCTCTCTGGGGCAAGGAACTAGGTCAGATAATGAATCTCTATGTCCTCCCTCCTCTCTCTCAGTGCTCCCAGGGCTGGCAGAGCGGCCAGGGCTGATGGCTCTGTGGTCAGAGTGTAGTGGTTCTGGAGGACAGTTTCACACTACGCTGGACCGGGTGCTTAAACACATGCACCACAGCTACACCAGTCCACTGCAGGAGAGGCACCCACACACCACAGCTGAAACAGGTAGGCCTCTCTTTCTTTCTGTGTGTTTGTGTCTTAAAACGTTTTGTGTTTGGAGCTATTTGTTTCCAACATTTACAAAGTGTATGTGAGTGAATCTGATTGATTACACCATAGTTCAGGGGTCATCAGCTCGATTCAGCTGTGGGACGTTTTTTTTTCTTGCGCGGATTTCGAGGGACCGGAACATAATTACAAATCATTTGAGGACTGCAAGAAGCCCAAACAGAGATAATAATTGACTAAGACATAAAAATGTAAAACCTTTCTTACACATATAACCACGTGTCTCTATCATGCGTGGGAATAATTGCGAACAGATTTCCAAAGTTAAAATCACTTGGAGCTGATTTCCTGGTGTTTTTACAGTCTTATGTCCAACATTGAAAATGCTCAAAAAATCAAGACCGTTTTCTTTATTTTTGCTTGTAAAACTTGTGGGCCAAATAAAACCACCAATTAGGGAACCCTGCCATAGTGTAGTGTCCTGTCACTGTATACATCTCACACAGCTGTATGTCCTGTCACTGTATACATCTCACACAGCTGTCTGTCCTGTCACTGTATACATCTCACACAGCTGTCTGTCCTGTCACTGTATACATCTCACACAGCTGTCTGTCCTGTCACTGTATACATCTCACACAGCTGTCTGTCCTGTCACTGTACACATCTCACACAGCTGTCTGTCCTGTCACTGTATACATCTCACACAGCTGTCTGTCCTGTCACTGTATACATCTCACACAGCTGTCTGTCCTGTCACTGTATACATCTCACACAGCTGTCTGTACTGTCACTGTATACATCTCACACAGCTGTCTGTACTGTCACTGTATACATCTCACACGGCTTTCTGTACTGTCACTGTATACATCTCACACAGCTGTCTGTCCTGTCACTGTATACATCTCACACAGCTGTCTGTACTGTCACTGTATACATCTCACACAGCTGTCTGTACTGTCACTGTATACATCTCACACAGCTGTCTGTACTGTCACTGTATACACCTCACACAGCTGTCTGTTCTGTCACTGTATACATCTCACACAGCTGTCTGTCCTGTCACTGTATGCATCTCACACAGCTGTCTGTACTGTCACTGTATATATCTCACACAGCTGTCTGTCCTGTCACTGTATACATATCACACAGCTGTCTGTCCTGTCACTGTATACATCTCACACAGCTGTCTGTCCTGTCACTGTATACATCTCACACAGCTGTCTGTACTGTCACTGTATACATCTCACACGGCTGTCTGTACTGTCACTGTATACATCTCACACGGCTGTCTGTACCGTCACTGTATACATCTCACACAGCTGTCTGTCCTGTCACTGTATACATATCACACAGCTGTCTGTCCTGTCACTGTATACATCTCACACAGCTGTCTGTACTGTCACTGTATACATCTCACACGGCTGTCTGTACTGTCACTGTATACATCTCACACGGCTGTCTGTACCGTCACTGTATACATCTCACACAGCTGTCTGTCCTGTCACTGTATACATCTCACACAGCTGTCTGTACTGTCACTGTATACATCTCACACAGCTGTCTGTACTGTCACTGTATACACCTCACACAGCTGTCTGTTCTGTCACTGTATACATCTCACACAGCTGTCTGTCCTGTCACTGTATGCATCTCACACAGCTGTCTGTACTGTCACTGTATATATCTCACACAGCTGTCTGTCCTGTCACTGTATACATATCACACAGCTGTCTGTCCTGTCACTGTATACATATCACACAGCTGTCTGTCCTGTCACTGTATACATCTCACACAGCTGTCTGTCCTGTCACTGTATACATCTCACACAGCTGTCTGTCCTGTCACTGTATACATCTCACACAGCTGTCTGTCCTGTCACTGTATACATCTCACACAGCTGTCTGTACTGTCACTGTATACATCTCACACGGCTGTCTGTACTGTCACTGTATACATCTCACACAGCTGTCTGTCCTGTCACTGTATACATATCACACAGCTGTCTGTCCTGTCACTGTATACATCTCACACAGCTGTCTGTACTGTCACTGTATACATCTCACACAGCTGTCTGTACTGTCACTGTATACATCTCACACAGCTGTCTGTCCTGTCACTGTATGCATCTCACACAGCTGTCTGTACTGTCACTGTATATATCTCACACAGCTGTCTGTCCTGTCACTGTATACATATCACACAGCTGTCTGTCCTGTCACTGTATACATCTCACACAGCTGTCTGTCCTGTCACTGTATACATCTCACACAGCTGTCTGTACTGTCACTGTATACATCTCACACGGCTGTCTGTACTGTCACTGTATACATCTCACACGGCTGTCTGTACCGTCACTGTATACATCTCACACAGCTGTCTGTCCTGTCACTGTATACATATCACACAGCTGTCTGTCCTGTCACTGTATACATCTCACACAGCTGTCTGTACTGTCACTGTATACATCTCACACGGCTGTCTGTACTGTCACTGTATACATCTCACACGGCTGTCTGTACCGTCACTGTATACATCTCACACAGCTGTCTGTCCTGTCACTGTATACATCTCACACAGCTGTCTGTACTGTCACTGTATACATCTCACACAGCTGTCTGTACTGTCACTGTATACACCTCACACAGCTGTCTGTTCTGTCACTGTATACATCTCACACAGCTGTCTGTCCTGTCACTGTATGCATCTCACACAGCTGTCTGTACTGTCACTGTATATATCTCACACAGCTGTCTGTCCTGTCACTGTATACATATCACACAGCTGTCTGTCCTGTCACTGTATACATATCACACAGCTGTCTGTCCTGTCACTGTATACATCTCACACAGCTGTCTGTCCTGTCACTGTATACATCTCACACAGCTGTCTGTCCTGTCACTGTATACATCTCACACAGCTGTCTGTCCTGTCACTGTATACATCTCACACAGCTGTCTGTACTGTCACTGTATACATCTCACACGGCTGTCTGTACTGTCACTGTATACATCTCACACAGCTGTCTGTCCTGTCACTGTATACATATCACACAGCTGTCTGTCCTGTCACTGTATACATCTCACACAGCTGTCTGTACTGTCACTGTATACATCTCACACAGCTGTCTGTACTGTCACTGTATACATCTCACACAGCTGTCTGTACTGTCACTGTATACATCTCACACAGCTGTCTGTCCTGTCACTGTATACATCTCACACAGCTGTCTGTCCTGTCACTGTATGCATCTCACACAGCTGTCTGTACTGTCACTGTATATATCTCACACAGCTGTCTGTCCTGTCACTGTATACATATCACACAGCTGTCTGTCCTGTCACTGTATACATCTCACACAGCTGTCTGTACTGTCACTGTATACATCTCACACAGCTGTCTGTACTGTCACTGTTTACATCTCACACAGCTGTCTGTACTGTCACTGTATACATCTCACACAGCTGTCTGTACTGTCACTGTATACATCTCACACGGCTGTCTGTACCGTCACTGTATACATCTCACACGGCTGTCTGTCCTGTCACTGTATACATATCACACGGCTGTCTGTCCTGTCACTGTATACATCTCACACAGCTGTCTGTACTGTCACTGTATACATCTCACACGGCTGTCTGTACTGTCACTGTATACATCTCACACGGCTGTCTGTACCGTCACTGTATACATCTCACACAGCTGTCTGTCCTGTCACTGTATACATCTCACACAGCTGTCTGTACTGTCACTGTATACATCTCACACAGCTGTCTGTACTGTCACTGTATACACCTCACACAGCTGTCTGTTCTGTCACTGTATACATCTCACACAGCTGTCTGTCCTGTCACTGTATGCATCTCACACAGCTGTCTGTACTGTCACTGTATATATCTCACACAGCTGTCTGTCCTGTCACTGTATACATATCACACAGCTGTCTGTCCTGTCACTGTATACATATCACACAGCTGTCTGTCCTGTCACTGTATACATCTCACACAGCTGTCTGTCCTGTCACTGTATACATCTCACACAGCTGTCTGTCCTGTCACTGTATACATCTCACACAGCTGTCTGTCCTGTCACTGTATACATCTCACACAGCTGTCTGTACTGTCACTGTATACATCTCACACGGCTGTCTGTACTGTCACTGTATACATCTCACACGGCTGTCTGTACTGTCACTGTATACATCTCACACAGCTGTCTGTCCTGTCACTGTATACATATCACACAGCTGTCTGTCCTGTCACTGTATACATCTCACACAGCTGTCTGTACTGTCACTGTATACATCTCACACAGCTGTCTGTACTGTCACTGTATACATCTCACACAGCTGTCTGTCCTGTCACTGTATACATCTCACACAGCTGTCTGTCCTGTCACTGTATACATCTCACACAGCTGTCTGTCCTGTCACTGTATGCATCTCACACAGCTGTCTGTACTGTCACTGTATATATCTCACACAGCTGTCTGTCCTGTCACTGTATACATATCACACAGCTGTCTGTCCTGTCACTGTATACATCTCACACAGCTGTCTGTACTGTCACTGTATACATCTCACACAGCTGTCTGTACTGTCACTGTTTACATCTCACACAGCTGTCTGTACTGTCACTGTATACATCTCACACAGCTGTCTGTACTGTCACTGTATACATCTCACACAGCTGTCTGTACTGTCACTGTATACATCTCACACAGCTGTCTGTCCTGTCACTGTATACATCTCACACAGCTGTCTGTACTGTCACTGTATACATCTCACACGGCTGTCTGTACTGTCACTGTATACATCTCACACGGCTGTCTGTACTGTCACTGTATACATCTCATACGGCTGTCTGTACTGTCACTGTATACATCTCATACGGCTGTCTGTACTGTCACTGTACACATCTCACACGGCTGTCTGTACTGTCACTGTATACATCTCACACGGCTGTCTCAGTACTGTCACTGTATACATCTCACACGGCTGTCTGTACTGTCACTGTACACATCTCACACAGCTGTCTGTACTGTCACTGTATACATCTCACACAGCTGTCTGTACTGTCACTGTACACATCTCACACAGCTGTCTCAGTACTGTCACTGTATACATCTCACACGGCTGTCTGTACTGTCACTGTATTTATCTCACACAGCTGTCTGTGCTGTCACTGTATACATCTCACACGGCTGTATCTCTCTTCCCTCTCGGTCCTCCACAGTGATCTGGCTGGTGGTGAGTGAGATGGTGGACAGGAGTGAACTGGCCTCCCCTCCTCCCTCGGCCCTGTCCCAGGACGTCCTCACAGTTTTCCAATTCCACAGCTACGTCTCAGAGCACAGTGTTGGGGACATGAAGGAACACCTACTGCAGGTGGCTAGAGAGGGTAAGGCTCAGGACCAACACCCCTTTTTTATCAGCATTCATGTAACTAACTTCCCTTCCTCATCTGTTGGGGGTCCTAGTGTACTAATTTCCTTGGAGGCGGAGTTGTTTATAATCTAGGTGCCAGTCTGTTTTGCTTTAACTAACATTTTGCTGTTTGGCAAGACAATGATGTAGTGTGGAATGTCGAACCAGTCAGTAACCCAAGTTAGAGGTCTGATCTGATGAAGACTGAGGGGTCCAAACATTGACTTGCTACATGGTCCGCTGAACAAAACTTGCTTGTAGCTAGCTATACAGTGCCTTGCGAAAGTATTCGGCCCCCTTGAACTTTGCGACCTTTTGCCACATTTCAGGCTTCAAACATAAAGATATAAAACTGTATTTTTTTGTGAAGAATCAACAACAAGTGGGACACAATCATCAAGTGAAACGACATTTATTGGATATTTGAAACTTTTTTAACAAATCAAAAACTGAAAAATTGGGCGTGCAAAATTATTCAGCCCCTTTACTTTCAGTGCAGCAAACTCTCTCCAGAAGTTCAGTGAGGATCTCTGAATGATCCAATGTTGACCTAAATGACTAATGATGATAAATACAATCCACCTGTGTGTAATCAAGTCTCCGTATAAATGCACCTGCACTGTGATAGTCTCAGAGGTTCGTTAAAAGCGCAGAGAGCATCATGAAGAACAAGGAACACACCAGGCAGGTCCGAGATACTGTTGTGAAGAAGTTTAAAGCCGGATTTGGATACAAAAAGATTTCCCAAGCTTTAAACATCCCAAGGAGCACTGTGCAAGCGATAATATTGAAATGGAAGGAGTATCAGACCACTGCAAATCTACCAAGACCTGGCCGTCCCTCTAAACTTTCAGCTCATACAAGGAGAAGACTGATCAGAGATGCAGCCAAGAGGCCCATGATCACTCTGGATGAACTGCAGAGATCTACAGCTGAGGTGGGAGAGTCTGTCCATAGGACAACAATCAGTCGTATATTGCACAAATCTGGCCTTTATGGAAGAGTGGCAAGAAGAAAGCCATTTCTTAAAGATATCCATAAAAAGTGTTGTTTAAAGTTTGCCACAAGCCACCTGGGAGACACACCAAACATGTGGAAGAAGGTGCTCTGGTCAGATGAAACCAAAATTGAACTTTTTGGCAACAATGCAAAACGTTATGTTTGGCGTAAAAGCAACACAGCTGAACACACCATCCCCACTGTCAAACATGGTGGTGGCAGCATCATGGTTTGGGCCTGCTTTTCTTCAGCAGGGACAGGGAAGATGGTTAAAATTGATGGGAAGATGGATGGAGCCAAATACAGGACCATTCTGGAAGAAAACCTGATGGAGTCTGCAAAAGACCTGAGACTGGGACGGAGATTTGTCTTCCAACAAGACAATGATCCAAAACATAAAGCAAAATCTACAATGGAATGGTTCAAAAATAAACATATCCAGGTGTTAGAATGGCCAAGTCAAAGTCCAGACCTGAATCCAATCGAGAATCTGTGGAAAGAACTGAAAACTGCTGTTCACAAATGCTCTCCATCCAACCTCACTGAGCTCGAGCTGTTTTGCAAGGAGGAATGGGAAAAAATTTCAGTCTCTCGATGTGCAAAACTGATAGAGACATACCCCAAGCGACTTACAGCTGTAATCGCAGCAAAAGGTGGCGCTACAAAGTATTAACTGAAGGGGGCTGAATAATTTTGCACGCCCAATTTTTCAGTTTTTGATTTGTTAAAAAAGTTTGAAATATCCAATAAATGTCGTTCCACTTCATGATTGTGTCCCACTTGTTGTTGATTCTTCACAAAAAAAATACAGTTTTATATCTTTATGTTTGAAGCCTGAAATGTGGCAAAAGGTCGCAAAGTTCAAGGGGGCCGAATACTTTCGCAAGGCACTGTAAGTACCCATGTGAGTTAATTATGTAATAAACTGGCCGTCCATCCCTCAGCTGTGTTTGCGGAAGTCCTGAGCGGCGGCGACTCGGAGCGTTGTCTAAAGGAATTAGAAGAGGTGTCACACACCAGCCTGTGTCCCCAGTTGCAGACTCTCAGGGCCCTGGCCTCCCTCCTCTCCCACAAAGACCCCCAGCTCAGCAAGGCCGCAACTGCCTACATCACTTCCGCTGCCTCTCACACACCCTTTAGGTCAAAGGTCAGTTTTGAAATGGTGTTTCTATTAGCCTGGGAGGGTCAAGGATCAACCCTACTGTCTGTCAAGGTACTCACTAAACCAGCCAGGATTACTGGACAGGTGTGTTATTGCAGGGAACTGAGTTTCTGTGTGTGTGTGTGTGTTTACAGGCGGTGGACTGCTACACACAGTCCTTGTCGGAGGGGGGAGTTCTAACGCAAAGGTCTGCCTGCGCTGCTCTCGGTTGTCTACAGGTCAGTGTATATCTATTTATTTATTTTATTTGAAATCTTACCCTCTTTTCTCCCCAATTTCGTGGTATCCAATTGTTAGAAATTACTATCTTGTCTCATCGCTACAACTCCCGTATGGGCTCGGGAGAGACGAAGGTCGAAAGCCATGAGTCCTCCGAAACACAACCCAAATGGAATATTGCGAGGCCTCCCGGTTGGTGCAGTGGTCTAGGGCACTGCAGCGCTAGCTGTGCCACCAGAAACTCTGGGTTCGCGCCCAGGCTCTGTCGCAGCCGGCCGCGACCGGGAGGTCCGTGAGGTGACGCACAATTGGTCTTCCGGGTTAGTGAGGGTTTGGCCGCACTGCTTCTTAAACCAATGTGTCAGAGGAAACACTGTGCACTGCGCCCGGCCAAGGATATCAAGGATATCCTACCGGCCAAACCCTCACTAACCCGGAAGACCAATTGTGCGTCACCCCATTTCCATGGAAGATAAAGTGAAGTTTGTATGTCTGTATGTTTGTCTGTATGTTCCTGGTCTTAGTAAGATTGATTTATTAATCAAGTAATTAATATTCATTATGTCTCCCTGCGTGACATTCCTTATGAACTTCTTCAGTGGCTTAGTCTCCTTTCATCAACGTACCGGTTATGAAGTGAACCTGTTCTTCTCTCTGTCAGGCGGTAGAGAGTATTCGAGCGGTGGTGTTGCTGTGTGACTCGGCAGACGAGGAGCTTCACCACATTGCCATAGAAACCCTGCTCACCTTGGGTGAGTGGTTGACAAACAATGTCTGTTTTAGTGAACCTTGATCCATTTTCAAATGGTTGAGGTCTAACATCTCCTTCTCTTTCTTTCTTCTGCCGATGACGGTCCCCAGGAGAGGAGGGGCGTCTGGCGTATGAGCAGCTGGACACGGTGCCCAGGGAGCTGGTACAACTGGGGACAAGGCGAGGGACCGCTGTCACCACCGCCTTCTGAAAGCACAGGTCTAATTAACTTAACCTAGGAGCATCATAACCACAGGAGGGGGACAACCCCCTCACCCCCAACAGTCCAACAGTCCGGGCCTCCCTCCACCTTGCCTGAACATTTGAATGGACACAGCTAGGGGGAGGGGCCTGATCAAAGCAGAGGAGCCCAACTCATCATCAAAGGGCCACATGTCTCATCCTTCTCAACAGACTGGTCTAAATCCTAGCTGTCCACTGACCACCACTATTAAGCAATCTCTCACTGCACAGACAGAGCCTATTTACTATCATAACTATTATTATGAATCTTATTATCACGGTTGTGTTTGACATTGTTATTATCAGTATCACAGTTATGATTGCTTTATATAACTGCTATTAATTATTTGTTTTAGTAAGTGACGTTCACATTAGTCGACGGCTATTTGTACTTTTGAATTGCACTGTGGCAGGCATGTAAATATCATAGCACAGCATTAAACTCTGTGTGATAATGAGTGACGCATCGAAATGGATCGAGTTGGTGTTTTTCTGATATGCACCGTTGAGTTTCAGGGATTTTACAGACCGTTTGAACACTTTCTGTCAGAGTGTGTCATGGATGAGAAGTCAGAAGACAGATTCAGGTTGCTCAGGAGGAGGTAGTTAAGCAATGTTCGCAATCTCACGTCATCAACATGCAAAAAGAGGAAGACGGTGTCTTACCGGCCAGCAATGTCCTCACTTCATCAACATGCACAACGTGGAGAGAATCATATACTTGGACTGCTTAACAAACTCTTCTACCCACACATGCCTGGGATCTGCATTCAGAGTTTGATTGAATGTCTGCTTGCTGGGAACTGATTTGAGATCAGTTGTTTAAGCCACTGGAGGAGATTGATCAGAATCTATTGTTTTGGAAGCAGGTTGGCCTCCATGCATGTGCCCATTACTACATGTACTGCTCTTTTCATCCTATTGGTACTAATGCAGTCTAGGAGTATGTGTTAGTTAGGTAATGTTAGTGAGAAATGAGAACGTAACTGCTCCATAGCGGTACAGATCAGAACCAAGGGGTTTGTATAAGTTGGGATGTTGCCGAGGCTATAGTGCTCCGTATAGCTTCTTATGCCTATTGTAACTATACTACTGAGTCCGTGGCCTCTTTGCCACGACAACAAAACATGTTTGTTTCTCAACCTAATTTATTTACTTATTTACACGTCACATTTTGGATTCTAATATTCTTTCATTTGCATGTACTTTTTTGAGTAAGAGGGCAGAATGCAGATACTAGTAAAATTGTTTCATTTTCTGCTTCTGGTTGACATTTCAAATATTGGCCTCAAATTCATTTTGGGAATGATCTTGCTTACATATAATGTAACTCAAAATGTGGATTTGTTTAGCTCTTTTGGAATTTGTTTATGCGTTTTAAAGGAAAAATCCACTCAAAAACTATATTTTGGGACAGTATCCACAGTAGACTAATGAAAAGAAATACCAAAAAGCTGTTTGAGTGGATTCTTCCTGTAAGTAGAATGAATGGCTGGTTATTATTTGGAGAGGATTTGCCAATATCATATAGCTTTGGTCCAAATGGGACAGTAGATATTAGAGAATGTTTCTTTATTACGCAAGTGACGCATAACCAAAGTAAAGCCTGAATTTAAGAAAATCATCTTTTGTAAGAATGAATGATGAACCTATCTGCAACCTGGCCTCTACACCCAGACTCACCTGAAAAGCACAACAATATTAATCAATGTTATCTAAATGATCATCCCAATCCTGCGACATTACATCGGGTTCTAACTAATTGCACACTCTCCAAAAGCCATAGCGATGAAATAGGTGTATTTAAGGCAGTAATATGTGTGATAATGTTATTTTTTTATTTTGTATATTAAAGCTGTAAGTGTGAGTTGTTCAAATTGAAGATGGCTTTTTGTTGTTCTATGTCAAAGTGTGGCCTTGTGTTCGTTGAACATGGTCTATATTTTGAGTAACAATGCCTGTTTCTCCCATGATGTGAATAACATTACAGTATTTTAGTAAGATGATACTAGTTACTTCAAGGACTAACTCTAACAACATCCTTGTTGTTTTTTTTTCTCCACGAGGCCTCTGCTTACTTTCTACTAAAAATGACCAGTGTTGTGAATTGACATTTTGCTTCTATTCCAATCCAAGTCATCAGATTAAAGACGTAGGTCAAATAATTCAACGTTGTTTAATATTCATCATATTTTATGTAACCACACATGATTTGCATTATATCTTTACATTATGGTAAACCTTGGACTTGAACAGAAAGCACACAGAAAGGTCATGTCACATAGCTTCAGTAGACTGCATTACATTATTTTCTCCTATTG
Organism: Oncorhynchus clarkii lewisi; assembly: GCF_045791955.1. NCBI lineage: Eukaryota > Metazoa > Chordata > Actinopteri > Salmoniformes > Salmonidae > Oncorhynchus > Oncorhynchus clarkii. Next base: position 53,248,216 of record NC_092164.1, read on the forward strand.
GTTTACAGTATTTCTCCTGCTCAATGAAAGTGGCAATAAAGTTTATTTTTGCATAATTCTGAAAATGTTGTCCGATTGTTTCATTTATTGGAAATACATGGGATATGGATCAGAAGTTCACAGGTTGTAATCTTGCCGATGCCTTTTCTTAAAATAGGGCCACTGTAACGGTTTTCTTTGGGTGAAGTAGAGTCGGACCAAAATGCAGCGTGGTTGTTATTCATGTTTTTTAATGAAGAAACTGAACATGAACAAACTAACAACAATAAACGTGAGAAAACCTAACAGCCTATCTGGTGACAACAAAACACAGAGACAGGAACAATCACCCACAAAACCCAACACCAAACAGGCTACCTAAATATGGTTCCCAATCAGAGACAATGACTAACACCTGCCTCTGATTTAGAACCATATCAGGCCAAACATAGAAATAGACAAACCAGAAACACAACATAGAATGCCCACCCAGCTCACGTCCTGACCAACACTAAAACAAGGAAAACGCACACGAACGATGGTCAGAACGTGACAGCCACCTTGCATGTGGTTTACGTGATCTGATCAAGAGGAGCCAATCCCAAGGGGACTCCCAATCACGGCCGGTTGTGATACAGCCTGGAATTGAACCAGGGTCTGTAGTGATGCCTCTTGCACTGAGATGCAGTGCCTTAGACTGCTGCCTCCCGAGCATCTGCCCAGCCCAGCATTCTCACTCTCCCATCCCTACTGCCTACATTGTTTGCCACTTGGCCTTAAATCATACCAATTTGTTTTTCTCAGTTGACCATGCTATTAAAATATTAAAATTGTGTCAACGATGGGCGATTAATAGACTTCCAAGTTTTTTTTGAATACATTTTTTCAAGATGAGTTGTAAGAAGAGAATTGTCCAGCCCATCGGGTATCTCACAACACCCCCATATGCCATGTCTTGAAATATGCAGACAGACGGAATAAAAGTAAGTTTACATTGTCATAGAGTTGAAGTCAGAAGTTTACATACACCTTAGCCAAATACATTTAAACTCAGTTTTTCACCATTCCTGACATTTAATCAGAGTAAAAATTCCCTGTCTTAGGTCAGTTAGGATCACCACTTAATTTTAAGAATGTGAAATGTCAGAATAATAGTAGAGAGTGATTTATTTCAGCTTTAATTTCTTTCATCACATTCCCAGTGGGTCAGAAGTTTACATACACTCAATTCGTGTTTGGTAGCATTGCCTTTAAATTGTTTACTTTGGGTCGAACGTTTCGGGTAGCCATCCACAAACTTCCCACAATAATTTGGCCCATTCCTCCTGACAGAGCTGGTGTAATTGAGTCAGGTTTGTAGGCCTCCTTGCTCACACACACTTTTTCAGCTCTGCCCACAAATGTTCTGTGGGGTGGGGCCATCACAAAGGTCAGGGCTTTGTGATGGCCACTCCAATACCTTGACTTTGTTTCCTTAAGCCATTTTGACACAACTTTGGAAGTATGCTTTGGGTCATTGTCCATTTGGAAGACCCATTTGTGACCAAGCTTTAACCTGACTGATGTCTTTTGATATTGCTTCAATATATTGACAATTTTCCTGCCTCATGATGCCATCTATTTTGTGAAGTGCACCAGTCCATCCTGCAGCAAAGCACCCCCACAACATGATGCTGCCACCCCTGTGCTTCAAGGTTGGGATGGTGTTTTTTGGCTTGCAAGCCTCCTCCTTTTTCCTCCAAACATAATGGTCATTATGGCTAAACAGTTCCATTTTTGTTTCATCAGACCAGAGGACATTTCTCAAAAAAGTATGATCTTTGTCCCCATGTGCACTTGCAAACCGTAGTTTGGCTTTTTCATGGTGTTTTGGAGCAGTGGCTTCTTCCTTGCTGAGCGGCCTTTCAGGTTATGTCGATATTGGACTAGTTTTACTGTGGATATAGATACTTTAATACATGTTTCCTCCAGCCTCTTCACAAGGTCCTTTGCTGTTGTTCTGGGATTGATTGCACTTTTCGCACCAAAGTGCGTTCATCTCTAGGAGACAGAACGCGTCTCCTTCCTGAGCGGCATGACGGCTGCGTGGTCCCATAGTGTTTATACTTGCGTACTATTATTTGTACAGATGAACATGGTACCTTCAGGCGTTTGGAAATTGCTCCCAAGGATGAACCAGACTTGTGGAGGTCTACAATTAATTTGAGGTCTTGTTTGATTTCTTTTGATTTTCCCATGATGTCAAGCAAGGAGGCACTGAGTTTGAAGGTAGGTCTTAAAATACATCCACAGGTACACCTCCAATTGACTCAAATGTCAATTAGCCTATCAGAAGCTTCTAAAGTCATGACAACATTTTTTGGAATTGTCCAAGCTGTTTAAAGGCACAGTCAACTTAGTGTATGTAAACTTTGGACCCACTGGAGTTGTGATACACTGAATTATAAGTGAAATCATTTGTCTGTAAACAATTGTTGGAAAAATTACTTGTGTCATGCACAAAGTAGATGTCCTAACCGACTTGCCAAAAGTCGGAACCCCCCCCCCCCAGCTGTTCAGAGATCATCTGCCTCCAGAGATAAAAATGTTTTATCCCAAGAGGGTGTGACACCTACTCCTATTGCCTGCTGCATGAATTATGATCTGCTGATCTGTTCACCATCTGCCCTGGCCTGACTCCCCCTGTCCTGTACAGATACCCCACCACACTTCCCCCTCTCTCCCGCTTTTGCTTGCCTACAGCTCTCACGCACTGTTGTGGCTAGCCCCAAGTCATTAATCAAATCAAATCAAATGTATTTATATAGCCCTTGGTACATCAGCTGATATCTCAAAGTGCTGTACAGAAACCCAGCCTAAAACCCCAAAACCGCAAGCAATGCAGGTGTAGAAGCACTTCATTATTGTTTTGTGCTTTTTGATATTTTGTTATTTGCCTCATGACTCCTGTATGTTTTGTTGACTATGAACTTTCTTGTTTACCCAACTGTGGGACAGGCTGTTTGTTCCCACACTAGGTACTCTGACTCTCTATTGGTTGCAATGACTTTTGGCCTCCCATCCTATTCCAACCACCTATCGCCGGCTTTGTATTCATGTTACCTGATGAAATTGCTGTACAATATGATCTTGTTGCCATCTAATGCACATTCAAATGTCATAAATCAACACTGCAGAGCTCTTCCTGTCCTCTGCCGTGCCTTGATTGTATTAATGCTGATGTCTGGAAATGTGCATGTACACCCTGGCCCATCGTCTACAGTTGCTAGCCCCAATTCTGACTTGTGCTCTGATATCTGCTTCACTGATTTCTGCTCTCGTAAAAGCCTGGGTTTTCTGCACGTTAACACTAGAAGCTTATTACCTAAAAATGTATAAATTGAAGGTGTGGGTTCACAGCTCCAATCCAGATGTGTTGGTCATTACTGAGACGTGGTTAAGGAAGAGTGTTTTGAATACTGATGTTAACCTTTCTGGTTATAACCTTTTTCGGCAAGACAGACCTTCCAAAGGTGGGGGAGTGGCAATCTTTACCAAGGATCACCATCAGTGCTCGGTTGTCTCCACCAAGTCTGTCCCCAAACAATTTGATTTGCTGGTTTTAAGCATTAAACTTTAAAATAGCTATTTGTTGACTGTTGCTGGGTGTTATCGTCCTCCATCAGCACCGGCCTGTACCCGACCTGCCCTACGCTCTCTCCTGGCCCCTTAAACTAAGTCTGAATTTGTCCTGCTAGGTGACCTAAACTGGGACATGCTTAAACCATCTGACCAAGTCCTAAAGCAATGGGACTCCCTAAATGTTTCTCATATTATCACCAATCCCAAGGTGTGACTCCAAACACCCAGAAAAGGCGACTCTCCTCAATGTTATCCTCACAAATAATCCTGATAGGTATCAGTCTGGTGTTTTCTGTAATGACCTTAGTGATGACTGTTTTACAGCCTGTGTTTGTATTGGCTGCTCAGTCAAACGACCTGTCCTGATTTGTCAGACGCTTGCTAAAAAACTTTAATGAGCAAGCCTTCCTTCATGGCCTGGCCTCTGTAAATTGGTATAAAATTAGCATGATCCCCTCTGTTGAAGATACTTGGACCTTTTTTGATATGTTCAGTGGTATTGTAAACAAACACACCCCCATAAAGAAAATGATCATTAAAAACAGGTTCAGCTCCTGGTTCAACCGTGATCTTGCAGAGAATTTAATTTGGTGAAAGGCTCAGCCCACGCATACTCAGGCTGACTGGCTCTCTTTCAGGCAAATGAGAAATAAGTGCTCTCAGGCTATCCGGAAGGCCAAAGTTAGTTACTTAAGGAGCAGTTGCCTCTCTCAAGGTCTAACCCCAAGAAGTTCTGGAAAACGGTTACAGACCTGGAGAATAAACCCTCCTCACAGCTGCCCATGTCCTTTAATGTTGATGTGGTTGTTACTGACAAGAAGCACACGGCTGAGCTCTTTAATCACCACTTCATTAAGACATGCTTCATATTTAACTCAGCCATGCCTCCTTGCCTGTCCCAACATTTCCTCATCTCCCACCCCTGCTAATGCGACAAGCCCCCACTGCTCCTCCCTGTTTTGCCCCTGCACCGTTAAAGTTTCTCCCTGCAGGCGGTCACTGAGTCCGAGGTGCTAAAGGAGTTCCTTAAACCATCTGGGTCAGATGGTTTAGACCCTTCTTTAAGGTTACTGCCCCTATCATCGCCAAGCCTGTCTCTGACATTTTTTTTTACCTGCCTCTCCTCTCTGGGGTGATTCCCATTGGTTGGAAGGCAGCAACGGTGCATCCTTTATTTAACGGGGGAGATCAAATTGATCCTAACTGTTATAGGCCTCTCTATGTTGCCGTTAATCAGAAGTGTTGGAAAAACTTGTCAATCAACTGACTGTCTTTCTTGATGTCTATAGTATTCTCTCTGGTATGCAGTCTGTGTGTCACTGCAACCTTAAAGGTTCACAATTGCCATTGATTCTAAGCAATGTTGTGCTGCTATTTTTATTGACTTGGCCAAAGCTTTTGATTACGGTAGACCATTACATTCTTGTGGACTGGCTAATGAATATTGGTGTCGCTGAGGGGTCTTTGGCCTGGTTTGCTAACTACCTCTCTCAAAGAGTGCAGTGTATAGAAAGTCAGAACATCTGCTGACTCAGTCACTGCCTGTCACCAACGGAGTACCCCAAGGCTTGATCCTAGGCCCCACGATCTAAATTTACATCAACAAAGATTACAGTTTTATACTCAGCTGGCCCCTCCCTGGATGTTGTGTTAAACGCTCTGCAACAAAACATTCTCTGCTCTTAACCCTGTTCTGAACACCTCCAAAACAAAAGTCATGTGATTTGGTAAGAAGAATGCCCCTCACCCCACTGGTGGGTCCTGGAGGACTGGAGTTGGGAAACACTGAGCTAGAGGATGAGTGTGTACTTTCCCACAGCCTCTTAACCTTCCAGCAGTGACATACTCATCACACGGTCACCTCTCCTCTTTGTTTGTCCTTTTAGCCCTGTTTACACCCGACTTGCCTAGTTAAATACATTTAAAATATATATAAATTCTACTCATTAGTTTATACTGGATACATTTGTTAACTGTGATTTCATTAGTTATGGTTCAACTTTCCTTCCACCTTGTGCCTACATCAGTTATTGTTAAGTCTTGGTTCCAATAGTTTAAGAGATTGTCAGTTGGATATGCTCTCTGCAAGGTTTAGTATATCTTCCCTATCATATTAACATCATTTTCTGGCTGCCAAAGTTTTGGGATTTATTTTAGTTAATAACAAGCACTCCACCGAACACAAGTTATTTTAAATCTACAGTACACCAGTCTAAAATGTGGACACGCTTAGGACACAGGACACATGTTATCACCAGGTGTAAACAGGGCTAAAAGGAGAAACAAAGAGGAGAGATGACAGTGTAAAGAGTATGTCACTGCTGGAAGGTTAAGCGGCTGTGGGAAAGTACACACTCATCCTCTAGCTCAGTGTCCCAACTCCAGTCCTCAAGTACCCCCAACAGCACACATTTTCGTTGTAGCCCCAGACAAGCACGCCTGATTCAACTTATCAAGCCCTTGATGTTTGTTTGTCCCGGGCTACAATGAAAATGTGTACAGTTCGGGGTACTCGAGGACTGGAGTTGGGAAACTTAACTAGCTGACTTTACAAAGTTTTCTAACAAGAGAAAAAAGTTGTGTTCAGATGGGGATTATCAGCCTACATATACCAGCAGATAAAGTCCTGTGCTTGTGTGATTGGTATTTCCATAGAGAAAGAACTATCCGTGTCTGGATATCGCTGAAGTAATTCTACTTGCATAAAGAATGTAGATGCATCACAATGGTTAGAGAATTTTGTATTCCATCTCAAGCATTCCGATCCACACACATTCAGCTGAACACAGAGGAAAACTGACACCATGATTCAGCGAATTGCATTATTTTACAGCAACCATATCAAAAACTACCTGTTTCCCAATGATGAGGGGTCTGATGAAGGCAATAAGAACTTGCACTATAAGAAGATTAGACTAGCAGGCCAGGACATTCAGAACACAGAACTGCCTCTGGAGAAGAGAGTACTGGCAGTCCACAACATTGGCCTACTGGGATACACAGGTATAGTGTAGTATAAGAAACAAGTGTGCTTAATGCTTAAACCTTATTCAACACTTTGTAAAGTAGTAAACTATATTGATTGAAATAAAGAGAAGAAACCTGCAATCACTGAATAGGTGTATCTCAGGGCTCTCCAACTCTGTTTCTGGAGAGCTACACTCCTGTAGGTTCACAGAAACCTCAGTCATAACTAACCAGATTCAGCATATCAATTAGCTAATTATATTAGAATCAAGTGCGCTAGATTAGGGTTGGAGCTAAAACCTACAGGATGGTAGCTCTGCAGGAATCGAGTTGGAGAAACCCTATATTTAGCTAATCAACACTTTTCGTACTGTAGCAGAGGCTACAAAGGTCACCATGACAACATAATCTATTGTTTTAACACAAATGATAACCATCCTACGGGAGCTCTGTGTAAACCGTATTATGTAATGTTTTCTGGTGGCAGGTAGCCTAGAGGTTAAGAGCTTTGGGCCAATAACCAAAATATTGCTGGTTCGAATCCCGGAGCCGCCTAGGTGAAAAATCTGTCGATGCAATTAACCTGAGATTATCCATTATATTATGCTCAAGGTCAAATCAAACTTTTTATGCGCCGAATACAAAACCAGTGCAGACGTTACTGTGAAATGCTTACTTACAAGCCCTTAACCAAGAGTGCAGGTCAAGAAAAGATTTACCAAGTACACTAAAATAAAAAGTAACACAATAAGAATATACAGGGGGCACCGGTACCAAGTCAGTGTGCGGGGTTACAGGCTAGTTGAGGTAATTTGTACATATAGGTGGGGGTGGTGACTATGCATAGATAAACAGCAAGTAGCAGCAATGTACAAAAGGGAGGGGGGGGTCAATGTAAATTGTCCAGTGGTGATTTTATTAATTGTTCAGCAGTCTTATGGCTTGGGGGTAGAAGCTGTTGAGGAACCTCTTGGTCCTAGACTTGGCGCTCCAGTGCCGCTTGCTGTGCGGTAGCAGAGAAAACAGTCTTGGGTCAGACAATTTTATGGGCTTTCCTCTAACTCTGCAAAAAAAGAAACGTCCTCTCACTGTCAACTGTGTTTATTTTCAGCAAAATTAACATGTGCAAATATTTGTATGAACATAAGATTCAACAACAGACAAACTGAACAAGTTCCACAGACATGGGACTAACAGAAATGGAATAATAATAATAAATCAAAAGTAAGTCAGTAGCTGGCGTGGCCACCAGCTGTATTAAGTACTGCAGTGCATCTCCTCCTCGTAGACTGCCCCAGATTTGTCAGTTCTTGCTGTGAGATGTTACCCCACTCTTCAACCAAGGCACCTGCAAGATCCCTGACATTTCTGGGGGACTGGCCCTAGTCCTCACCCTCCGATCCAACAGGTCCCAGATGTGCTCAATGGGATTGAGATCTGGGCTCTTCGCTGGCCATGGCAGAACACTGACATTCCTGTCTTGCAGAAGTCACCCACAGAACGAGCAGTACGGCTGGTGGCATTGTCATGCCAGGATGAGCCTACAGGAAGAGTACCACATGAGGGAGGAGGATGTCTTCCCTGTAAAGCACAGCGTTGAGATTGAGCTTGTTGTCATTGCAGGCAGTCCAATGATGCTGTGACACACAGATCCTCCACCTCAATCCCGTACCAGAGTACAGGCCTCGGTGTAACACTCATTCCTTTGACGATAAATGCGAATCTGACCATCACCCCTGGTGAGACAAAACCGCAACTCGTCAGAGAAGAGCACTTTTTGCCAGTCCTGTCTGGTCCAGCGACTGTGGGTTTGTACCCATAGGCGACATTGTTGCCGGTAATATCTGGTGAGGACCTGCCTTACAAAAGGCCTACAAGCCCTCAGTCTAGCCTCTCTCAGCCTACTAAGGTCAGTCTGAGCACTGATGGAGGGATTGTGCATTCCTGAAGTAACTCGGGCAGTTGTTGCCATCCTGTACCAGTCCCGCAGGTGTGATGTTCGGATGTACCGATCCTGTGCAGGTGTTGTTATAAGTGTTGTTATACTGATTTTTAGTGTAGTATGTCACCACAGGTGGCTCATAGTTCAATGGCTGAGAATTCTAAACCCACATGAGCTAAAAGTACCCAAAAGCAGAGTTAATTTGACCATTGGAAAAATAGCTACTGTGTAAATACTGCAATGTGGGTTGGATTGAACTGAGCCCCTAATCTTCATTTTCAAGGTGATTGCACTTTCTTTCAACACAATGTTGCAATATGCAAGTCTACGTTTAGCATCATTTTTGCACCCCATTGGGGATTTGAATTACATTGCAAGTGAAAAATCGATGTCAGGAACTCAGCGCATTACCACAGTGAGATAACTGGCCAGACTGATTTGCTCGGCATGCCGCGCGTTACCACAGTGAGATAACTGGCCAGACTGATTTGCTCGGCATGCCGCGCGTTACCACAGTGAGATAACTGGCCAGACTGATTTGCACGGCATGCCGCGCGTTACCACAGTGAGATAACTGGCCAGACTGATTTGCTCGGCATGCCGCGCGTTACCACAGTGAGATAACTGGCCAGACTGATTTGCTCGGCATGCCGCGCGTTACCACAGTGAGATAACTGGCCAGACTGATTTGCTCGGCATGCCGCGCGTTACCACAGTGAGATAACCGGCCAGACTGATTTGCTCGGCATGCCGCGCGTTACCACAGCGAGATAACTGGCCAGACTGATTTGCTCGGCATGCCGCGCGTTACCACAGTGAGATAACTGGCCAGACTGATTTGCTCGGCATGCCGCGCGTTACCACAGTGAGATAACTGGCCAGACTGATTTGCTCGGCATGCCGCGCGTTACCACAGTGAGCCAACTGGCCAGACTGATTTGCTCGTCGTGGACATTATTTTATTAGAGCATGCCAGTGGACTTCTAAGTGTGCTTTAGTGAGAAAGTGTTGGGATCAGGTTCGACTACATGTACCCACCACAAAATTATTCATAAGCAATTTCACCCACCTACAACTTCACCAGAATGCATTTTATTAACTTGAATGGGTTGGGCAGAGGCTGAATTTGGGGTTTAGTTACACCATTTAACCCTAATTGCTCATGTAAGTCACTCTGGATAACAGCTTCTGCTAAATGTTTCGACATCCAATTGCGCAAAACTGTCGTGGTGAGGTATAACTCCTGTGGGCTAATTTGACCTGTTGGGGCATACTGACACAATGGACTGTTTTGGTCTCTGTATGCTAATTAAATTAATAAATGACATGAAAACAGCTAAATGCATGTGTTTGGTACCACTGCACTGCTCAAATTAACTCCAAGATTATATTAATTGTCTTGTGAAATCAGAGCACATTGCAAAGCCATCGTGTGTCAATGTTTGATATGTAGCTACTGAAAGTAGATAGATACACCCCAAAAGAAGTACTTTGCCTCTGAAAAGTATTACACCATTTCCCCAGGTGGCTATGCAGCAGCAACCTGTGCTGCAGAGTACATGCCAGCCATGGCAGACTTCCTCAAGCAGCACAGCCTGTCAGATGACCAGAGGATCTCTGTGCTAGAGGGGCTGTCTGGTGTCTGTTATGTCCACTTGACCAACCAGAAGCAGGCCCACTCAATAGGCCTCTACGCCACACTACAGGTAGCCTAGAGAAAGGTTATTCAACACTTACCCTATGAGGTCCAGAGCCTGCTGGTTCTGTTCTGATAATTCATTGCACCCAGCTGGTGTCCCAGGTCTAAAGCAGTCCTTGATTAGAGGGGAACAATTAAATGCAGTGGCATTGTGGTAGAGTTGGCATTTAAAGGGCCTGGAGGTTAGAGCAGCAGGTAGGGACAGCAGTTAACTCTGGCTATAGATGGTCACCTGCCATTGTGGCCTTGAGCAAGGCACTGAAGCCATAAAATAGCATTGTTGCATAAAATTCCCAGCCAAAAATGTGTCTGACAATTTAGTACGCAATCTTCACCTACAGGAGCTGATGGACCCCACCTGCCCACTGTCTCTATCCACCAAGGCTAAAATGTGGAGCTGCTACTTGCTCAACATCCTGTGTTGTAACAACATCCCAGTTATACGCACCTTGGTGGGGTCACAGAGCCTGAGGCTGACCCTAGAGGCTCTGGAGGGACAGGACTGGTACGGCTGGCCGAAGAACTATGCCAGGGAACTGCTCTGCATGCTAGGGTTCTGGGCACCACAGGTTGTTACAGCACTAGGCGCAGGACAGGTTACAGTGCAAAACTATGGCTCTTAAGCAAACTCATTTCTGATGCCTTTGTTTGAGGTCAGGTTTAAACATAGGCCAACCGATGTCACTATTCTTTTGGAAGTTTGAGAAATTAAAATGCAAATTAGTAAAAAAAAAAAAGTTTATTTCACAGAAGTCCAGAAGCATATGTACAGAGCGCATTAAAACAGCACTATAATGAACATTTCTCAAACATAGGTTAACACAAATAGATTTAAAACAGCAAAGATAAAACAAGGGAAACTTCCATTTTCATAAATCAGGTGGTAAACTGTTGTGGTTTATCAAAGTAAAAATCTTATGCAAATAAGGCACAAGTATCTCTTTAGATGTAAGCAGAGAAAATATATAACTACAGAATGGCAAGTCCATAACATAGTCCAGACATCTCCCAAAGTTGAGTTTCACCAGTATACTGGAGTTCTGTCACTCAATCATCCTCTGAGGGTTCATCTTCCTGTTGTTCTGTGACATCATCCAAGACATCAGCCCTGGGTGTGAAATCACTGCTGGTACATTGGTCATCAGATTCATCTAGCGCTTTCAACTCATCTTCGGTACCAAGGGTGATCTCTCTCAAGTCATCCAGACTTTCCGGACTCTTTCCAGTCAACCTCTGAGGAGACAGAATGAGCTTTGAACATCACAAATGACCTTAAGTTGAAAAGCATCCAGCAAAGACAGACAAATACCCCTTTATGTTGCATCAATTTCCCACTAGTTACCTCTATCATGTCAGCCATGTGCTGTATGTGCTGGGCCAGCTCCTGAAGCTCATCATTCTCAGTCTTCAGCTGGGCTATCTGCTCATCCTTGGCATCAATGTCTTTGTGCAACTAATCAAACAAGGTGAAAGTCAGTTTGAGAAATTGACAGTTTCAGGCTTCACCATCAGCTAAAAAAGGTCATTTCAGTGCCAACTATCAGCTTAAGTCAACAGCACTATATCCAAACAACCTGGGGTCAAAATGCCACAAGAATGTGAAAAACAGACACCTCTGAAACAGACTAACACCCACTGTGCCAGAGATTGATTTTGACAAATTGCACCGTGGGAAAGGGACAAGTTGATGGCTACACATTAGTCAGTTTACATCCGTGATTAACTCACTTTCTCATTCTCCTGGAGAACGCTGTAGAGCGCTTTTCGTCTCTCCTCAGCTACTTCCTTCCAGTAAGAGGAGGGAGGGGTTTCTGAAACAGAGGGGGTAGGCCATTTCAATTGAACAACCATTAGAGATGAATGAGAATATAGATTTCATTCTATGGGATTAAAAGTACAACATTGTACATTTAGACAAAATAAACCCAGTCCATTTGTGAAACATGGATGTGATAAATGGGATTAGGATCATGGCCAGCCATAAAACAGTTCATGCTTACAATTCTTTGAATACAAACATACCTTTGACCATTAGTTCATAGGCCTCCTTGGTAACGCCATCAGGTAGATCATAATTCTCTGTGTTTGTAGATTTGACGGCAACTTCAGCCTTCACCCTCTTTGAGCCCTTCCCGTGTTCCGCGTTCCACTGTTTTCTTTTGGGAACCACCTTTCCTGTCTAACAAAAACTAAGAATTACTTGATTAGCACATCAGTTGTTGGTAGACCATTTACCAATTAAAATGACAGCTGTGCCACACAGGTTGCAAAACAGTTGGGAAGAAACGTGCAATGTCGATTCCGTGGCACATGATTAATGAACTGACACAACGCCTACTCCAAAATTAAGTCTTTCAATTTAAATTCTACAAAATTCTAGCAACCAATAGAAAGTAATGTATATGGGGACAGTCATCCAAGCACTGCAGACTTTGCTGGAGAGTTGTTTTTAGGTCTGAGCCCAATTAGGCGACTGTCCGATTGTTTGGTTTGTTGGTCGAAAGAGATTGAGCAGTAACACAGGTGCACATACCTCAGTCAACTAATCCATTGCAGAGGCCTGGACTAAAAGCCAATTTATACTTGATTTGAAAATGTGGTCAGAGACTCCATATAGAGGGTGTGACAATTGCAGAGCAAAATATAAAGCTCTGTACCACATTGCCAAAAATGTAATAATGCGGAAGGCTCTGTATAGTGTCACATTGACATGACTGGTTAACAGTAGGTGGGGTGGTACAGTGCCTTGCGAAAGTATTCGGCCCCTTTGAACTTTGCGACCTTTTGCCACATTTCAGGCTTCAAACATAAAGATATAAAACTATTTTTTTTGTGAAGAATCAACAACAAGTGGGACACAATCATGAAGTGGAACGACATTTATTGGATATTTCAGACTTTTTTAACAAATCAAAAACTGAAATTGGGCGTGCAAAATTATTCAGCCCCTTTACTTTCAGTGCAGCAAACTCTCCAGAAGTTCAGTGAGGATCTCTGAATGATCCAATGTTGACCTAAATGACTAATGATGATAAATACAATCCACCTGTGTGTAATCAAGTCTCCGTATAAATGCACCTGCACTGTGATAGTCTCAGAGGTCTGTCAAAAGCGCAGAGAGCATCATGAAGAACAAGGAACACACCAGGCAGGTCCGAGATACTGTTGTGAAGAAGTTTAAAGCCGGATTTGGATACAAAAAGATTTCCCAAGCTTTAAACATCCCAAGGAGCACTGTGCAAGCGATAATATTGAAATGGAAGGAGTATCAGAACACTGCAAATCTACCAAGACCTGGCCGTCCCTCTAAACTTTCAGCTCATACAAGGAGAAGACTGATCAGAGATGCAGCCAAGAGGCCCATGATCACTCTGGATGAACTGCAGAGATCTACAGCTGAGGTGGGAGACTCTGTCCATAGGACAACAATCAGTCGTATATTGCACAAATCTGGCCTTTATGGAAGAGTGGCAAGAAAGCCATTTCTTAAAGATATCCATAAAAAGTGTCGTTTAAAGTTTGCCACAAGCCACCTGTGAGTCACACCAAACATGTGGAAGAAGGTGCTCTGGTCAGATGAAACCAAAATTGAACTTTTTGGCAACAATGCAAAACGTTATGTTTGGCGTAAAAGCAACACAGCTCATCACACTGAACACACCATCCCCACTGTCAAACATGGTGGCAGCATCATGGTTTGGGCCTGCTTTTCTTCAGCAGGGACAGGGAAGATGGTTAAAATTGATGGGAAGATGGATGGAGCCAAATACAGGACCATTCTGGAAGAACCTGATGGAGTCTGCAAAAGACCTGAGACTGGGACGGAGATTTGTCTTCCAACAAGACAATGATCCAAAACATAAAGCAAAATCTATAATGGAATGGTTCAAAAATAAACATATCCAGGTGTTAGAATGGCCAAGTCAAAGTCCAGACCTGAATCCAATCGAGAATCTGTGGAAAGAACTGAAAACTGCTGTTCACAAATGCTCTCCATCCAACCTCACTGAGCTCGAGCTGTTTTGCAAGGAGGAATGGGAAAAAATGTCAGTCTCTCGATGTGCAAAACTGATAGACATACCCCAAGCGACTTACAGCTGTAATCGCAGCAAAAGGTGGCGCTACAAAGTATTAACTTAAGGGGGCTGAATAATTTTGCACGCCCAATTTCAGTTTTTGATTTGTTAAAAAAGTCTGAAATATCCAATAAATGTCGTTCCACTTCATGATTGTGTCCCACTTGTTGTTGATTCTTCACAAAAAAAATATAGTTTTATATCTTTATGTTTGAAGCCTGAAATGTGGCAAAAGGTCGCAAAGTTCAAGGGGGCCGAATACTTTCGCAAGGCACTGTACATCCTATATAAACAAACTCATTTCCTTGACAACAGCTCTGCGAAGTAGTATGAATGTCCCAACTTCTGCTCCAGCAATATCACCGTAAATGCTGCATGGCCAATGAGGAAGTTGGATTGACCATGCAACCAGATGCACTTCACTCCAGAATTGCCACCTCAAGGAAAGCTGCCGTTACCGCCAATATTACTCACCAACAGGACATCAAACTGTAATATCCTATGCTTCACGGAATTGTGGCTGAATTACAACATGGATATTCAGCTAGCGGGATACACTTACCACCACAGACAGATGCTGGCACCAAGACCGCACTAAGTCAGCTGTATGAGGAAATAAGCAAACAGGAAACCACTCGCCCATAGGTGGCACTCCTAGTGGCCGGAGACTTTAATGCAGGGAAACTTAAATCAGTTCCACCAAATCTTTATCAACATGTTAAATGTGCAACCAGAGGGATTTTTTATAGATCACCTGTACTCCACACAAAGACGCGTGCGTACAAAGCTCTCCCTCCATTTGGTAAATCCCACCACAACTCTATCCTCCTAATTCCTGCTTACAAGCAAAAATTAAAGCAGGAAGCACCAGTGACTGTCTATAAAAAACAATAAAAAAAAAAAAAAAAAAAAGGTCAGATGAAGCTGATACTAAACTATAGGACTACTTTGCTATCACAGACTGGAGTATGTTCCGGGATTCTTCCGATGACATTGAGGAATACACCACATCAGTCACTGGCTTTATCAAAAAGTGGATTGAGGACGTCGTACCCACAGTGACTGTACGTACATACCCCAAACCAGAAGCCATGGATTACAAGCAACATTCATACTGAGCTAAAGGGTAGAGCTGCCGCTTTCAAGGCGTGGGACTCTAACCCGGAAGCTTACAAGAAGTCCTGCTATGCCCTGCGACGAACCATCAAACAGGCAAAGAGTCAATACAGGGCTAAGATTGAATCATACTACACCAGCTCTGATGCTCGTCTTGTGGCAGGGCTTGCAAACTATTACAGACTACAAAGGGAAGCACAGCTGTGAGCTGCCCAGTGACAAGAACCTACCAGACGAACTAAATCAGTTCTATGTTCGCGTCGAGGCAAACAACACTGTGGCATGCATGAGAGCATCAGCTGTTCCGGACGACTGTGTGATCATGCTCTCCGTAGCCGACGTGAGTAAGACCTTTAAACAGGTCAACATACACAAGGCTGCGGGGCCAGACGGATTACCAGGACACGTGCTCCGGGCATGTGCTGACCAACTAGCAGGTGTCTTCACTGACATTTTCAACATGTCCCTGATTGAGTCGAATACCAACATGCTTCAAGCAGACCACCATAGTCCCTGTGCCTAAGAACACTAAGGTAAGCTGCCTAAATGACTCAGACCTGTAGCACTCATGTCCGTAGCCATGAAGTGCTTTGAAAGGCTGGTAATGGCTCACATCAACACCATTATCCCAGAAACCCTAGACCCACTCCAATTTGTATACCGCACAAACAGATCCACAGATGATGCAATCTCTATTGCACGCCACACTGCCCTTTCCCACCTGGACAAAAGGAACACCTATGTGAGAATGCTGTTCATTGACCACAGCTCAGCGTTCAACACCATTGTACCCTCAAAGCTCATCACCAAGCTAAGGATCCTGGGACTAAACACCTCCCGCTGCAACTGGATCCTGGACTTCCTGACGGGCTGCCCCCAGGTGGCCAGGGTAGGTAGCAACACATCTACCATGCTGAGCCTCAACACTGAACTCCACAGGGGTGTGTGCTCAGTCCCCTCCTGTACTCCCTGTTCACCCACGACTGTATGGCCAGGCACGACTCCAACACCATCATTAACTTCTTGGATATAGGGGGCGCCATTTTAATTTTTGGATGAAAAACCTTCGTTTTAAACAAGATATTTTGTCACGAAAAGATGCTCGACGATGCATATAATTGACAGCTTTGGA
Source organism: Oncorhynchus clarkii lewisi (assembly GCF_045791955.1). Classification (NCBI taxonomy): domain Eukaryota; kingdom Metazoa; phylum Chordata; class Actinopteri; order Salmoniformes; family Salmonidae; genus Oncorhynchus; species Oncorhynchus clarkii. Next base: position 53,264,748 of record NC_092164.1, read on the forward strand.
AAGAAAACACTGACGTTTCCAAAACTGCAAAGATATTGTCTGCGAGTGCCACAGAACTGATGTTACAGGCGAAACCCAGATAAAAATCCAATCAGGAAGTGCTGCATTTTTTGAAACCGCCTCATGCCAATGACTCCTTATATGGCTGTGAATGGGCCACGAATGAGCTTAGGCTTTCTGTCGCTTCCCCAAGGTGTCGACAGCATTGTGACGTATTTGTAGGCATATCATTGGAAGATTGACCATAAGAGACTACATCTACCAGGTGTCCTCTGTTGCAATTATTGCGTAATCTACAGCTGCAGTATTTTTCCGATCGCTTCTGATGAGAAACCAACTGTCACCACTGATATATTATCGAATAGATATGTGAAAAACACCTTGAGGATTGATTCTAAACAACGTTTGCCATGTTTGTCGATATTATGGAGCTAATTTGGAAAAAAGCTTGGCGTTGTAGTGACTGCATTTCCCAGTCTTTTTCTTAGCCAAAAGTGATGAACAAAACAGAGCTATTTCGCCAACACAAATAATATTTTTGGGAAAAAAAAATGAACATTTGCTATCTAACTGAGAGTCTCGTCATTGAAATCATCCGAAGTTCTTCAAAGGTAAATTATTTAATTTGAATGCTTTTCTTGTTTTTGTGAAAATGTTGCCTGCTGAATGCTATGCTAGGCTATCAATACTCTTACACAAATGCTTGTGTAGCTTTGGTTGAAAAGCATATTTAGAAAATCTGAGATGACAGTGTTGTTAAAAGGCTAAGCTTGTGTTTCAATATATTTATTTTCATTTTCATGAATAGGAAACGTTGCGTTATGGTAATGCACTTGAGGCTACGATTACGCTCCCGGATTGCTCGTCGCTAGGAGGTTAAGTTTGCTGACGACACAGTGGTAGGCCTGATCACCATCAACGACGAGAGCCTATAGGGAGGAGGTCCGAGACCTGGCCGGGTGGTGCCAGAATAACAACCTATCCCGCAACGTAACCAAGACTAAGGAGATGATTGTGGACTACAGGAAAAGGAGCACGTCCCCATTCCCATCGACGGGGCTGTAGTGGAGCAGGTTGAGAGCGTCAAATTCCTTGGTGTCCACATCAACAACAAACTAGAATGGTCCAAACATACCAAGACAGTCGTGAAGAGGGCACGACAAAGCCTATTCCCCCTCAGGAAACTAAAAGGATTTGGCATGGGTCCTGTGATCCTCAAAAGGTTCTACAGCTGCAACAGCGAGAGCACTGGTTGCATCACTGCCTGGTACGGCAATTGCTCGGGCTCCAACCGCAAGGCACTTCAGAGGGTAGTGCGTACGGCCCAGTACATCACTGGGGCAAAGCTGCCTGCCATCCAGGACCTCTACACCAGGCGGTGTCAGAGGAAGGCCCGAAAAATTGTCAAAGACCCCAGCCACAGACTGTTCTCTCTTCTACCGCATGGCAAGCGGTACCGGAGTGCCAAGTCTAGGACAGAAAGGCTTCTCAACAGTTTTTACCCCCAAGCCATAAAACTCCTGAACAGGTAACCAAATGGTTACCCGGACTATTTGCATTGTGTGCCCCCTCCCACCCCCTCTTTTACGCTGCTGCTACTCTGTTTATCTTATATGCATAGTCACTTATACATTCATGTACATACTACCTAATTGGCCTGACCAACCAGTGCTCCCGCACATTGGCTAACCGGGCTCTCTTTTTACGCTTCTGCTACTCTCTGTTCATCATATATGCATAGACACTTTAACGATACCTACATGTACATACTACCTCAATAAGCCTGACTAACAGGTGTCTGTATATAGCTTTGCCACTCTTTTTTCAAATGTCTTTTTACTGTCGTTTTATTTCCTTACCTACACACATACTTTTTCCCCACACCATTGGTTAGAGCCTGTAAGTAAGCATTTCACTGTAAGGTCTACTACACCTGTTGTATTTGGCGCACGTGACAAATAAACTTTGATTTGAACAAATATGACCCGCAGTACATTTACCATGAATTCATATCATTTTTAATCTACAATGTTAGGTTATGGTCATTTATTTTAATGCATTCAATATTATTATTTACAGTCTACCTGTTCTCAATGTCAGAGTGGCTACAATGTTTGCAGTCCAAATCCTACACTACCCTTGTGAGAAACACATTTTGGTTACTTTAATTCCACTTACCGTAATTTCCGGACTATCAACCGCTACTTTATTCCCACATTTTGAACCTCGCGGTTTATACAATGACGCGGCTAATTTATGGATTTATCCCGCTTTCACAAGATTCATGCTGCCAAAAAACTGAGCACCGTCACATAATGTGACGTAAATCGAGCGCGCTCAAACTTCCCATCATTCTGATTACGGTAGTAATTTTGTTACCCTCATGGCAAAGACACAGAGAAATGCCAATGATGCAGCTTTCAAGTTGAAGGCGATCGATCTGGCTGTTGGAAAAGGAAATAGAGCTGCTGCATGGGAGCTTGGCCTTAATGAGTCAATGATAAGACGTTGGAAACAGCAGCGTGAGGAACTGACTCAGTGCAAAAAGAAAACAAAAGCTTTCAGAGGGAAGAAAAGCAGATGGCCCAAAGTATTTGCAGCCACTCGACATCAGTGTAAATCGTGCATTTAAGGTGGCGCTCCTTGTTCAGTGGGAGGCTTGGATGACAAGTGGGGAGAAATCCTTCACTAAAACGGGCCGCAGGCGAAGAGCATCTTATGGTCAAGTCTGCCAGTGGGTCCTGACAGCGTGGAGCATTGTCAAAAAATCCACTATCATCAACGGGTTTCGAAAGGCTGGACTGCTGCGTGTTGAAGGAGCAGCATGAGCTCAGCGGGGTATTTGCCTCCGGATGAAAGTGACGAGAGCGACAATGAAAACGATCCAACATCGGATGAAGCAATTCTGAGGCTATTCAACTCCGACACCGAAGGAGATGACTTCAGTGGTTTCAGTGCACAGGAGAAGGAAGATAGTGACCAATGACTTTCTTGGTAGGCTACTGTTTTAATTTTTGTTACAAGCCGTGTTTCGTTTAAAGGCTGTGTAAAGTTAATTTGTTTCAATGTACCGGTAGGCACCTGCGGCTTAGACATGTGCAGCTTATTTATGTACAAAATACATATTTCTTTTTTATAATTCAGTGGGTGCGGTTTATATTCAGGTGCTCTTAATAGTCCAGCAATTACGGTACAAGTCGTGTCAATTTAGTCATCGTCTTTTGTTTGGAGCACCCCTGTCAATGTTAATAAGGATGCGCACGCATTGAAGTAGGCCTACACACTGCCTGCATGCAAATGTAAGCATACATTTGGGGGATCTGATTGGCTTAACGCACCACCATTAATGACCTTGAGCTTCTCAAACTAATGCTTTCACCTCAAAAAGCAAAAAAAATCTGATTTACATCCATTGAGAATCACAATAGTTCCTCAATGAACTTGAAAAATAATTCCAGCGTGCTGCCTTTCCATAACCCCAAAGGGTCATAAAATAGGCTTCTAATCCGTGCTGGACTTGGACTGAAATACTCAGCTCCTGTGAGCTCCTACCCAAGTCAATTGCTGCTTCTTATCCCTTGTGCAAATAGCATACAGCTGTGTCCCGAGCTCAATGGCACTGGAACCGGAGGGCCTAGACTATTTTACACAATGTTGCAAGTTCACTAGCACATTGCAGGCAAGTCCACAAATGAATATGACGTTTCAAGTTCGTTGCTGACAGGCCATGTGTAGCCAATGTGATTTATAGGATATTTTTTTTAAATCAGGATATTTTCTACCTGCAATGTGGGCTATTTTTTTACATAGTTGGCAATGGCAATAGAAGTTAACTTTAGGTTTGTATCATTTAGAATTGCAATTACCCACATGAGATTGAGATATGAAGACAAATTAAATGAAACTTATAAAGCATAGTTGTCTCGATAGAGCATTAGAAGTGGTAAGAAGTTGTCGGGCGGTAGGGTTAGAGGGAAATGTATAAATCAAACGGGATTGGAAATTACACAAAACAAAAACATTGGTAGAAGATGCAACATTAACACTGCTGCTGCTGCCCCCCCCATACACAGATTTGTGCGACAGTCCCCAGGACATACCAGCATTCCTCTGCCAAGGTTCTTATTGACTGCAGCTTGCTGGAGGACTTGCAGAGTTTTCCTTGTAGGTCCCATGTCTTGAATGGACCCACCAAAAAAGCTCTGAAATAAAACACGAAGACAAACACATTTAAAGTTAAATCCAGTAGTTGGATAATTGTTACACAAAAAGCCTGTGCTCATGTGATTCTATACAAAACCAGTCAGAAGTTCAACACCCCTCTCCATGAAAAACCATTAAGGTACAACATTGGTGGGAAACAAACAACCCTCTCCCTGACCTCAAGTGAGCACACTCAGCATTTACCTGGATATAGTGCCATTCAACAAACCCTACTCTGGTTACACTGTCACTTTTGGGATAGCAAATAAGTGAAGTGTCTGAACGGCCCTTCGTCTCACGTGAAGGCAGACCTGGGTTCAAATAACATTTTTCATTTTTAAATCACATGCTGTTTGAACTTTGTTGCATTGGAACCAATAGAAGATCCTAAACAATCCAATCCCCCCATCACCCAGTCTCCCTGGCACTCCAGGCAGGCTAAAGCAAATTTCCAATAGTATTTGAACCCAGGTCTGGTAACCAGAGGTGTGGACATGAGTCACATGACTTGGACTCAAGTCACAAATATGATGACTTGCAACTCAACTTTGACACCAATGACTTGTGACTTAACTTGGACTTGAGCCTTTTGACTTGACCCGGCACCCTCCAAGCACAGATATTAAAAATGCAATTTAAAATATATAAATAAAGTGTGCAGCGCATCAACTCTTTATTTAACAGATTACAGTTTGAGTCGGACAGCAGCCAATCAAATTGTGCCAGCTGAGAAAAAGTTGCGTGTGGCAGTGCCGAGGAATATCGGCGGGTGAATTCAGATGGAGCCCTTGGAAAGACTATACCCGAAAATAATAATTTGGGGTATCAAGACTACGCTGTATCAACAAACAAAAAACTGATTGCAAAACATGTGGGAAGAAAATTAGACGGAGGCGCAACAACTTCCAGCTTTGTTCGACATTTGAAGCTGCACAAAGAACAGTAAGTCGTGGCTAATATAGCCAACAGCTATATCATTTAAATCTTTGCTAGTGTGGCATGTAGGCTAGCGTAACATTAAATCAATGAGTATCCACAGTCAGTCAATGTAGAAACGTAACTCAATCTTGGGTGCAATGTTCACAACTGGCTAGGCAGTTGGCAGCCTAAATCCTGCCTGATGTTACTGCGGTTCCTAAAACCATTGACATACCTTAGCCTACGGTAACCACAAAGAGGGTGTGTGTGTGTGTTAAGGTTGGGCGATTGTGTACAAGCCTACATCGCCGATTGAGCCCCATAGATCCTCGATGCTATTGGGGGGGGGTTGTTGTTCATGGCTACCCATGCATTTCCATGGAATTATAAAGTTTATTTGGAAAGTAATAAATATTTATTTTTAAAAGCATTCATGATTAGCGTAAATGTAATATACTAACTAATACGCTTGTTAAAAATATGAAATGGTATTTCATTTTGTGAAGAGCACATGACTAGTTCAGGACTTTCCTGTCTTGACTTGGGACTTGAGACTTAAAAAACAATGACTTGGTCCCACCTCTGCTGGTAACTGACCAGATTGCACAGGCAGGTGTGGGAAAAGGGCAGGCTTACCCCGAGCCTAGCACAACTGCATGCATGAGCCAATTGCCTTCCAATTCCCACAGGCTGCAATTTGCCCCAGGTCATCATCTTACCCGCGGACATTAACCAATTAATTACTGTGGGAACAAGTCTTCAAAAACGAATTATGGGAAACTACAAGTTAATGAGTATGCAAACATTAACCCTAACAATAGTAACAGGCACGAGGTAGAGTCATGAATTTCAAAACGTTGAGTTCCAATTCTGGATGTGCATGAAGGATCTGTGGGTTAAAACCACTTCAGTTAACTTGCTGAATTGTAAATGGTTCGCCTCGTTGCACATAATACTTGGTAAATTAACTTGACACTACAGTAGTCTGCTACAAAACACATTGATATCTTAGCACTAGACTGGGGATTGGCATATATTATTTCCTTACCTTTATGTTCGCAGAGGCTTTATTCCCAGGTTTCATTTTCCTAATGGACATGTTGACAAGACCTGGTGAGAAAGGTACACTGTAAATTCTAAAAGGTAATTTACAACTCGAAAAAAAAGTGACTTAAGAATGATAAATTAAATCGTTAAAAATGTAGCCAAGAACGTGATTCTGGAATAGCGTTCTCTAGTTGTCACAGTCTAACAGACTTCCCATCTCGCCCGGAGGAAAAAACCCGCCAAAAATGGCTGGCAATTTACAGCCACAGACAAAAGCAGAAAGTTACCAGGATCTTTGGTATGCGGCCAGGTTAAGTAATAACTGTCTGTATAGTTAACATTCTCAATGTCTTGCTCCAAAGATACTAACGCGGACCAAATGAGCTAGTTAGTAAAATAGAAGGATCAAAATCATAAACCAAACCGGCTAAAACAAGTAACTAGCTGGCATGAGCTAACACAGTACTGGCTAACATTCATTTTGTCACAAAAAAGGCGCTATCATTCGTGTAATACACTTATTGACTTGAGCGTATTTGACCGGAGAGAAATTCAACATTTATATTACCATATAATAACGTAACTCACAGTTTTGGCAGCTTCCCGGGAGTGGGATCAGATTGGTTTACTTCTTTATTTATCGGAAGTCACTTTCCTTTCTCGCCAACTCGCGCCAGGAGCTTAAATGTCCTCTTAATCACGTGACGTGATGCTACTTCTGGATTTTTGTCACTCTTTCAAAATAAGAGTTGTCATCCGTTCTCGTTCTGTCCAGTAAACTAAATTAATGATGAAGGTAAAAATGCTAGAAAGTATGCACAGTTATCAACAATCAATATATCTTAGTTAATTATCAAACATGCGTTTCTAAAAGTGAAAATAATTAAGTGATATTTGTTTACATTTTATTTTGTACGTTTTAAAGGTAGACAGCGATATGACATAGATCAGGGCCTCCGGAAGAGGAAAATTGAGTCCATAGAGAAAGCAAGTAAAAGATGAGTGTCAGGGATGGGGTGGTAGTATTATCATAAGGAGACGTGTACTTGGAAAACAGAGGAGGAATGGAGATGGAGGGAAAAAGAGAGGTAGAAGAGGTCTAAGAGAGTGAGCTTGAGTTGGATAAAATGGTGGAAAAAAAGGGAGATAGTTTATCAAAGAAGAATGGTAGAAAGTGTAAGCAAAGGGAGCTGAAGACAGGAGGATAAATGGAAGTGAATGAAGTTATCGGAGACTGAGGTATGCACAGAGGATCAGGATGAAGAAGAGTCTGACAGTAGGATTGATGTTCCTGGACTCTTGCCTTTTGGCTGATGAATTTGTGGTTTCATGGTGGGTGAAAAAAAAAAGAGTTGGGTCATGTGGAATCGGTGAGGGTAACTAGAAGTGGTCTAGTGATAATTGTTTGTTTCTGTTGGGCAGAGGAAGAATGCGCTCAAAGTAAATCGAATGGGGGCAAGAAAAGTGAATTGTTTTGTTCTCAAGAAAACGACACCAATGAAAGGAGTGATAACTGGGGTAGCAGTAGATATAAACGTTGACCAGCTGGGGGCAAAGATTCCCGGTGTATGTGATGCTCATCCTTTGATGCGACGCAGACAGGGTGGCGAGAGCGGGGAAACAGAAGATTCATTGTCTGTTCTCTTGAGTTTTGAAGTTGAGTCTTTGCCTGACAAAGTGAAGTTAGGATACAAGTTATCCTGTATGAGTATTAAGATGTTACAGGTGTCAAGCTTATGGGCATGTGGCATTAGTGTTAAGGAGGGAGGGTCCATTGTGTGAGAAGTGTGCAGAAGGGCATGTGGCATTAGTGTTAAGGAGGGAGGGTCCATTGTGTGAGAAGTGTGCAGAAGGGCATGTGGCATTAGTGTTAAGGAGGGAGGGTCCATTGTGTGAGAAGTGTGCAGAAGGGCATGAGACAAAGTAATGTGTAGTATTGGGGAAAAGTAGTGGAATGTGTTAATTGTAGGGGTGCCCATGGAGCTGGGGATCAGAAATGTCTGGTGCGAGAGAGGCAGGTTGAGGTTTCCAGGGTTAGAGTAGAGCAGAAGATGTCATATGCTGAGGCAGTGAAGAAAGTAGAGGAAGATGGGTTAAGGGGAAGGAGTGGTGAGAGTAGTAGAGATATACCAGTACAGAGGAATAGGCCAAAAAGTGAAATACATTTCAGTAAGATTGGATTTTTAGCATTTAAAGCAATGGTTATCAATTGTACTGCAGGGATGGACCGTAAGTCTCAGAAGATTGAGGTTGTGGTGGCAGCCGCAGAGGTATTTGAGTGTGTGAGACTTGACAGCAGAAGAGTTACAGGATGTGTTAAGTGGTGATGTCCCATCCTTTCAGGGTGATGGCATGATGTAGGAGTAAATGCATTTAATTAGGAGTAGGGGGGTGTTCATTTTAGATCATTTTGAAATTAGTGAGTATAGTGTTAGATGGTAGGGTATTTATTTAGTACATTTTTCTTTTCAAGTAAAGTATAAGGGAGTTGTACTCCAGGCTAGTAGGTGGCGGTAATGCAACAAATTGGATGCTAACTGCTGTTAAACCTCAGAAGAAGACACCATAGATCTGAGATGGGCAACTCCAGTCATTGGGTGCCGGAGGGGTGTCACACTTTTCCCCCATCCCTAGCAAACACAGCGGATTAAACAAATTGCATTGTAACCTGAAGATCATGATTAGTTGATTATTGGAGTCAGATGTGTTAGCTGGGACAAAAGTGTGACACTAATCAGGCTCCCGAGGACTGGAGTTGCCCATTCCTGATGTAGATGCTGAAAGTAAACAGCAGCATAGTAGGTCAATTTCCACAACAATAGCATTGAAGCGCAACTTCTCCGCTGTTTTGGTCCTGCACACATACTGAGTGAAAGTGAAGTTGTGCATCTCACTCACCCCAATATCTGCAGTGCTGCTCATGGCAACATTTCACGGAGGGAGTCTACCTTCAAAATGTTTTTGTGCCTGTGCATACTCCTATCTAATGGACTGTAAATAAAACAACAACCGTACATCGTATCCCAATAGAAGGTTCATTGTACTCTGTAGCATCCATATAATATGCAAAACATTTACATTTACCCCTGAACCCATTTTTATTTATATAAAGAATGTACAGGGACAGTTTTGTAAGTTAAAAATGTGTTATCCTTCACAAAAATGAAAATAGTGTGCTCTCATGGGAATATATATAGAAGGCCTTTATTTAATAGTAAAAAGCAGATTAGTATTCACAACTCTGACTGAAGGCATAGCCTGACAGAGAGCATCTACTACATTGTTTTATAGATTATATTGTACAGTATGTTCCAATGCACCACCAACCAAAAGACAGTATCTATTTTAAACTTAAAGGAGAAGTTTCCTTTTTTTAGAACCAAATCACTATTTTTGATGTAAATGGCATGTTATAGAAGGGTCCAGGAAACCTTTTTTGTGATTTCCCATGTTTTTGAGAAACTTACACTAAACAGCAAATCACTTCCCCATTGTGTAGTATGGGGGCCCTGAAAAACATGAACAAATATGTCATTTTATTAGGTCTTTAGATATCGTGTCATTCAGAACTTTATCCGCAACATTTTGTTGCGACTCCAGCAATACCTCTGTCCATTCTACATGTAACTGCCAAAATAAAGGAACGTATTGAGTAAACAAGAGATACAAAGTATAAAGGGAGGAGGTGAGGGCCCTGGGAGAGGGGTGCCAGGAAAATAACCTGTCACTCGACGTCAACAAAACAAAGGAGCTGATTCTGGACTTCAGGAAACAGCAGAGGGAGCACAGCCCTATCCACGTCAACAGGACTGCAGTGGAGAAGGTGGAAAGCTTCAAGTTCCTCGGCGTACACATCACTGACGTTCTGAAATGGTCCAACCACAAAGACCTCAGGAGCCTGAAGAATTTTGTCTTGGCACCTAAAACTCTCAAACTTTTATAGATGCATAATTGAGAGCATCCCGTTGGGCTGTATCAACGCCTGGTAGGGCAACTGCACCACCCACAACCGCAGGGCTCTCCAGAGGGTGGTGTGCTCTGCCCAATGCATCACAAGGGGCAAACTACCTGCCCTCCAGGACACCTACAGCACCCAGGAAGGCCAAAAAGATCTTCAAAGACATCAACCACCTGAGCCACGGCCTGTTCACCCCGCTATCATCCAGAAGACGAGGTCAGTACAGGTGCATCAAAGCTGGGACCTGATATTAGCTGTTTTTCAGTCCATCACTAGCCGGCTTCCACCTGGTTACGCAAGCCTTCATCTTAGAGGCTGCTGCTCTATATAGACTTGGAATCACTGGCCCCTTCAATAATGAAACACTTGTCACTTTAATAACGTTTACATACTGCTTTACTCTCTCATATGTATACTGTATTCTATTATATTGTATTTTAGTCAATGCCACGCCTACATTGCTCGATCTAATATTTATAAATTCCATGATTTAACTTTTAGATGTGTGTATTGTTGTGAATAATTTTTAGATACTACTGCACTGTTGGAGCTAGGAGCACAATCATTTCGCTACACCCGCAATAACATCTGCTAAATGTGTATGTGACCAATAAAATTTGACATTGAAAGCATGGGGTGCTTCCACACAGGAAGTTCCAGACACTTGTAGAATCTATGCCAAAGAGTATAGAAGCTGTTCTGGCGGCTCGTGGTGGCCCAATGCCATATTAAGATGCTTTATGTTGGTGTTTCCTTTATTTTGGCAGTTATGTAGCAGCAGGCTACACAGAAAATGGAACAGCTGGATAAGGGAAATGACTTGTGCAAGGTAATATAACAGTGTGGATAAAGTTCGGAATGAACTAAAAGTACACATTTGGAAATGTTAGTGTTAAGCTTCTCAAACGTGCAAAATCACAAAAAAGGTGTCTGTACTCTTCAAGAACATGCTATTTATATCAAAAATAGAGATTTGGTTGTAAAAAACTTAACTTGTCCTTTAAATAATCTTCTGAGAATCAGGCACTTTCCTGAAATTTGTGACGGTTCCTCAGGTGACTTTTAAGTAGCGGATTATTTCTAAAGCATCTGCCACAGAATTTGCACCGATACGGTTTCTCTCCGGAGTGAGTGGTCAGGTGTTGTGTCAGGTTACCTGGGGTGGCAAAGCAATGTCCACAAACAGTGCACTTGAAAGGTCTCTCTCCTGTGTGAACCGCTGTGTGTCTGGTCAGTTCTTCCTTGCGCTTGAAGCTTTTGGGACACTGCTTGCAACCATGTGGTTTCTCACCTCTGTGAGTCCACATATGCGTTTCCAGTTGTGTCTTCTGGTCAAAGTCTTGCCCACAGTCCTTACACCGATATGATTTCTCCCCTGTGTGGAACTTCATATGTGCTTTCAAGTATCCATTACAAGTGAAACTTTCTCCACATTCTTTGCACTGAAATGGTTTCTCCCCAGTGTGCAGTCTCATATGCAATTTCATATATCCCTTAGTTTTGAAGCATTTCCCACATTCTTTGCATTGATACTGTTTCTCTCCTGTGTGAGACACCATGTGTGTTCTCAGATTAGCATCACTAGGGAAGCATTTGCCACAAACATTACAAGTACGCGTTGCTTTTATGTGGGTTTGCAAGTGATCTGTCAGACTTGCCATGGACTCAAAGACTTCTTCACACACACCACACATTTTCGTATGCTTTGTGTGTACATTTTTCACATGGTTAACTAAAGGACCAATATACACAAATGTACTTCCACACAACTTGCAACAATAAGGAGAAGCATTTGTGGTCGCCCTGCCCCCAGCAACGGTATGGAAGCTTAGTTCTTTCTTTGCCCATTTTCTGGATGATTCCAGTGGCTTCGACCCTGACGGTTGTCCCCCACTCTCCACCTCGTTGTCACTTCCGCTGTTTTCACTCTGAGCTGCAGAACAGCCTAGATATCCTTCTGATAGGGACTGAGAGGCACTGGTTGCTTCTGATACTGTGTAGTCCTCTCCATCAGGCTCAGTTTTGATCTCTTTAGGAATGAGGATGCACAACACATCATCCTCTTTGCTCTCGAAAGTGTGGCTTGAGAAATCCATTTGATAGGGCGGATAAGGTGGGTTACTGTCTCTCTCCTCACAGACAGTGAATATGGAGTCGTTGGTATCAGATTCTAGCCTTTCAAGCTCTTCCTCCTGATTTGTCCCGATTTCCTCTTGTTCATCTTTAATCTGTGTTGACTCTGGGTCCTTCTGCCCCAGATTGGGGCCCCACTTCTGCTCACCATGCTGCCGCGCAGGGGGAACCTCCTCTTCAGAGACTGGGAGCGTGAGCTGCTGGGGGTCTAGAAAAAAAGTGGGGAAAGGGATAAATATGTGATCAATACACATTAGTATTTTATTTATTTACTTTTTACCACTTTTATCTCCCCAATTTAGTGATATACAAATTGGTAGCTACAGTCTTGTCCCATCGCTGCAACTCCCGTACGGATTCAGGAGAGGCGAAGGTCAAGGAGCCATTCTTCCTCTGAAACACGACCCTGCCAAGCCGTACTGCTTCTTGACACACTGCATGTGCCCGGCCCGCCACACGAGTGGCTAGTGCAAGATGGGACAAAGACATCCCGGCCGGACGATGCAGGGCCAATTGTGGGCCACCTCATGGGTCTCCTGGTTGTGGTCGGCTGCGACACAGCAGGGGATTGAACCCGGGTCTGTAGTGATGCCTTAGACAGCTGTGCCACTCAGGAGGCCCAATCAATACATATTTGAACAATTTATGTAAATAACATAGGCCTATCCAGTGTTGTAGTACTCAAGTCCAGGACACAATTTTCATGACTCAATTATCTCGCTTGCATTATTCAACATGCTAGCTACAACAGCAAATGTCAGATAGCTACTTTATTTGCTGCTAGCCTTACCAATGTGCAAGACAGTAAAAGCTATCCAGCTTTCCATGTTACAAAATGTATCATTGAGCACTAACAACCCAGTAAGCATGGACTGACGCCCACGTCTTCTAAATGTCTTTTTTGGGTCCCGGACTTGATTTCAATGTCCACGGACCAGCCCGTCTAAATCTGAACCAATCATAGACATCTATGTTTCACAAGTTGACAGCACAGTACAGCAGAGTACAATACATTACAGTAAATACAATTATGGTACAGTACAATACAGTAGAGCACAGTAAAGTATAGTACAATGTACTCTACTGAATTAAACTCTACTTTACTGTACTCTACTGAACTGTGCTGCTACAACGTGTGAAACACAACTGAACGAATCATAGACGTCTAGGCTTTGGTCTGATCCGGACCGACCAAATGTGTACTCGTTTAAAAAAAAACATTTTGGTCATTCAGCAGACGCTCTTATCGAAAGCAACTTACTGTCAGTGCATTAAACTAAGGTAGATAAACAACATATCACAGTCATAGCAAGAAAAAAATGTATGTAACCGTTGCTAAGAATGTTATTGTAGTTGAAGTGGTCTGTGGGTTTATTCTGTAGGTTGGATTACTTTGAACATTATAGCGGCCCTACTGCAGTCTTCAGTTTGGTCAGTTTCCCTATTTTAAGTGGATTAAAAGAAAATGTTGAATGTGACATAATGCTTTCTTCATTGACATGTATACACCTCATTTTCTAATATTGCTATGGGAACAGCCAAACAAAGGAAGTGATGGATTCGACTTCCGCTTTACTTCCCTAAACTTGCCAGGGTAAATTATTTGAAAAGAGTCAATTTACAGAGTATTAAAGCCAAGTAAACAAATATAAGTATAATTTTATTTCATTAAAGTTCGCTAACGTTAGCTAGACTTACTAGTAGGCGAGTTCTGTTGTAATAATAATGTTAGTTGTGTCAGAGTTAAGGCCCGGGCCATCCACCAAGCCAATAACTATAACGATAAACTAACTATAGGCTACATAACTATAAAACGGTGAGCAGCCACACTACACCGGTCAATCAACTGATCAAGGCACCCTACTGCACGTTTACTATTAATAAGGTGGTACCAAGACCATTCATGAGGTCTCTATCGCACAAATACTGGTTCAGACCATTCTGTGCTTTCAGGGTGTGTTCCTTGTCATAGTAACAACTGAAAATAATACTTACTGTATTATTTTCATTAGGCCTACATTAACTTGTATTTAAATGTAGCAATTCAACAACAAATGCCGTTTAGCCTGTGCATCTTTTACAGCATGTCATTGTGGTTTGCAAGGGATTTCCATTTTGATAATGGTTGCCAATTCCTGTGGGTCTTCGTTTTCACTGTGCTTCACTGTCCTGTGCAACTATTCGTTATATTTTCAGCAATTAACAAGAGCAAGCCTGCTTCTTTCCCCAAATAGGCTATTAGGCCTAGTAGAAAAAAAGTATAGAAATAAATGTCCTGTTGCTTTTGTAGCCTATAGCTTTTCCCGGGATTTCACAAGAAGAGGAATGGCTTTTTGTGGAGAGGCATGTGTAGCCTATAGTCTGTTGCGCATGGGAACAGCTGGAAGAGAGAGGCTGGTGATGTGTAGTATGAAGCTAAATATTAGCTAGATATTAGGTCATTTATTAGCTAAATATTAGGGTTATAGGCCAAATATTTACCTGACTAAGTGCAAGAAAAATAAATGAACAGATTTTGAAATGGCAGATCTGTAGTCTGTTCCTCTAGGTTGTGCTCTGTGGTCCCCGGGCATGCAAAGCTCCACTATTGATTAGTTATTATTATTATACCTGGGCTACATCAACAACAGTGCAGTGTCCATAGGATGTAAACTGCAATGATGTACCATAAAGTATGAAAATGTATCAGTCGCCCTGGATAAGAGAATCTGTGAAATGACTCAAATGACTCAAAAATAATAATGTAGGCTCATTTGAATAACTGCTCACTCGAACCTAGTGTTTTGTTTCATGCCGATATAACTGCATAGGCCAACAGCCTAGACCTGATTATGCAACCATTTGGATCAGTGTGGGTCTATTCCAGTGGAGGCTGCTGAGGGGAGGACGACCACCATATGTTTGATACCATTCCATTGACTCCATTCCAGCCATTATTCAGAAAGGTCCAGAAAGGTAGATTAGCAGGCCACTCATATGGTGTCGGCCGTTCTGATGGTGCCGGAGAGGGTGGCTGCTGTTTTATTGGCTCTTTATCAAACCATGCTATTTTTTTCCTTTCTCACGTTGTTCGTAACTTATTTTGTACATAATGTTGCTGCTACCGTCTCTTATGACCGAAAAGAGCTTCTGGACATCAGAACAGCGATTACTCACCTCAAATTGGACGAAGAGTTTTTCTTTAATGAGTCGCACGGGAAGGATTTACTCCAAACACCCGAACAGTTACACATCCCTGTCATTCGCTTGAGACGGAAACAGATTTTGCGGAAAGAGATGGCTAATCTGCTTTTGCCCTCCGTACTGCTAGCTAACGTTCAATCGCTGGAAAATAAACTGAAAGCACGTATATCCTACCAACAGGACATTAAAAACTGTAATATCTTATGTTTCACAGAGTCGTGGCTGAACGACAACATTAATAACATACAGCTGGCGTGTTATACACTATCGGCAGGATAGAACAGCAGCCTTTGGTAAGACACGGGGGGGGGGGGGGGGCTATGCATATTAGCTGTCTACATACTAGAGGTCGACCGATTATGATTTTTCAACACCGATACCGATTATTGGAGGACCAAAAAAGCCGATACCGATTAAATCATCCGATTTATTTATTTGTAATAATGACAATTACAACAATTCTGAATGAACACTTTTATTTTAACTTAATATAATACATAAATAAAATAAATGTAGCCTCAAATAAATAATGAAACATGTTCAATTTGGTTTAAATAACGCAAAAACAAAGTGTTGGAGAAGAAAGTAAAAGTGCAATATGTGCCATGTAAAAAAGCTAACGTTTAAGTTCCTTGCTCAGAATATATGAAAGCTGGTGGTTCCTTTTAACATGGGTCTTCAATATTCCCAGGTAAGAAGTTTTAAGTTGTAGTTATTATGGGAATTATAAGACTATTTCTCTCTATACCATTTGTATTTCATATACATTTAACTATTGGTTGTTCTTATAGGCACTATAGTATTGCCAGTGTAACAGTATAGCTTCCGTCCCTCTCCTCGCCCCTACCTGGGCTCGAACCAGGAACACATTGACAACAGCCACCCTCGAAGCATCGTTACCCATCGCTCCACAAAAGCCGCGGCCCTTGCAGAGCAAGGGGAACAACTACTTCAAGGTCTCAGAGCGAGTGACTTCATCGATTGAAACGCTATTAGCGCACACCCCGCTAACTAGCTAGCCATTTCACATCAGTTACACTAGCCTAACCTCGGGAGTTGATAGGCTTGAAGTCATAAACAGCTCAATGCTTGAAGCACAATGAAGAGCTGCTGGTAAATGCACGAAAGTGCTGTTTGAATGAATGCTTAAGAGCCTGCTGCTGCCTACCACCGCTCAGTCAGACTACTCTATCAAATATCAAATCATAGACTTAATTATAACATAATAACACACGGAAATATAAGCCTTGGGTCATTAATATGGTCAAATCCGGAAACTATCATCTCAAAAACAAAACCTTTATTCTTTCAGTGAAATACGGAACCATTCCGTATGTTATCTAATGGGTGGCATCCCTAAGTC
Organism: Oncorhynchus clarkii lewisi; assembly: GCF_045791955.1. Taxonomy (NCBI): domain Eukaryota; kingdom Metazoa; phylum Chordata; class Actinopteri; order Salmoniformes; family Salmonidae; genus Oncorhynchus; species Oncorhynchus clarkii. The sequence goes on from NC_092164.1 coordinate 53,281,553, forward strand.
TAAATATTGCTGTTACATTGCACAACCTTCAATGTTATGTCATAATTATGTACAATTCTGGAAAATTAATTACGGTCTTTGTTAGGAAGAAATGGTCTTCACACAGTTCACAACGAGCCAGGCGGCCCAAACTGCTGCATATACCCTGACTCTGCTTGCACGGAACGCAAGAGAAGTGACACAATTTCCCTAGTTAAAATAAATTAATGTTAGCAGGCAATATTAACTAAATATGCAGGTTTTAAAATATATACTTGTGTATTGATTTTAAAGAAAGGCATTGATATTTATTGTTAGGTACACATTGGTGCAACGACAGTGCTTTTTTCGCGAATGCGCTTGTTAAATCATCACCCGTTTGGCGAAGTAGGTTGTGATTCGATGAGAAATTAACAGGCATCGCATCGATTATATGCAACGTAGGACAAGCTAGATAAACTAGTAATATCATCAACCATGTGTAGTTAACTAGTGATTATGTTAAGACTGATAAGATAAGATAGTTGTAATGCTAGCTAGCAACTTACCTTGGCTTCTTGCTGCACTAGCATAACAGGTAGTCAGCCTGCCACGCAGTCTCCTCGTGGAGTGCAATGTAATCGGCCACAATCGGTGTCCAAAAATGCAGATTACAGATTGTTATGACAACTTGAAATCGGCCCTAATTAATCGGCCATTTCGATTAATCGGTCGACCTCTACTACATACCACAACAGACCGATGCTGGCACTAAAACCACACTGAATGAGCTGTATACCGCCATAAGCAAACAGGAAAACACTCATCCAGAGGCAGCGCTCCTAGAGGCCGGGGACTTTAATGCAGGGAAACTTAAATCAGTTTCACCTCATTTCTATCAGCATGTTAAATGTGCAACCAGAGGAAAAAAAACAAAACAATCTCTGGACCACCTTTACTCCACACACAGAGACGAGTACAAAGCTCTCCCTCACCCTCCATTTGGCAAATCTGACCAGAATTCTATCCTCCTGATTCCTGCCTATAAGCAAAGATTAAAGCAGGAAGCACCAGTGACTCGCTCAATACAGAAGTGGTCAGATGACGCAGATGCTACACTACAGGACTGTTTTTCTAGCACAGACTGGAGCATGTTCCGGGATTCCTCCGATGGCATTGAGGAGTACACTACATCAGTCACCGGCTTCATCAATAAGTGAATTGATGACGTCGTCCCCACAGAGACTGTACATACATACCCCAACCAAGCCATGGATTACAGGCAACATTCGCACTGAGCTAAAAGGTAGAGCTGCCGCTTTCAAGGAGCGGGAAGCTTATAAGAAATCCCGCTATGCCCTCCGACAAACCATCAAACAGGCAATGCGTCAATACAGGACTAAGATCGAATCGTACCACACCGGCTCCGATGCTCGTCAGATGAGGCAGGGTAACTAAGGTAACCTAACTAAATGACTATTTTTATTAATTATTTTATTTAACTAGGCAAGACAGTTAAGAACAAATTCTTATTTAAAATGACGTCCTAGGAACAGTGGGTTAACTGCCTTGTTCAGGGGCAGAACGACAACCTTTCGTTTACTGGACCAACGCTCTAACCACTAGGCTACCTGCCTGACTACCGACCCGTAGCACTCACGTCTGTAGCCATGTAATGCTTTGAAAGGCTGGTCATGGCTCACATAAACACCATTATGCCAGAAACTCTAGACCCACTCCAATTTGCATACCGCACCAACAGAACCACAGATGATGCAATCTCTATTGCACTCCACACTGCCCTTTCACACCTGGACAAAAGGAACACCTATGTGAGAATGCTATTCATTGACTACACCTCAGTGTTCAACACCATAGTGCCCTCAAAGCTCATCACTAAGCTAAGGACCCTGGGACTAAACACCTCCCTCTGCAACTTCCTGACAGGCCGCCCATAGGTGGTAAGGGTAGGTAACAACATATCCGCCACGCTGATCCTCAACACAGGGGCCCCTCAGGGGTGCGTGCTCAGTCCCCTCCTGTACTCCCTGTTCACCCACGACTGCATAGCCAGGCATGACTCCAACACCATCATTACGTTTGCAGATGACACAACAGTGGTAGTCCTGATCACTGGCGACGATGAGACAGCCTATAGGGAGGTCAGAGACCTGACCGTGTGGTGCCAGAATAACAACCTATCCCTCAACGTAACCAAGACTAAGGAGATGATTTTTGACTACAGGAAAAGGAGGATCAAGCACGCCCTCATTCTCATCGACAGGGCTGCAGGTTGAGAGCTTCAAGTTCCTTGGTGTCCACATCACCAACAAACTAACATGGTCCAAGCACACAAAGACAGTCGTGAAGAGGGCATGACAAAACCTATTCCCCCTCAGGAGACTGAAAAGATTTGGCATGGATCCTCAGATCATCAAAAGGTTTTACAGCTGCACAATCAAGACCATCCTGATGGGTTGCTTCACTGCCTGGTATGGCAACTGCTCGGCCTCTGACCGCAAGGCACTACAAAGGGTAGTGTGTACGGCCCAGTACATTGGGGCCAAGCTTCCTGCCATCCAGGACCTCTATACCAGGGTGTGTTAGAGGAAGGCCCTAAAAATTGTCAAAGACTCCAGCCACCCCAGTCATAGACTGTTCTCCCTACTACCGCATGGCAAGTGGTACCGGAGCGTCAAGCCTAGGTCCAAGAGACTTCTAAACAGCTTCTACCCCCAAGCCATAAGACTCCTGAACAGCTAATCAAATGGCTACCCAGATAATTTGCATTGCCCCTGCCCCCTCCCCCTTCTACTACTCTCTGTTACTATCTATGCATAGTCACTTTAATAACTCTACCTACATGTACATATTACCTCGACACCGGTGCCCCCGCACATTGACTCTTACCGGCACCCTCTGTATATAGCCCCGCTATTGTTATTTACCGCTGGAAATTTGTGGAAAATAATATTTATATCATTCAAAACTTTTGGCCACGACTGTACACTATGTGTGCTCCCGAAGTTGTCCCGGGTACTACCTAAAGCTACAATATCGTTTCAGTTTTTTAGGGACAAATTTCTTTTAGACCGCTGCGCCACTCGGGAGCCTAAGGCACTGCATCTCAGTGCTAGAGGCGTCACTACAGACCCTGGTTTGATTCCAGGCTGTATCACATCCGGCCGTGATTGGGAGTCCCATAGGGCAGCGCACAATTGGCCCAGAGTCGTTCGGGTTTGGCCGGGGTAGGCCGTCATTATAAATAAGACTTTGTTCTTAACTGACTTGTCTAGTTAAATAACGGTTAAATAAATAATAAATAAATTCTACATAGGCAACAACATGTAATGAAGAATGTTATTATTGTTTTCTAGTGAGTACAAAACTCTATTCCAGGCTGTAAACTGTAGTCAATAGCCTATGTCATTTGATTAACTGCTCAAAAACCTGGTGTTTTCAATGCGTATTCATTGAAAATAATGAAATAACTGATTGTGGACTACAGGAAAAGGAGGACCGAGCACGCCCCATTCTCATCGACAGGGCTGTAGTGGAGCAGGTTGAGAGCTTCAAGTTCCTTGGTGTTCACATCAACAACAAACTAGAATGGTCCAAACACACCAAGACAGTTGTGAAGAGGGCACGACAAAGCCTATTCCCCCTCAGGAAACGAAAAAGATTTGGCATGGGTCCTGAGATCCTCAAAAAGGTTATACAGCTGCAACATCGAGAGCATCCTGACTGGTTGCATCACTGCCTGGTACGGCAATTGCTCTGCCTCTGACCGCAAGGCACTACAGAGGGTAGTAAATACGGCCCAGTACATCACTGGGGCTAAGCTGCCTGCCATCCAGGACCTCTACACTAGGCAGTGTCAGAGGAAGGTCCTAAAAATTGTTAAAGACCCCAGCCATAGACTCTTCTACCGCATGACAAGCGGTACCGGAGTGCCTAGTCTAGGACAAAAAGGCTTCTCAACAGTTTTTACCCCCAAGCCATAAGACTCCTGAACAGGTAATCAAATGGCTACCCGGACTATTTGCATTGTGTGCCTCCCCCCTCGTTTATGCTGCTGCTACTCTCTGTTTATCATATAGTCACTTTAACTATACATTCATGTACATACTACATCATTGGGCCGACCAACCAATGCTCCCGCACATTGGCTAACCGGGCTATCTGCATTGTGTCCCGCCACCCGCCAACCCGTATTTTACGCTACTGCTACTCTCTGTTCATCATATATGCATAGTCACTTTAACCATATCTACATGTACATACTACCTCAATCAGCCTGACTAACCGGTGTCTGTATGTAGCCTTGCTACTTTTATAGCCTCACTACTGTATACAGCCTGTCTTTTTACTGTTGTTTTATTTCTTTACTTACCTATTGTTCACCTAATAGCTTTTTTTGCACTACTGGACTTGATCTTGCCTGCCTGATTGGGCAACCATTTGAATCAGTTATGGGTTTTTTCTAGGCAGTATAGCCTACAACAGGGGTGTCAAAGTCAAATGGACGGAGGGCCAAATAAAAAAATCAGCTACAAGACGAGGGCCGGACTGTTCGAATGTTCATTGAAAAATTTTTAAATGACGCATATAGTCTAGTGAACCTAATTGAACCTACTGAAAACCTAACAAATATATTACAATATGATCAGATAAATAAAGCAATATTTTCTTATGGCTCTGTCAGTAATCTTTAATTTTCAACAGACACAAAAGACAAATTTCCTTTATATAAATATCCCCATAACATGAACATTAAATGAAAGAAACCGGTATTCAAGGCACCATCAGTAGACTATATTTTCTATTTTAGCAAAAGTGGGCTAAATTTACTTCAAAGAAAAAACAATAATAGCAATTTTCTATCATCCACTCAACTGAAATATTTTTAAAATATAATTGGATTGAAATACAAAAAAATAAAGTGCAAAAATCTATTAATCAAAAACAACACTTTGTTTAAGGAGAAGTAACATGCAGTGAAAACAAATATTAAATTTTAACTTTTAAACTTGAACTGAGTAAAAACTCTAAATATGTGATTGCACAGTAATGTTCACTTGTTTGAGGTTGAGGGTGATACTTGGTGGTGTCCCATCTTTTCCACAAGTTCATCAATGTTCGGGGTAAGGCTCTGAGCTGAAGAAATCCTCAGAATTGAGTGGAGGTGTTCAGCAGTAAGTCGACTTCTGTGTGATGTTTTGTTCAGGTTCATCAAAGAAAACAGTTGTTCACACAGGTATGTGCTGCCAAACATAGACAACGTTTGAGCAGCCTGGATGCGCAGCTGGGGCATTGTGCCGGGGAAGAAACGGGCGAACTCCGCAGCACCCACTGCCGCATATTTTGCCCTCAGTGCATCATTGCATTGGAGGTCAATCAACTCCATTTGGAGGTTTGGTGGTGAGCTTTCCACGTCAACAGCAAATGGGTTACCGAGCAGTTCCAACCTGCTTTTTTGTGCTTCAAAGTCAGCAAATCGGCGTCGAAAGTCAGCGGCAAGCATACCTATTTTATCAGCCAACTGTGTGCTCGGGAACGCACTGGTAGAGAGCTTCTCTTTCATGGTCTGGCAGCTGGGAAAGTGGCTCAAATTTTCTTTCCGCATCTGCGTCTCCCACAGAGTCAGTTTGGTTTTAAATGCCTTCACTGTACTGTACATATCAGAGATGACACGATCCCGACCCTGCAGCTGCAAGTTTATTGCATTCAGATGACTCGTAATGTCACACAGAAAAGCCATTTCACACAGAAACATTTCGTCTCGGAGTTGTGTTGTGTCTTTCCCTTTGCTGTCCAAGAACAGACAAATCTCCTCACGAAGCTCGAAACATCTTTGAAGCACCTTTCCCTGGCTTAGCCATCGCACCTCTGTGTGATAAGGCAAATCACCATGCTCCGTTTCTAACTCCGTCAGAAATGCCTTGAACTGGCGGTGATTCAAACCTTTGGCTCTGATAAAGTTAACTGTGCGCGTGATGATGCTCATTACATGCTCCATTTTCAAGGCTTTACCGCACAACGCTTCCTGGTGTATGATACAATGATAAGCTGTCAGCTCACCTGTCGCGTTTTCCTCTTGCATCTTTTCCCGTATCTTCGCCACCAGTCCGCTCCTGTGTCCACACATCGCAGGTGCTCCGTCGGTTGTCAAACCCACGAGTTTTTCCCAAGGCAGCTCCATCTCATTTACACATCTTGACACCTCTTCATACAAATCATGCCCCGTAGTTGTGCCATGCATAGGACGTAAAGCCAAAAACTCCTCTGTCACGCTTAGGTTGGAGTCCACTCCGCGGATGAAAATTGACAACTGGGCAATGTCAGAAATGTCGGTGCTCTCATCCACAGCCAAGGAATATGCAATAAAATCTTTTCCCTTTTTCACAAGCTGCTCTTTTAGATTGATGGACAACTGGTCTACTCTCTCGGCAATGGTGTTTCTGCTCAGACTCACATTTAAAAAGAGTTGCCTTTTTTCTGGGCAAACTTCGTCACAAACTTTAATCATGCAGTTTTTGATGAAATCCCCCTCCGTAAATGGCCGGGCTGATTTAGCGATCTCTTCTGCCAAAATAAAACTGGCCTTGACAGTTGCGTCCGCGTGTGTGTCCGCGTGTTTCGTTTCATAATGTCGTCTCAGATTATACTCTTTCAGTACCGCCACACTTTCTCCACACAGAAGACACACAGGTTTTCCAGCTACCTTCGTGAACATATACTCCGACTCCCACCTTGTTTGAAACCCCCGGTTCTCAGTATCCACCTTCCGTTTTGCCATTTTTGATGGGTATCTGAAAGTTAATTTTACTGTGATGCTGACGACTGCTGTGCCAATAAATATTGAAATGAAGCAGCCTACTGCTCGGTGCGTCACCTTTGCATTGTGGGAAATGTAGTATTGGTGCGTGTAAAAGATCTGCGGGCTGCCGGCTTGCTGCGGGCCGGTTCTAATAATAAATCAAGATCATCCCAGGGGCCGTAAAAAACCTTCTTGCGGGCCGGATGTGGCCCGCGGGCCTTGACTCTGACATATGTGGCCTACAAGGTCCAAGCATATTAGCAGGACAGTAATATTATGTATTTTGTCATGATGTATCAGCTTACAGAAACATGCTAATGCAGGGATTTGTAGTGGTGCGCATATTAATTATTTTTATGCGCTAGCACACATGAAGTTGTAGCAATAGTTTCCATGTTTGGCTTCAGTGTTTAAAAAGCGTTAAGAAAAAATGAAGTGGATATAAGTGAATGCATGCATTTAAAAGCTGGCTCTAGAAACAATTATCAAAAAAATAGTATTTTCAACATCTGTAAGATACATTTTACAGACGTTGAAAATATGTATTTTCAACCTTTTTAAAATATGTGTTTTCAATTAAGTCTTTCTCCTGGAAAATTACGTTAAGTGTTTAACATCCGGAGAATACATATTTTCAACTTTCATTCATAACAAATGTTTTACTTATTTCGATGTCTGGAAAAGACGTATAGAATAAGCATTTTCAACATCATTTTGCTCACTGTGAAGGGACTCGCGACTCGATCATAATTAAAGGCCCTGGACTTGGTTGATAGGGTCTTGGGATTCGCCTTTGAAACTCATGCAATACAATTGGTTTTGTTTACAGTATGTTTAGCTAGTTAGTTTACAGTTGGATAAATACCCAAATACTGCTGATTCAAGTTAGCGAATTCAAGTACAACATTGCAAGTAGTGGGTCTTTACATCAGTAACTAACCACCCGATTCGTTTGATTTAAATCGAAACAAACCTGTTCTGTGCAGTTTGAAATCCAGCAGCCGTCGAAGACGTTCGTTCTCCTCCTTTGAACGAGAGATTTCTTCCTGGTATTCTGTTATTGTTCTCTCTACCACCCCGGCTATCTCCACAGCCACCGCTGTTAGCCGTTCAGTTATATACACATTGAACAATGCCAGTTTAGACATTTTGAGAGGTATGAACGTCGAGATTTCTTTGTGTTTTGCTAGCTACTTATTTTTTCACCACAGGCAGAAAATGTATTCCAGATGATGATAATGGTGCTGCTATTTTCCACAACCCTCCGCTGCTTCCGGTTCCAGCTTGTGTTCAGGAAGTTGGGTGTTTGACAGCTGATACAGAAAATAGATCACGGAGACCGCTTTCAAATAAACAAATAAATAAAGGATAAATACCCAGTCATCTTTACAAGCCTGTAACCCAATACACTATGTCAAGGCAATCCAACCGAACCACAGACAGCAAAAAGATGGTAAGAAGTCGCGTTCTGCTTAGCATTCGGGCTACTCAATGAATGCTAGGTAGTTAGTAAACAAGCTAACGCTAGGTGGCTAATTTAGACGACAAGCTGCCTTTTATTAACCTCCAAAAACACGTTATTATGTTAATCTGATAATGCGTGTTTTGATAAGGCATTAAGGACATATTAGCTTAGCTGTAGTGCAATTTAGATATTACGTGAGAAATCAATGAATGACAAATACAGGAAGCTACCCTGCTAGCTAGTTAGCTAGTATTTCATTAGCTAGCTAGTGAGATGGCAGACACGCTCAGTCACTGCAAATTAGCTAGCTACCAAAATGACAGTAAGTGTTACAAAAAAAGGACTATTCAGGCGTAGCTACCTTTTGCATTTGCTAAGCATATTAACTATTACCCTGGCATGGATGGCAATTGTAAAGTCATAATATGCCGTATGATATTGGTACTTGTCTTTATGGTAGGTACCTGAACCAAGTCTACATAATTTAGTCAGGCTGGATTAATTTATGAAAGTGCTGCATCTGCAATACAATAAATGATTCACTGTCTTTGAATCAATAAAATATGTCTGTTGTTTTGAACTTGTTACACCAGGGGGTGCTGACAGTTAAGTTTTTATTTCTCCCTTTCTTTTCCTGTCTCTCTCTTCCTCTTGTAGAACGCAGAGTTGTTCACACTGACATACGGGGCCCTGGTAACCCAGCTGTGTAAGGACTATGAGAATGACGAGGAGGTCAACAAACAGCTGGATAAGATGTGAGTCTTTTCTCAACAAACTAACTCTCTCTCACTTATACGTGATCAATGAAAGGAAACAAGGAGAACAATTGAGGCGTGTGTGAGAGAGAGAGAAGTGCACTGTTTTGATCTTAACCTGTAAATTCTGCCACTCCTCTGTGTTTCATTTTCAGTTTATCCTTTACTCTGCAAATGGACAAAGTGGTGCTAGCGCTTTCTGCCTCTGATGTTTCCCATCAACCTACACCACACTGGCAAATTCTCCATCCCTCTAAAACTTGACACCAGTAGACTAGTGATTTAATGTGTGTGTGTGTGAGATGTAACAGGTGGTCCACAACCAGGGCAGTAATCACCTTTCACACATCCATGTTAGGAGTCTTCTTCGCTTTCCAACCGTCTCCTGGAATTTACTGGCTCCATCCCCTCCTCTTTTGAGGAACAGACAAATGAAAATCAATTTGAAAGGGGGAAAAGGGGGTGGTGTACCCATTGTGAATAATTGGGCTGTCTAGTAAAGGTCTATGCTGGCTTAGAAACCTTTAAAGGTGTAGTTAACTTTTCCAAAGTAATAAAATGGCAAAGTAATCTTTTAAGTCTGAGAGGCTGAGAGATGGGGCTTGTGTGATATGGCCTGTGAAGGTATTCTGCTCTTGGCTTAACTAATATACCTACTGTAGCATGGTCTGCCCCAAATATGGTTCATTCGGGTGATGATCTCATCTGACTCCTTTAGGGTCCAGATGCTTCTCTATTGCTCTCTATATCTCCCTCTTTCTTTCAGCTCTGTGTTGAGGTCTGACTAAGCCAGTGTACATGTCTGAAATCTTTACCGGAGATGTGGAATCTCTGCTCTGAAGTGGTCACTTTTAATAATTTGTACATATTTTTGCTTTACTCATCTCATGTGTATATACTGCATTATAGTTTATTCCACTCTGACATTGCTCATCCTAATATTTATATATTCCTTCATTCCATTCTTTTACCTTTAGGTTGTGTGAATTGTTAGATATTACTGCACTGTTGGAGCTAGAAACACAAACATTTCGCTTCACCCGCAAAAACATCTGCTAAACATGTGTATGTGACAAATAACATTTGATTTGATTTGTATAGCATTTAGCACTCATTCTCCTTTACTCACTCTTTCCCCACTCTTTTGTTTTTTTCCAGGGGATACAATATCGGAGTGCGTCTCATCGAGGACTTCTTGGCACGCTCCAGCGTTGGGAGGTGTCAGGATTTCCGAGAAACAGCCGATGTCATTGCTAAGGTAGTGGGGACGTCCCCGAGCCAATCAGAGCGTGTCCTTGGAACGCTCCCAGAAAGGAGAGAGGAGAGGGGGAAGAGCGAGATGAAGAGAGAAAGGACAGGGAGAGAAAGAAAGAGAGGGACAAGGAAGAAGAGCGAGAGAGATTGAGATCTGGGAGAGGGAGAGAGCTGGTAAAAAGAGGGAGGGAGAGAAAGAGGTTGACTGTGAGTGAGTTAGAGAGCGAGAGAGTTGGCGACTGGAATTTGAACTCCAACCTGCAGTAGTCTGCATAGTTTCTGAGCTTTCATAGATCCTCTCTACTGCTTTTCATTTCTCTGCACTCACGCAGGTAGGGAAGCATCCCAGCTATGTCACCGCAAAGCCAACTAGCCCCAGCCCCCGTGTGTGTGTGTGGGCTCATGTTCCCCACTGCTTTTTGTCTTTGCTATACGGTAGTCTGAGCCGCACGGTCAGCCTACACCTAGGGTGAAACCCAACCCCTCGGCCAAATATATTAGTTCACACTGATGGGATGACACCACACACACGCTTGTGCCTGTGACTATGTGGTCAGACAGTAGTCTGCTGTACATTACATTAGTAAACTGTTGAACAGCAGGCCCGATACCAAACCACTGTAGACTTTAAGCACAAAACCACTTCTCCCATCTTGTGGTTGAAATGCAATTAACTCTGTCTGTTCTAACAGTTCTGCTAAGTCGTTTCACAGGTGTAATCTTGCATTGTAGGCCTATGGTTCAGTTATATGGAAGGCAGTAGTATGGAATATTGGTCTAGATGATAAACTGTAAGCCTCAACTGCTGTTCAGACTTGCCGAGATAATGAGCAACCTAGCTATCAGTGACCGGACATGTTCATGTAGACACACAGCAACTTAGCACTCTGGGCCCGGTTTCCCGATAGCAATGCAACTTAGCCTTAGAAGGGTTTTAACAATGCATCGTTCCTACAACGGCCGAAGATCCAAAATACTGACCACGGATCAGCTCGTAGAGATACAGCTTATGGCTGCAAATATTGAGGCGGCTTATTCTAATGATTATGTAGCCCATAGTCATCTCGTTTTTCATTTGAATCCTCTCTTTATCCTTCGCTTGTTCAAAGACATTGGCAACTTTGTATTTGTAGTCGACTGCGTTACGAAGTTATCGGCGGTCGCAGAGAAACAGCTTGATTCTATGTTAAGCAGAGATCTTCTGTGTATAAAGTGGTGTGGAAGGGCAATCAAAGCATCTAACAATGCACTTAGCTGTTCTACGAGTGGTCTGAGGCAGTCGGTAAATAAAGAGCGTTTTCAAGTGCAACTTTACTAATGATCGTTTTGATGTAACGATGTTCCCACAAAGGATCTAACGAGGAACTTAACCTTAAGATGATTTTGGGACACCAGGCCCTGGATGACGGAGCTAGAGACCAGTTGAAAATGTTCCCAGTTTATGCAGATTTCAGCGACGCGACTGCACGACAGGGCAGCTCTCGCTAGCAGTCTTTGATATTGGCTAACAACCAGTGACTTGATCGCTGATTATCTCAACAAGGGGGAATTCTTGGTAAGGAAAGATTGTACACACCCTGGCTTGTTCAACCCTCTCTCAATATAAAGTGTAAGTGTCGGCATTCAGTGATTAATCTTGTAAGGGAGTGATGGTCTCTGTTCCATTATGAACACAGCACATGTAACACCATTGTAACAGTAACATTAACAGCATTGTGTGATTGTATGTGTATTTCAACAGGTGGCGTTTAAGATGTACCTGGGCATCACCCCCAGTGTGACCAACTGGAGCCCGGCGGGAGACGAGTTCTCCCTCATCCTGGAGAGTAACCCCCTAGTGGACTTTGTAGAGCTGCCTGACAACCACAGCTCCTTGGTCTACTCCAACCTGCTGTGTGGGGTACTCCGAGGAGCTCTGGAGATGGTAAAGATAGAGCTTCTTTAGGCCTTTTCACACTACTGAGACAAGCCTAACCGAGCCTGATATATAAAAATATCAGAGCACGGTAGTGTGAAAATTATATTTGCGTGATTTATGTTATGTTCATGTGTCATGAGAATTGTTCTCTATTTCCCCCTTCATTTCTAATACCTCCTCTCTCTCCCCAAGGTGCAGATGGCAGTGGAGGGGAAGTTTTCTAATATCTCCTTCTCTCTCTTCCCCCTATAAGGTGCAGATGGCAGTGGATGTGAAGTTTTCTCAGGACACCCTGAGAGGAGACAATGTCACAGAGATCCGCATGAAGTTCATCAAGAGGATGGAAGAGAACCTACCGGCCGGGGATGAGTGAGAGAAACACACAGAGCGTGAGTGAGAGAGAGAAACCTCTACCTCTCCTCTCGCTCTCCATCCATCCTGAATCTGATGTCACTCAGGGGGGTACGGAGAGAGAGGGCGAGAAAGAGGTATTGGGTAACCCTTCACTGAAAGAATGGAGACAAGGAAATTAAGTCCTTGGGCGTGTCTCAAATGTATTCTATCTTCCTCTCCTTGTCTCCTTCCCTTCACCTGCACCGTGTAAAGATAATGGATAGATAGATGAGAGTTCAACTCAGGGAAGGAGAGGACTTGGCCTTTGAGATGCACCGTTTGGTTTATGGAAGGACTTCTGCTGAACTATGATCCTTGACCTTTACTGTCTGCTCATATGACCCCTGACATTTCCCCTTTAATCTCTGCTCCTGGGATGAGGAACTCCTTGGCCACTTCATCACATATGTTAATTTCTGAGAAAAACGTTGTCCCTTAGATATTGTCTAGGCTTTTTGTCTAGTGAAAGTAGTCAGGAAAAGCTCCTGGCCCATTACAAATGGAAATGTTTTTGATTTTAAATTCTGTTCATTTAATCAATTTAGATCACAGAATGGAATGTGATGGTTTCACTACCAAGTGATGTGATGGTTTCACTACCAAGTCAATTGTGTTGTACACGGTGGACCAGATTTTGACATGATACGTTTTGTTTTGACATTTAGTTTTTTAAATATAAGATCAGAGGTTCTGTTAATGTCTGTGTATAATATGTTTATTTGTTGTCTATGCATTAAATAAATAAAAAAAGATACAGCCACATGTATGTTCATTTAAGTAGGCTGATACGTCAATCTGTTAAGTTTTATTAATGACATATTACAGCTAAAGCTGGTAGAAAACACACATGTTGGATGTGTGCGTCCATGAGGGTACATAGTAGGATCTGTGTTCCATGTTAACCTGCTGCAGGTCTCTTCACACGTAATGAAGTGTCACACCCTTCCCCAGTGCACTGAGGCAGTTATTCCTCTGGAGCTGCTTAGTCCAGTCAAACAACAATTACACAGACCTAAAGGCTCAGATGTTTGTTCAGGCTTCATGGAAACAGTCAGGATGTGTGTGTGTGTGTGTGTGTCTGACAGCCATGTTTTAGGAACAGGCACTTAATAACAGGCTGTCTGGAACAGGGGTGTGTGTGTGTGTGAGTGAATGAGTGGGCGGGGTGTTTGGACAGGGCTAGCAGGGCAGGTTGTCATTAAAGACCAGAGGTCCATTCTGCCCGTAACTGACATCATCCAGGAGTCACCAACACAATCGCTTGTTGAGGCAAATCACTCACCTCGTCAATCACAGCAGAGCACACAGGGCTGGCCATACACACACACACACAAATGTATTGTTCTGTGGTGTTCATACTGACAGAAACCACCAGAGGTCACTGTGGGCATTGCATTCCCCAACACTGTCTCACTCCAAAAACATTCCCTCTGCAGGTCACTCTCATTTTAAGAGTTTCCCCTTAGACACTGATCTAAGATCAATTTCTGTTAACCCCTTTAATGGTAAAGCTTATGATTTTAATGGTAAAGCTTATAAAGGCAGCTTTTACCTATAGCTTTGATTCATGTTTTTATTATTATTGAAAGATAGGGATGAGGTTTGAATATGTAGGTGAGAAGGTTACTCTGCACATAATGAGAATCAAAGACCGATATTTATTCTACAATATTCCAAAATACTGTAGATAGTTCAAAATAGGTTTGATACAATCAATGTGTGCTTTCCAACCTTCAGGGAAGGGGCTGTCCTTCATTACTAACTAAATAAATCCTAGATCCACTCTCCCGCCTGGAATCGGAGACGTTAGAGAGGATAAACAGTGGAAAGTGGACACACTGTGAGGACTGTCAGTGTGAAGCAAGCCCCTCGTCCTCTGAAGAGCTCTTGCTCCAGTTTACACCCACATATATATATATATATATATACATGTAGGTCTATAATGTGTGTATTGGATGGCGAGCAGGGAGGAAATGGTTTTGTGCAGACGTTCCATGTAAATCACTTGGCAGAATTAGAGCCGTGTACCAGGGGGATATACAGCTGGGATACTGTGGACTGTTGCTGTGAGAAAACCTGTATCACTCTTCCACATGCGCCCAGGAATTTAGGAGCGTGTATATACACACACACACACACACACACACACACACACACACACACACACACACACACACACACACACACACACACACACACACACACACACACAGAGACAGACAGGAGAGCGCACACATTCAAGACACAGGAGCACACACACACATAGGACACAGGAGCGTGCTCACAGACTTGCACTCAGGACACAGGAGCACAGACTTGCACTCAGGACACAGGATCGTGCTCACAGACTTGCACTCAGGACACAGGAGCACAGACTTGCACTCGGGACACAGGAGCGTGCTCAAAGACTTGCACTCAGGACACAGGAGCGCACACACACTCCTGTCCTCACTCTCTGACCCGAGCAACAATCAGATGTGATACATCACTTTATCTTTGGTCGTTGGGGTCTGTAAAGCTCAGGGTAAGAACTGTGTATCTGAGATAAGAGTATCTCCCCCCCCTTCTCTCTCTCTCTCTCTCTCTCTCTGTCTCTGTGGCTGTATGTCTTATGCTTGTTAAACAGCACAGAGAAACACATGCAGGATTGAGAGAGACGCCCCATCATTCATATCCCACACACAATTTGTTCACGCGTTACACACTTAATTCTTCACGTAGCTCACTCTATTTTTCAATAAAACTTTACTATGACAGCCCCGGACAAACAAGCAGAAAATGTTGCAGACCTGAGACGATGCACCCCGATCTGCTTTAAACTGGCTAAACTTCCACAGGGTCTTTATAGGAAACACATGGAGAACAACATGCTATGACAGAAAAGGCCTCGCTAGCACACTGTCTATTCCACCCTGTCTATTCCACCCTGTCTATTCCACCCTGTCTATCCCACCCTGTCTATTCCACCCTGTCTATCCCACCCTGTGTATCCCACCCTGTCTATCCTACCCTATCTATTCTGTCCTGTCTATTCCACCCTGTCTATCCCACCCTGTCTATCCCACCCTGTCTATCCCACCCTGTCTATTCTGTCCTGTCTATTCCACCCTGTCTATTCCACCCTGTCTATTCCACCCTGTCTATCCCACCTTGTCTATTCCACCCTGTCTATCCCACCCTGTGTATCCCACCCTGTCTATCCCACCCTATCTATTCTGTCCTGTCTATTCCACCCTGTCTATCCCACCCTGTCTATCCCACCCTGTCTATCCTACCCTATCTATTCTGTCCTGTCTATTCCACCCTGTCTATCCCACCCTGTCTATCCCACCCTGTCTATCCTACCCTATCTATTCCATCCTGTCTATCCCACCCTGTCTATCCCACCCTGTCTATCCCACCCTATCTATTCCATCCTGTCTATCCCACCCTGTCTATCCCACCCTATCGATTCCATCCTGTCTATCCCACCCTGTCTATCCCACCCTATCTATTCCACCCTGTCTATTCCACCCTGTCTTTCCCACCCTATCTATTCTGTCCTGTCTATTGCACCCTGTCTATCCCACCCTATCTATTCTGTCCTGTCTATTCCACCCTGTCTATTCTACCCTGTCTATCCCACCCTATCTATTCCATCCTGTCTATTCCACCCTGTCTATCCCACCCTATCTATTCCGTCTTGTCTATTCCACCTTGTCTATCCCACCCTATCTATTCCACCCTGTCTATCCCACCATGCCTATCCTACCCTGTCTATCTCACCCTGTCTATTCCGTCCTGTCTATCCCACCCTGTCTATCCCACCCTATCTATTCCATCCTGTCTATTCCACCCTGTCTATTCCACCCTGTCTATCCCACCCTATCTATTCCATCCTGTCTATCCCACCCTGTCTATCCCACCCTATCTATTCCACCCTGTCTATCCCACCATGCCTATCCTACCATGTCTATTCCACCCTGTCTACCCCACCCTATCTATTCCACCCTGACTATCCCACCATGCCTATCCTACCCTGTCTATTCCACCTTGTCTATCCCACCCTATCTATTCCACCCTGTCTATCCCACCCTGTCTATTCCACCATGTCTATCCCACCCTGTCTATCCCACCCTATCTATTCCACCCTGTCTATCCCACCATGCCTATCCTACCCTGTCTATTCCACCTTGTCTATCCCACCCTATCTTTTCCACCCTGTCTATCCCACCATGCCTAGCCTACCCTGTCTATCCCACACTATATATTCCACCCTGTCTATCCTACCCTGTCTATCCCAACCTATATATTCCACCCTGTCTATCCTACCCTATCTATCCCACCCTATACATTCCACCCTGTCTATCCCACCCTGTCTATCCCACCCTGTCTATCCCACCCTGTCTATCCTACCCTGTCTATCCCACCCTGTCTATCCCACCATGTCTATCCCACCCTATATATTCCACCCTGTCTATCCCACCATGCCTATCCCACCCTGTCTATCCCACCCTGTCTATCCCACCCTATCTATCCCACCCTATCTATCCCACCATGCCTTTCCTACCCTGTCTATCCCACCCTGTCTATCCCACACTATCAATCCCACCCTATCTATCCCACCATGCCTATCCTACCCTGTCTATCCCACCCTGTCTATCCCACCATGCCTATCCTACCCTGTCTATCCCACCCTATCTATCCCACCCTATCTATTCCACCCTATCTATCCCACCATGCCATCCTACCCTGTCTATCCCACCCTGTCTATCCCACCCTGTCTATCCCACCCTATCTATCCCACCCTATCTATCCCACCATGCCTATCCTACCCTGTTTATCCCACCCTGTCTATCCCACCCTGTCTATCCTACCCTGTCTATCCCACCCTGTCTATCCCACCTTCTTTTTGTCTCTCTTCTCCATGACTCTTGATTCCTCTCCTCATCTCTGCCTCTGTTTCTCATTCTGTCAAGCCTTGCCAAAGAGAGTGAGGAGAGTCAAATGAAAGAGATATGAAAAAGATCCCACCTTTGGGAATATCGGAACACTGGGAATATCAGGCAAGCTCTGGGAACGCTGCAGATGCTTGCATGACGGAAAGTGTTCTCTCATTCTCTCAAGTGAGGTAGGCTTGAAGCATCCCTGGTTTTCCTGACTTTTCCGGAGCGTGTCTCGTGTCTGGACAGTGGAGAGAGGTGGGAGATGACAAGTGCATGGACAGTATTCCGGAAGACGCTCTGTGTGTTTCGGGGAAGGAGAGGATGCACTAAGACATGGAACAGCTTGTTTCCGTAAGGAATCCCAGACCCGGAATTTCAGACAGTTGGCAGGGAAGTGGAGGGAAGAGGCATGTCTGATGTCACCGTCTGAGTTGACTGTTGGAGTACATAGGCAGAGACCGACTATCCAAATAGCAGTTCAGGCGAATGACAGATGGCCTTGGCCATCCTTAGGCCAGTAGGCCGGTCTAAATTGGGGGTTTTCCACCCAATTATCATTATTTGGCCAATAACTCGGCCTCAAGGACACAAATGGGCCAGTGTGTTAGAAATGCCCAGGCCGATTTCTGGTCCCTGTACATTGGTAACATGATTTAAAAGAAGAATCGCCCCCTCTACATGGCTTTCTTTGTACACTAACTTCCTGCAGAGCTTTTCTAATAAACAGTGAGAGAGTTGCTCATCTAAACCACATGGTACAGAATTCACACCTTTATTTCTGTGAGAAATAAATCATTGCTGAGACTGTTTTCCAGTTTTCTTTGTCATATTTACTTATTCATTTGTTATGAACAAGCGTTGCTTATTCGTACGCCTGTAGCTATGTTCTTAAACCCACAGAAATCTACACAGTTCCACCTGCAAGGCATTTTGGGAGATGAATCATCATCTTACTGTGGCGACTAAGTGTACAACCAGTCGGCTAGAGAGAGATTTTGTGTCTAAAAATTAACAATTGAGCCAATGGTTTAAAAATGGGAGACATTTGTTGACGGAGATGATTGTCCATCAAAAAACACAAAATATGTTGACCTTTGTGGAAATGTGTTTTTGATGGAAAAAAGCAGATAATGATGTTTGATTTCATCCGTATTCATGTGTCTCAGTGTTGGCCACAGTCTGATACAGACCCACTCCAAACCCACAGGCCTCAAAGCCTGGTGGACCTAATGTAGGGCCCTGAGTTTGTTCTGGTCAGGTCACACGATTAGGAACAACTCATTAGTGTTCAGTGTTTGAAGGGTATTTTGTGTGCTTCCAAAATGGCATCCTTTTTCGTACAGGTAATAGAGTGCACAGAGATCCTATTAAATTAAATATTTGTAATGTTCTAATATGTAATTATATCATATGGTGCCATTTGAGAAGCTGCCTTTTTGTCTCCATATGTTAGAATAAAGAATATTGAAACTGTGCATGCTGTATGAAAACGTATCACAAGTTATCATGCAGTGTCTGACTGAAGTATGCGTCAAAGGTAAGATAAGGAGTGAGCTCTGGTACAGCCATGGTTTGGCTAGAGCTGCAGAGGCCAACCCGTCTGATACGTTGTTTCTATTTTTCCTCTTTCTCTTTCTTCCCAGCTTTTTGGATGCTCGCTGCTAAGCTGCCATCCCTCTGGTTCCAATTTCCTCACAATCTTTTGTTCTTCCTCTCTCAATAGGACTGTATGAAAAGAAGAGAGCTTTCCTTTTGATGATCATACAGGTTTAATCCCATTAATTCTTTACCACTCTTATCCCTTTATTCTTCTATATTTTATCCTCTCTTCCTCTCTCTCTCTCTTCCCCCCCCCCCTCTCTCTCTCTCTCTTTCTTTCTCCTCTCTCTCTCTGTCTCCTCTCTGTCTCCTCTGACCTCTACGCTGATCTAGGTTGAGTTTATGTAACACAGGCAGAGCTTTCCAACTTGGCACAGTTGAAATGAAAACATTTAGGAAATAAAGAGAGAGAGAAAGAGCAAGAGAGAGAGAGAGAGATATAGATAGATAGAGAAAGAGAGAGAGTAAGTGAGAGAAAAGTGTCATGTTTAATTTTACACCAGTTGGCCTTGGGGCGAATGTATGGTACCTCACCTAAGACTTCATTATCCCAGGGTTTTGCCTACAAAACGCACATATGTAAGCATATATTTATATCAATCATCCAGGCAATAACGAATATTGTAATTCCTATTGAAACGCTGGAATGCTAGAGAGAGAGAGAGAGAGAGAGAGAGAGAGAGAGAGAGAGAGAGAGAGAGAGAGAGAGAGAGCGAGAGAGAGAGAGAGAGAGAGAGAGAGAGAGAGAGAGAGAGAGAGAGACCACAAGGATGCCTGGAGGCTGGAGCTCAGCTGAACAGGACGGGATATCACGGCTCACAACTGCCAAACATGGACCGAGTGTGTGTGTGTAGGTGTGTGTGTTTGTGATTAGTGTGGGGATGGCTTCGGGTGAGGTGCGGCTGTTAAGGTGCCATCGGCCTAACATCGACTCAACATGATTGTTTGCGAGCCTCAACACCACAGAAACCTACTTAGCTCAAGCAAGATAGGGAAGGCTTTGTAGATCGGGGAATCGTCATATTGAAGAGTAGACTGCTGTGAGTATTCTGCATCCCAAATGGGACACAAACTAGATCTGTAAGTATGACTTTCCACTTTCCACATAAAACACCTCAAGCTGTCCGGCTGGAGAATGGAGGGAGACAGGGATATAACGGGTGAGCTGGAGATTTGAACAATCCTGAATGTGGGAGACATGTGTGACTGGAGACATAGAGGCCTCAATCTCTATTTTGTGTGTGTTTGTGTGTTTGTCCGTGTGTGTGCGTGTGTGTGTGTGGATGTGTGTGTATGGGCTCTACTCCAGGCCATTGTGGGTTAGTGTATCACAGTAACTCCCTTCACATATGAAAGGGGGTCTCTATTATGGAGTTGTTAAAGCTGAGAAGCTGGTTATATGGATGTGTAAAGCACTTCAATACAAATATTTTCAAGTACTACTTAAGTAGTTTTTTGAGGTATTTGTACTTTACTTTACTATTTATATTTTTGACAAGTTTTAATATTACTTCACTACATTCCTAAATAAAATGATGTGCTTTTCACTCTATACGTTTTCCCTGAAACCCAGAAGTACTCATTACATTTTGAATGCTTAGCAGGACAGGAAAATGGTCTAATTCACACACAAGAGAACATCCCTGTCATCCCTACTGCCTCTGATCTGGAGGACTCACTTTCTTAGTTTGTAAATGATGTCTTAGTGTTGGAGCATGCCCCTGGCTTTCGGTAAATTAAACAAAACAAGAACATGGTGCAGTCTGGTCTGCTTTATATAAGGAATTTTAAATGATTTATGCTTTTCTACTTTTACTTCTGATACTTTAATATATTTTAGCGATTACTTTTACTTTTAATACGTAAGTATATTTAAAAACCAAATACTTTTAGACTTTTACTCAAGAAGGATTTTACTGGGTGACTTTCACTTTTACTTGAGCCTTTTTCTGTAAAGGTATCTTTACTTTTACTCAAGTATGACAGCTGGGTACTTTTTCCACCACTGTACATAAATACACACACACCTGTTGGAACCAACATGATCTGACGTTTTGGCCAATTTAACTTAAATTGCCAACTTTTGTCCACGTCAAATTTCTAAGTTGCTCCAATGTCAAGTTACTGTAAGGAAGTGAAAAAAAAAAAAAGGTACTGGAAAGCCAGTGGTCTGTTAGAAGTACGGGAAAGCCAGTGGTCTGTTAGAGGTACTGGAAAGCCAGTGGTCTGTTAGTGGTACTGGAAATCCAGTGGTCTGTTAGAGGTACTGGAAGGCCAGTGGTCTGTTAGTGGTACTGGAAAGCCAGTGGTCTGTTAGAGGTACTGGAAAGCCAGTGGTCTGTTAGTGGTACTGGAAAGCCAGTGGTCTGTTAGTGGTACTGGAAAGCCAGTGGTCTATTAGAGGTACTGGAAAGCCAGTGGTCTGTTAGTGGTACTGGAAAGCCAGTGGTCTGTTAGTGGTACTGGAAAGCCAGTGGTCTGTTAGAGGTACTGAAAGCCAGTGGTCTGTTAGAGGTACTGGAAAGCCAGTGGTCTGTTAGAGGTACTGGAAAGCCAGTGGTCTGTTAGTGGTACTGGAAATCCAGTGGTCTGTTAGAGGTACTGGAAAGCCAGTGGTCTGTTAGAGGTACTGGTGTTGCTAGCTTAATGAGAGCCCAGAAACAACTGAATAACACACATGTTGCAATAACAATAACTTCTGATTTCACCACCCCATTAATTAACAAGAGAGGGAAATAAACTTTTCAGAAACAGTGGAGGAAATTGGTCAGAGTGGTGGTATGATGTATGACTGATTGGTCAAAGTGATTATATGACGTATGGCTCATTGGTCAGAGTGGTGGTATGATGTATGGCTGATTGCTCAGAGTGGTGGAATGATGTATGGCTCATTGGTCAGAGTGGTGGTATGATGTATGGCTGATTGGTTAGAGTAGTGGTATGATGTATGGCTGATTGGTCAGAGTGGTGGTATGATGTATGGCTGATTGGTTAGAGTGATTATATGACGTATGGCTCATTGGTCAGAGTGGTGGTATGATGTATGGCTGATTGCTCAGAGTGGTGGAATGATGTATGGCTGATTGCTCAGAGTGGTGGTATGATGTATGGCTGATTGGTCAGAGTAGTGGTATGATGTATGGCTGATTGGTCAGAGTGGTGGTATGATGTATGGCTGATTGGTTAGAGTGATTATATGATGTATGGCTGATTGGTCAGAGTGTTTGTATGATGTATGGCTGATTGCTCAGAGTGGTGGTATGATGTATGGCTGATTGATCAGAGTGGTGGTATGATGTATGGCTGATTGGTCAGAGTGGTAGTATGTCGTACTCCACTTCTGTCTTCACATACTGAATCCCATAACGTTAACACATATTTTACATCTCACTCATCATCATCTCTCTCTCTCTCTCTCTCTCTCTCTCTCTCTCTCTCTCATCATCTCTCTCTCATCATCTCTCCCTCATCATCTTTCTCTCGGTCTCTCTCTCTCTCTCTCTCTCTCTCTCTCTCTCTCTCTCTCTCTCTCTCATACACACATCTCAAACATCAACCGTATCTCTCTGTAATGAGACAATGTTGCTTGAAATAATGATGGTTAAAGAGGGCTCCTCCCTTGTTTCTAAATGACTCCTCTCCTCTTTCCTGCTCTTCCTTTTCCAACACCTCATCAGTCTAAATGATCCATATCGACGGGCCTGCAGTGGAGAAGGTGAAAAGCTTTAAGTTCCTTGGCGTACACATCACTGACAATCTGAAATGGTCCACCCAAAACAGACAGTTTGGTGAAGAAGCCGCAACAGCTCCTCTTCAACCTCAGCAGGCTGAAGAACTTCGGCTTGGCCCCTAAGACCCTCTCAAACTTTTACAGATGCACCATTGAGAGCATCCTGTACCGTCCGCAACCACAGGGGGGTGGCCGGCTTCCACTCAGTACCCTGCCCTGAACTTAATCACTGTTACTAGCTGGCTACCACCCGGTTACTCCCACCCGGTTACTACCACCCGGTTATTACCACCCGGTTACTACCACCCGGTTACTACCACCCGGTTACTACCACCCGGTTATTACCACCCGGTTACTACCACCCGGTTACTCATCTGTGTACCTCCCTGCACCTCCTCTTTCCTGCTCTTCCTATTCCTCCACCTCATCAGTCTGTCAACCCCTGGGTTTATGAGACAGTTTTTCCACTATCTGTGTGTGTGAGTGTTTGCATGTACATGTGCGTGGGTGCGTGGGTACGTGCGTGGGTACGTGCGTGGGTGTGTATCAGCCGAGTATTGTGTGAAGGTAAAAGTGTTGCACATAGTTTTTAAACATAAATATCTGAAGATGCTGGTGAATAAAGTCATAGTTTATATGGAGTACCAACTCCTGCATGTTTTCACCCTGAGTAGATCTGCATAGGTCTGATTAAAGAAGTTGAGTGCTAGTTTGTGTTGTTGTTGTTGTTGTTGTGTGTGTGTGTGTGTGTGTGTGTGTGTGTGTGTGTGTGTGTGTGTGTGTGTGTGTGTGTGTGTGTGTGTGTGTGTGTGTGTGTGTGTGTGTGTGTGTGGGTGGGTGTATGTGTGAGAGAGATAGAGTGTGTTGTTGTGTTGCTGATAACAGACTTATTTGTTCATGTGTGCATGTTGGTGTGGGTTTTGTGTGTTCTATGTTTGTACACACACACATAATGTCTGTACACACACACATAATGTCTGTCTTGACTTTGTTTTTTGCATAGAAACGTTTAGAAACATCTTCCTCACCTTTTGTTATTGACTTGTTAAGTGCCTTGAAATACATTTGTTGTAACAAATGTGCTATGTAAATAAAGTTTGGTTTGATTTGATGATTGAGGTTGAGTACTGTATGTGAGTAAGTAAAATCAAATCAAATCACATTTTATTTGTCACATGCGCCAAATACAACAGGTGTAGCAGACCTTACAGTGAAATACTTACTTACAAGCCCTTAAAAACAATGCAGTTTTAAGAAAAATAAGTGTTAAGAAAGTATTTACTAAAATAAACTGAAGTAAAAAAAAAAGTAATTAAAAGAAGAAAATAAATAATAAAAATAACTAAGAATTAAAGAGCAAAAATAAAAATAACAGTAGCGAGGCTATATACAGGGGGTACCGGTATAGAGTCAATGTGTGGGGTACAGGTTAGTGGAGGTAATTGAGGTTGGCCACTTGATTAGCTGTGTAATCTTATGGCTTTGGGGTAGAACTGTTAAGTGTGCCTTGCGGTCGGAGGCCGAGTAGTTGCCATACCAGGTGGTGATGCAACCAGTCAGGATGCTCTCGATGGTGCAGCTGTAGAACTTTTTGAGGATCTGAGGACCCATACCAAATCTTTTCAGTCTCCTGAGGGGGAATAGGTTTTGTTGTGCGCTCTTCACGACTGTCTTGGTGTGCTTTGACCAAGATAGTTTGTTGGTA
Source organism: Oncorhynchus clarkii lewisi (assembly GCF_045791955.1). NCBI lineage: Eukaryota > Metazoa > Chordata > Actinopteri > Salmoniformes > Salmonidae > Oncorhynchus > Oncorhynchus clarkii. Next base: position 53,306,075 of record NC_092164.1, read on the forward strand.
ATGTGGACACCAAGGAACTTGAAGCTCTCAACCTGCTCCACTACAGCCCCGTCGATGAGAATGGGGGCGTGCTCGGCCCTCCTTTTTCTGTAGTCCTTTGTCTTGATCACGTTGAGGGAGAGAGTGTGTGTGTGTGTGTGTCTTCAGTGTTATGAAGAGTATGTGTATGCCTAACTATACGTGTGTGCTCAATGTTCCTATATGTGTTCACATTTGCAAGACTCCTCTGTGTTATTCATTTCCTGCTCCTGTCATTCAACATAGGAATAAGGTGAGCATTGTTCTGAAAGCCTGCTACATTTGTATTGCTCTGCACATTGGAAGAAGTGTGTGTGTGTGTGGCATGTGTGCATGCGTTTCTCTCTGACTTTGTGTGTACACACATGGATGTGTGCGTCTGTTTTTTATGCATGTTTAGTAGAATAGGTAAAGAAAGCCCTATCCACAGACTTCATAAAGTGCTGGGCCTTTCTCCTATTAACCATCCTGGTAGGGCATGCTGCTGTTCAGTTCCACATCTGACCCAGACTACCTGTGTACCAGCCCTGTCACTGGACTGAGGGATAAGAGAGAGAGAGAGATGGAAAGAGAGAGAGACAGAGAGCGAGAGAAAGAGAGAGAGAGCGAAATAGAAATTAAAGAGAAATACTGACTGACTGACTGACTGACAGACAGGACACAGACAGACAGACAGACAGACAGACAGACAGACAGACAGACAGACAGACAGACAGACAGACAGACAGACAGACAGACAGACAGACAGTTAAAATAGGCAAAAAACACACATTTCTTCCCACAGGACAGTGGGGTGAGACAGGGATGCAGCTTAAGCCCCACCCTCTTCAACATATATATCAACGAATTGACGCGGACACTAGAAATGTCTGCAGCACCCGGCCTCACCCTACTAGAATCTGAAGTCAAATATCTACTGTTTGCTGATGATCTGGTGCTTCTGTCACCAACCAAGGAGGGCCTACAGCAGCACCTCGATATTCTGCACAGATTCTGCCAGACCTGGGCCCTGACAGTAAATCTCATTTTGACCAAAATAATGGTGTTCCAAAAAAGGTCCAGTCACCAGGACAACCAATACAAATTCCATCTAGACACCATTGCCCTAGAGCACACAAAAAACTATACATACTTTGGCCTAAACATCAGCGCCACAGGTAACTTCCACAAAGCTGTGAACGATCTGAGAGACAAGGCAAGAAGGGCATTCTATGCCATCAAAAGGAACATAAAAGTCAACATACCAAATTAGGATCTGGCTAAAAATACTTGAATCAGCCATAGAACCCATTGCCCTTTATGGTTGTGAGGTCTGGGGTCCGCTCACCAACCAAGATTTCACAAAATGGGACAAACACCAAATTGAGACTCTGCATGCAGAATTCTGTAAAAATATCCTTCGCGTACAACGTAGAACACCAAATAATGCATGCAGAGCTGAAATAGGCCGATACCCACTAATTATCAAAATCCAGAAAAGAGCCGTTAAATTCTACAACCACCTAAAAGGAAGCAATTCCCAAACCTTCAATAACAAAGCCATCACCTACAGAGAGATGAACCTGGAGAAGAGTCCCCTAAGCAAGCTGGTCCTGGGGCTCTGTTCACAAACACAAACACATCCCACAGAACCCCAGGACAGCAGCACAATTAGACCCAAGCAAATCATGAGAAAACAAAAAGAGAATTACTTGACACATTGGAAAGAATTAACAAAAAAACAGAGCAAACTATAATGCTATTTGGCCCTAAACAGAGAGTACACAGTGACAGAATACCTGACCACTGTGACTGACCCAAACTTAAGGAAAGCTTTGACTATGTACAGACTCAGTGAACATAGCCTTGCTATTGAGAAAGGCCGCCGTAGGCAGACATGGCTCTCAAGAGAAGACAGGCTATGTGCACACTGCCCACAAAATTAGGTAGTAACCTAACCTCCTGCCCAATGTATGACCATATTAGAGACACATATTTCACTCAGATTACACAGATCCACAAAGAATTCAAAAACAAACCCAATTTTGATCAAGACAGCAGCAGCAAGATGTGTGACCTGTTGCCACAAGAAAAGGGAAACCAGTGAAGAACAAACACCTGTCACGTTCTGACCTTAGTTCCTTTGTTTTGTCTTTGTTTTAGTATGGTCAGGGCGTGAGTTTGGGTGGGCAGTCTATGTTTGTTTTTCTATGTTGGTTTTTGTGTTCTGCCTAGTATGGTTCTCAATCAGAGGCAGGTGTCGTTAGTTGTCTCTGATTGAGAATCATACTTAGGTAGCCTTTTTCCACCTGGGTTTCGTGGGTGTTTATTTCCTGTTTAGTGTTTTGTCATTCACCTTACGGGACTGTTCGTTTGTTGTTTATTGTTTTTGTTCAGTGTTCATTTTGCTTCATTAAATTATGGACACTTACCACGCTGCGTTTTGGTCCTCCGATCCTTCTCGCTACTCCTCCTCAGAAGAGGAGGACGAGATCCCTTACAACACCATTGTAAATACAACCCATATTTATGTTTATTTATTTTCCCTTTTGTACTTTAACCATTTGTACATCGTTACAACACTGTATATACATAATGACATTTGTAATGTCTTTATTGTTTTGAAACTTCTGTGAGTGTAATGTTTACTGTTATTTTTTATTGTTTATTTCACTTTTGTATATTATCTACCTCACTTGCTTTGGAAATGTTAACACATGTTTCCCATGCCAATAAAGCCCCTTGAATTGAATTGAATTGACAGACAGACCAGACACAAGGAGAGCAGCCCTGGTTCCATGAACCAGGTGACGGCCCAAGCCTGCTTGGCGCATAGTTGGGTGGTGGCCAGGCCTCTCGTGCTGAGGGTCATGGTGTCTGGGCCTCCGACTGTCGTCAGTCACAAATACGTCTGGGCTTTATTGGCTAGAGAGAGTACAATCATATGGTTTCAGCGAGGGACAAATACGTCTGGGCTTTATTGGCTAGAGAGAGTACAATCATACGGTTTCAGTGAGGGACAAATACGTCTGGGCTTTATTGGCTAGAGAGAGTACAATCATACGGTTTCAGTGAGGGACAAATACGTCTGGGCTTTATTGGCTAGAGAGAGTACAATCATATGGTTTCAGTGCAGGCATATAACACACACTGATTCTCTCTACAGGCCCTATACCTTGGGCTGCTGTTCCCCTCTCTATCTCTCTCTCTCTATCTCTTTCTCTCTCTCACAGAAGTGTTGCCCTTGTCAATGGGATAGCAACCTTTTATTTTTAATCTCCTGATTCCGAAGCATATAGGGCTAGATGGGCCTAGTAAAGTCTGTATCTGATATGCAGTCATGGTATATATTATCCAGCAGGCACTAGGGAGAACGATGTTGGACATTAAATCCAATGAAGCTGAAAGAATGTACGTGGATTTGAGTCCAGATGTGTTCGGAAGACCAGATCGTGACCTAAAATTAATTGACAACCAATCACGAGGAACAATTTACACACACACATCCAAATTCTAATATCTCAAACACATTTGATATCTGCAACAAAGAATGTGCCAATAACTTTTGATAGATTTAATGAATAACAACTCATTTCATGAGAATCTTTTTTTCACAACCTTTTTATAATATTGTTTACAGAACCTTGATTAAAAAAACATTAGGAATTTACATTTACAATGAGCATCACCAGGCAAGTAAGGTGATGGAGTAACATACAGTATGCGGCCCAGGGGGAGGCACCCTCCCCTGTGTGATGCCTTCACCCCTGACCCCCTACTCTAGAGTTCTGGAGGGGTCGGCGGTCTCCCAATCAAGGACTCAAAGACTGCCCTGTTCAGCAACAGAACCCCCCATTCCCACCCTGCCATGGTGTAAGATGGTCTGGTGCTGGTTTACAATATGTGGTTCGAAAAACATGCCTAGTCACTCTTCAACTCACCTTGTCACAAGCTGCCTCACACAAACACATGCACACACACACACACACACACACACACACACACACACACACACACACACACACACACACACACACACACACACACACACACACACACACGCATTCACACATTCACGCACATTCTCAAACACACACACACACACACACACACACACACACACACACACACACACACACACACACACACGCATTCACACATTCACGCACATTCTCAAACACACACACATTCACGCACATTCTCAAACACACACAAACACACACACACACACACACACACACACACACACACACAAAAACACACACACACACACACAAACACACACAAACACACACACACACACACACACACACACACACACACACACACACACCCTCAAACACGAGCGACGTGGCTGGTTGAAACACAACAGCTACCTTTGACACGTTGCTATGTCACCCGGGTGGGGCGGCCGCCAGGCCCCCAGGGCAGTCTGGGTAGTGGTGACATCATGTTCTGGCCTTGCCCCCAGGCGATGGAGGGCTGTGTCACGAGGTGTTTAGTTTTCCAGGGCTAACCTAAATGAGCAATAACACAAGCTCAGGGAAAACATGCACACACACACACACACACACACACACACACACACACACACACACACACACACACACACACACACACAACAACAACAACAACAACAACACAAACTAGCACTCAACTTCTTTAATCAGACCTATGCAGATCTACTCAGGGTCAAAACATGCAGGAGTTGGTACTCCATATAAACTATGACTTTATTCACCAGCATCTTCAGATATTTATGTTTAAAAACTATGTGCAACACTTTTACCTTCACACAATACTCGGCTGATACACACCCACGCACATGTACATGCAAACACTTACACACACAGATAGTGGAACAACTGTCTCATAAACCCAGCGGTTGACAGACTGATGAGGTGGAGGAATAGGAAGAGCAGGAAAGAGGAGGTGCAGAGAGGTACACAGATGAGTGACCGGGTGGTAGTAACCGGGTGGTAATAACCGGGTGGTAGTAACCGGGTGGTAGTAACCGGGTGGTAGTAACCGGGTGGTAATAACCGGGTGGTAGTAACCGGGTGGTAGTAACCGGGTGGTAGTAACCGGGTGGTAATAACCGGGTGGTAGTAACCGGGTGGGAGTAACCGGGTGGTAGCCAGCTAGTAACAGTGATTAAGTTCAGGGCAGGGTACTGAGTGGAAGCCGGCCACCCCCCTGTGGTTGCGGACGGTACAGGATGCTCTCAATGGTGCATCTGTAAAAGTTTGAGAGGGTCTTAGGGGCCAAGCCGAAGTTCTTCAGCCTGCTGAGGTTGAAGAGGAGCTGTTGCGACTTCTTCACCAAACTGTCTGTTTTGGGTGGACCATTTCAGATTGTCAGTGATGTGTACGCCAAGGAACTTGAAGCTTTTCACCTGTGTGTGTGTGTGTGTGTGTGGGTGGGTGTATGTGTGAGAGAGATAGAGTGTGTTGTTGTGTTGCTGATAACAGACTTATTTGTTCATGTGTGCATGTTGGTGTGGGTTTTGTGTGTTCTATGTTTGTACACACACACATAATGTCTGTACACACACACATAATGTCTGTCTTGACTTTGTTTTTTGCATAGAAACGTTTAGAAACATCTTCCTCACCTTTTGTTATTGACTTGTTAAGTGCCTTGAAATACATTTGTTGTAACAAATGTGCTATGTAAATAAAGTTTGGTTTGATTTGATGATTGAGGTTGAGTACTGTATGTGAGTAAGTAAAATCAAATCAAATCACATTTTATTTGTCACATGCGCCAAATACAACAGGTGTAGCAGACATTACAGTGAAATACTTACTTACAAGCCCTTAAAAACAATGCAGTTTTAAGAAAAATAAGTGTTAAGAAAGTATTGACTAAAATAAACTGAAGTAAAAAAAAAAGTAATTAAAATAAGAAAATAAATAATAAAAATAACTAATAATTAAAGAGCAAAAATAAAAATAACAGTAGCGAGGCTATATACAGGGGGTACCGGTATAGAGTCAATGTGTGGGGTACAGGTTAGTGGAGGTAATTGAGGTTGGCCACTTGATTAGCTGTGTAATCTTATGGCTTTGGGGTAGAACTGTTAAGTGTGCCTTGCGGTCGGAGGCCGAGTAGTTGCCATACCAGGTGGTGATGCAACCAGTCAGGATGCTCTCGATGGTGCAGCTGTAGAACTTTTTGAGGATCTGAGGACCCATACCAAATCTTTTCAGTCTCCTGAGGGGGAATAGGTTTTGTTGTGCGCTCTTCACGACTGTCTTGGTGTGCTTGGACCAAGATAGTTTGTTGGTAATGTGGACACCAAGGAACTTGAAGCTCTCAACCTGCTCCACTACAGCCCCGTCGATGAGAATGGGGGCGTGCTCGGCCCTCCTTTTTCTGTAGTCCTTTGTCTTGATCACGTTGAGGGAGAGAGTGTGTGTGTGTGTGTGTCTTCAGTGTTATGAAGAGTATGTGTATGCCTAACTATACGTGTGTGCTCAATGTTCCTATATGTGTTCACATTTGCAAGACTCCTCTGTGTTATTCATTTCCTGCTCCTGTCATTCAACATAGGAATAAGGTGAGCATTGTTCTGAAAGCCTGCTACATTTGTATTGCTCTGCACATTGGAAGAAGTGTGTGTGTGTGTGGCATGTGTGCATGCGTTTCTCTCTGACTTTGTGTGTACACACATGGATGTGTGCGTCTGTTTTTTATGCATGTTTAGTAGAATAGGTAAAGAAAGCCCTATCCACAGACTTCATAAAGTGCTGGGCCTTTCTCCTATTAACCATCCTGGTAGGGCATGCTGCTGTTCAGTTCCACATCTGACCCAGACTACCTGTGTACCAGCCCTGTCACTGGACTGAGGGATAAGAGAGAGAGAGAGATGGAAAGAGAGAGAGACAGAGAGCGAGAGAAAGAGAGAGAGAGCGAAATAGAAATTAAAGAGAAATACTGACTGACTGACTGACTGACAGACAGGACACAGACAGACAGACAGACAGACAGACAGACAGACAGACAGACAGACAGACAGACAGACAGTTAAAATAGGCAAAAAACACACATTTCTTCCCACAGGACAGTGGGGTGAGACAGGGATGCAGCTTAAGCCCCACCCTCTTCAACATATATATCAACGAATTGACGCGGACACTAGAAATGTCTGCAGCACCCGGCCTCACCCTACTAGAATCTGAAGTCAAATATCTACTGTTTGCTGATGATCTGGTGCTTCTGTCACCAACCAAGGAGGGCCTACAGCAGCACCTCGATATTCTGCACAGATTCTGCCAGACCTGGGCCCTGACAGTAAATCTCATTTTGACCAAAATAATGGTGTTCCAAAAAAGGTCCAGTCACCAGGACAACCAATACAAATTCCATCTAGACACCATTGCCCTAGAGCACACAAAAAACTATACATACTTTGGCCTAAACATCAGCGCCACAGGTAACTTCCACAAAGCTGTGAACGATCTGAGAGACAAGGCAAGAAGGGCATTCTATGCCATCAAAAGGAACATAAAAGTCAACATACCAAATTAGGATCTGGCTAAAAATACTTGAATCAGCCATAGAACCCATTGCCCTTTATGGTTGTGAGGTCTGGGGTCCGCTCACCAACCAAGATTTCACAAAATGGGACAAACACCAAATTGAGACTCTGCATGCAGAATTCTGTAAAAATATCCTTCGCGTACAACGTAGAACACCAAATAATGCATGCAGAGCTGAAATAGGCCGATACCCACTAATTATCAAAATCCAGAAAAGAGCCGTTAAATTCTACAACCACCTAAAAGGAAGCAATTCCCAAACCTTCAATAACAAAGCCATCACCTACAGAGAGATGAACCTGGAGAAGAGTCCCCTAAGCAAGCTGGTCCTGGGGCTCTGTTCACAAACACAAACACATCCCACAGAACCCCAGGACAGCAGCACAATTAGACCCAAGCAAATCATGAGAAAACAAAAAGAGAATTACTTGACACATTGGAAAGAATTAACAAAAAAACACAGCAAACTATAATGCTATTTGGCCCTAAACAGAGAGTACACAGTGACAGAATACCTGACCACTGTGACTGACCCAAACTTAAGGAAAGCTTTGACTATGTACAGACTCAGTGAACATAGCCTTGCTATTGAGAAAGGCCGCCGTAGGCAGACATGGCTCTCAAGAGAAGACAGGCTATGTGCACACTGCCCACAAAATTAGGTAGTAACCTAACCTCCTGCCCAATGTATGACCATATTAGAGACACATATTTCACTCAGATTACACAGATCCACAAAGAATTCAAAAACAAACCCAATTTTGATCAAGACAGCAGCAGCAAGATGTGTGACCTGTTGCCACAAGAAAAGGGAAACCAGTGAAGAACAAACACCTGTCACGTTCTGACCTTAGTTCCTTTGTTTTGTCTTTGTTTTAGTATGGTCAGGGCGTGAGTTTGGGTGGGCAGTCTATGTTTGTTTTTCTATGTTGGTTTTTGTGTTCTGCCTAGTATGGTTCTCAATCAGAGGCAGGTGTTGTTAGTTGTCTCTGATTGAGAATCATACTTAGGTAGCCTTTTTCCACCTGGGTTTCGTGGGTGTTTATTTCCTGTTTAGTGTTTTGTCATTCACCTTACGGGACTGTTCGTTTGTTGTTTATTGTTTTTGTTCAGTGTTCATTTTGCTTCATTAAATTATGGACACTTACCACGCTGCGTTTTGGTCCTCCGATCCTTCTCGCTACTCCTCCTCAGAAGAGGAGGACGAGATCCCTTACAACACCATTGTAAATACAACCCATATTTATGTTTATTTATTTTCCCTTTTGTACTTTAACCATTTGTACATCGTTACAACACTGTATATATACATAATGACATTTGTAATGTCTTTATTGTTTTGAAACTTCTGTGAGTGTAATGTTTACTGTTATTTTTTATTGTTTATTTCACTTTTGTATATTATCTACCTCACTTGCTTTGGCAATGTTAACACATGTTTCCCATGCCAATAAAGCCCCTTGAATTGAATTGAATTGACAGACAGACCAGACACAAGGAGAGCAGCCCTGGTTCCATGAACCAGGTGACGGCCCAAGCCTGCTTGGCGCATAGTTGGGTGGTGGCCAGGCCTCTCGTGCTGAGGGTCATGGTGTCTGGGCCTCCGACTGTCGTCAGTCACAAATACGTCTGGGCTTTATTGGCTAGAGAGAGTACAATCATATGGTTTCAGTGAGGGACAAATACGTCTGGGCTTTATTGGCTAGAGAGAGTACAATCATATGGTTTCAGTGCAGGCATATAACACACACTGGTTCTCTCTACAGGCCCTATACCTTGGGCTGCTGTTCCCCTCTCTATCTCTCTCTCTCTATCTCTTTCTCTCTCTCACAGAAGTGTTGCCCTTGTCAATGGGATAGCAACCTTTTATTTTTAATCTCCTGATTCCGAAGCATATAGGGCTAGATGGGCCTAGTAAAGTCTGTATCTGATATGCAGTCATGGTATATATTATCCAGCAGGCACTAGGGAGAACGATGTTGGACATTAAATCCAATGAAGCTGAAAGAATGTACGTGGATTTGAGTCCAGATGTGTTCGGAAGACCAGATCGTGACCTAAAATTAATTGACAACCAATCACGAGGAACAATTTACACACACACATCCAAATTCTAATATCTCAAACACATTTGATATCTGCAACAAAGAATGTGCCAATAACTTTTGATAGATTTAATGAATAACAACTCATTTCATGAGAATCTTTTTTTCACAACCTTTTTATAATATTGTTTACAGAACCTTGATTAAAAAAACATTAGGAATTTACATTTACAATGAGCATCACCAGGCAAGTAAGGTGATGGAGTAACATACAGTATGCGGCCCAGGGGGAGGCACCCTCCCCTGTGTGATGCCTTCACCCCTGACCCCCTACTCTAGAGTTCTGGAGGGGTCGGCGGTCTCCCAATCAAGGACTCAAAGACTGCCCTGTTCAGCAACAGAACCCCCCATTCCCACCCTGCCATGGTTTAAGATGGTCTGGTGCTGGTTTACAATATGTGGTTCGAAAAACATGCCTAGTCACTCTTCAACTCACCTTGTCACAAGCTGCCTCACACAAACACATGCACACACACACACACACACACACACACACACACACACACACACACACACACACACACACACACACACACACACACACACACACACACACACACACACGCATTCACACATTCACGCACATTCTCAAACACACACACACACACACACACACACACACACACACACACACACACACACACACACACACACACACACACACGCATTCACACATTCACGCACATTCTCAAACACACACACATTCACGCACATTCTCAAACACACACAAACACACACACACACACACACACACACACACAAAAACACACACACACACACACACACAAACACACACAAACACACACAAACACAAACAAACACACACACACACACACACACCCTCAAACACGAGCGACGTGGCTGGTTGAAACACAACAGCTACCTTTGACACGTTGCTATGTCACCCGGGTGGGGCGGCCGCCAGGCCCCCAGGGCAGTCTGGGTAGTGGTGAAATCATGTTCTGGCCTTGCCCCCAGGCGATGGAGGGCTGTGTCACGAGGTGTTTAGTTTTCCAGGGCTAACCTAAATGAGCAATAACACAAGCTCAGGGAAAACATGCACACACACACACACACACACACACACACACACACACACACACACACACACACACACACACACACACACACACACACACAAACAACAACAACAACAACACAAACTAGCACTCAACTTCTTTAATCAGACCTCTGCAGATCTACTCAGGGTCAAAACATGCAGGAGTTGGTACTCCATATAAACTATGACTTTATTCACCAGCATCTTCAGATATTTATGTTTAAAAACTATGTGCAACACTTTTACCTTCACACAATACTCGGCTGATACACACCCACGCACATGTACATGCAAACACTCACACACACAGATAGTGGAACAACTGTCTCATAAACCCAGGGGTTGACAGACTGATGAGGTGGAGGAATAGGAAGAGCAGGAAAGAGGAGGTGCAGAGAGGTACACAGATGAGTAACCGGGTGGTAGTAACCGGGTGGTAATAACCGGGTGGTAGTAACCGGGTGGTAGTAACCGGGTGGTAGTAACCGGGTGGTAGTAACCGGGTGGTAGTAACCGGGTGGTAGTAACCGGGTGGTAATAACCGGGTGGTAGTAACCGGGTGGGAGTAACCGGGTGGTAGCCAGCTAGTAACAGTGATTAAGTTCAGGGCAGGGTACTGAGTGGAAGCCGGCCACCCCCCTGTGGTTGCGGACGGTACAGGATGCTCTCAATGGTGCATCTGTAAAAGTTTGAGAGGGTCTTAGGGGCCAAGCCGAAGTTCTTCAGCCTGCTGAGGTTGAAGAGGAGCTGTTGCGGCTTCTTCACCAAACTGTCTGTTTTGGGTGGACCATTTCAGATTGTCAGTGATGTGTACGCCAAGGAACTTGAAGCTTTTCACCTTCTCCACTGCAGGCCCGTCGATATGGATCATTTAGACTGATGAGGTGTTGGAAAAGGAAGAGCAGGAAAGAGGAGAGGAGTCATTTAGAAACAAGGGAGGAGCCCTCTTTAACCATCATTATTTTAAGCAACATTGTCTCATTACAGAGAGATACGGTTGATGTTTGAGATGTGTGTATGAGAGAGAGAGAGAGAGAGAGAGAGAGAGAGAGAGAGAGAGAGAGAGAGAGAGAGAGAGAGAGAGAGAGACCGAGAGAAAGATGATGAGGGAGAGATTATGAGAGAGAGATGATGAGAGAGAGAGAGAGAGAGAGAGAGAGAGAGAGAGAGAGAGAGAGAGAGAGAGAGCGATAGAGAGAGAGAGATGATGATGAGAGAGATGTAAAATATGTGTTAACGTTATGGGATTCAGTATGTGAAGACAGAAGTGGAGTACGACATACTACCACTCTGACCAATCAGCCATACATCATACCACCACTCTGACCAATCAGCCATACATCATACCACTACTCTGACCAATCAGCCATACATCATACCACCACTCTGACCAATCAGCCATACATCATACCACCACTCTGACCAATCAGCCATACATCATACCACCACTCTGAGCAATCAGCCATACATCATACCACCACTCTGACCAATCAGCCATACATCATACCACCACTCTGACCAATCAGCCATACGTCATATAATCACTCTGACCAATCAGTCATACATCATACCACCACTCTGACCAATCAGCCATACATCATACCACCACTCTGACCAATCAGCCATACATCATATAATCACTCTGACCAATCAGCCATACATCATACCACCACTCTGACCAATCAGCCATACATCATACTACCACTCTGAGCAATCAGCCATACGTCATATCATCACTCTGACCAATCAGCCATACATCATACAAACACTCTGAGCAATCAGCCATACGTCATATCATCACTCTGACCAATCAGCCATACATCATACAAACACTCTGACCAATCAGCCATACATAATTTCATCACTCTGACCAATCAGCCATACATTATACCACCACTCTGACCAATCAGCCATACATCATACCACCACTCTGATCAATCAGTCATGCATCATACCACCACTCTGAGCAATCACCCATACATCATACAAACACTCTGACCAATCAGCCATACATCATACCACCACTCTGACCAATCACCCATACATCATACCATCACTCTGAGCAATCAGCCATACATCATACCACCACTGACCAATCAGCCATACATCATACCACCACGCTGACCAATCAGCCATACATCATACCACCCCTCTGACCAATAACCCATACATCATACAAACACTCTGACCAATCAGCCATACATCATACCACCACTCTGACCAATCAGCCATACATCATACCACCACTCTGACCAATCAGCCATACATCATACAAACACTCTGACCAATCAGCCATACATCATACCACCACTCTGACCAATCAGCCATACATCATACCACCACTCTGACCAATCACCCATACATCATACCACCACTCTGACCAATCACCCATACATCATACCACCACTCTGACCAATCACCCATACATCATACCACCACTCTGACCAATCACCCATACATCATACCACCACTCTGACCAAACCATGTGCCATAAAGGGCAATCAGGCATTTCATCCCCTGCTACAACATCCATGACATACCACTGCCGCTGTTCTCTTGAGTGCACAACACACCCACACACACATGAAACACACAGGCGCACACACACAAGCGCACACATACTCCTTTCTCCATTCAGGGAATTATGATGTCACTTCCTGAGTGGTCTGAAAATCCTATTTAAACCTAAAACATTTCATGTTCCCCAGGTTACAGCCACAAAGGACAATCCTAACCTTTGTGAGTGTGTTTGTGTGTGTAAGGGATTGTGTTACAATGCTAAGAACAGTTTATGTTTCTTGTAATAACTTCACCTCAAACCCCGCCCATGACTTACTGTGCCCTACTGCCCCCACAGAACTCTCTCGTTAGACAAACTGAGGATAGCAGGGACATTTTGACAGAGCCTATTCAGAAATCTGTTGGACACACACACGCACACCAAAAACATAAAACAGATAAAAAATAATTATGTAAAACATAAATACACCAACAGCTACTGAGAATGAAAGTATTATATTTATAGAGGTGAAATATTGCTTCTGGAGTAAAGTAACAGATTCTAAACGGCTTGTACTGGCCGTTGTCCAGAGACACACACACAGACACACACACATACACACACACCAGGAAATACATACTGAAAATTCCAAAATACCCGACAGTTTAAGTAAAACATAAATACAACAACAGCTACTGTTAGAATGATAGTATTATACTTCTAGAGGTGAAATATTGCTTCTGGAGGAAAGTAACAGATTCTAAACGACTTGTACTGGCTGTTGTCCAACAGAGCAAAGTTCAGCCAGCCTCCTTTTCTCAGAACACTGGGATGGTCGGAACATTTCCCCGCTGACATCTCCAGTCGGGGAGCTCCGGGATGGAGGTGAGAGAGTCGAGCTACTGTGACGCCGAAAGATGAGGTCATACAGGAAAAGGAAGTTGAGGGCGGAGTGCACCTGGCGGTGTTTCCTTTCTGTCAGTTGGGTCTGACTCTGAGATGAGGAAATATTGGTTTTCTTTAGTTTCTCTGCTGGCTCTTCCGCTCTGTGTCTGTTTCTGTCTCTCTCTCATCCTCTCGCTATCCTCCCCCTCTCTATCACTTTCTTTCTCTGTCCCTCTCTCTCTCTCTCTCTCTCTCTCGCTCTCTCTCTCTCACAATCTCTCTCTCTCGCTCTCCCTCTCTCCCTCTCCGCCTCTCTCTCTCCCCCTGTCTCTCTCTTTCTCCCACCATCTCACGCTCTCTCTCACTTTGTCTCTCTCTCACTTTGTCTCTCTCTCTCTCTCTCTCTCTCTCTCTCTCTCACAATCTCCCTATTTTTCTTTATCTCTCTCTCTCTCTCTCTCCCACTTTCTCTCCCCCTGTCTCCCCCCTCTCTCTCTCTCTCTCTCTCTCTCTCTCTCTCTCTCTCTCTCTCTCTCTCTCTCTCTCTCTCTCTCTCTCTCTCTCTCTCGCCCTCTCTCTCTCTCTCCCTCTCTCTCTCCCCTCTCTCTCTCTCTCCCGCTCTTTCTCTCCCCTCTCTCTCTCCCCCCCTTCTCTCTCCCCCTCTCACTCGCCCCTCTCTCTCTCCCCCGTCTCTTTTCCCCCCATCTCTCCCCCCCGTCTCCCTCTCTCTCCCTCTCCCCCTACTAAATCCTATCCTTAACCATTGGTGCATTTATTGCATTTAGCAATCTCTACCCCTTTTTATCCCTATGTAATGCACTTCCTCTCTCTCTCTTTTCCCTATGTAATGCACTTCCTCTCTCTCTCTTTTCCCTATGTAATGCACTTCCTCTCTCTCTCTTTTCCCTATGTAATGCACTTTCTCTCTCTCCCTTTCCCTATGTAATGCACTTCCTCTCTCTCTCCCCCTCTCTCCCTTTCCCTATGTAATGCACTTTCTCTCTCTCTCCCCCTCTCTCCCTTTTCCCTATGTAATGCACTTTCTCTCTCTCCCCCTCTCTCCCTTTTCCCTATGTAATGCACTTCCTCTCTCTCCTCCTCTCTCCCTTTCCTTATGTAATCCACTTCCTCTCTCTCCCTTTTCCCTATGTAATGCACTTCCTCTCCCCTCTATCTCTTTTCCCTATGTAATGCACTTCCCCTCTCTCTCTTTTCCCTATGTAATGCACTTCCCCTCACTCTCTTTTCCCTATGTAATGCACTTCCTCTCCTATGTAATGCACTTCCTCTCTCTCTCTTTTCCCTATGTAATGCACTTCCTCTCACTCTCTTTTCCCTATGTAATGCACTTCATCTCTCTCCTCCTCTCTCCCTTTCCGTATGTAATGCACTTCCTCTCTCTCCCTTTTCCCTATGTAATGCCCTTCCTCTTTCTCCCCTCTATCTCTTTTCCCTATGTAATGCACTTCCTCTCTCTCTCTTTTCCCTATGTAATGCACTTCCCCTCACTCTCTTTTCCCTATGTAATGCACTTCCCCTCACTCTCTTTTCCCTATGTAATGCACTTCCTCTCTCTCTCTTTTCCCTATGTAATGCACTTCCTCTCTCTCTCTTTTCCCTATATAATGCACTTCCTCTCTCTCCTCTATCTCTTTTCCCTATGTAATGCACTTCCTCTTTCTCCCCTCTATCTCTTTTCCCTATGTAATGCACTTCCTCTCTCTCTCTTTTCCCTATGCAATGCACTTCCCCTCTCTCTCTTTTCCCTATGTAATGCACTTCCCCTCTCTCTCTTTTCCCTATGTAATGCACTTCCTCTCTCTCCCTTTTCCCTTTTCCCTGGGGCGGTAGGGTAGCCTAGTGGTTAGAGCATTGGACTAGTAACCGGAAGGTTGCAAGTTCAAACCCCCGAGCTGACAAGGTATAAATCTGTCGTTCTGCCCCTGAACAGGCAGTTAACCCACTGTTTCTAGGCCGTCATTGAAACTAAGAATTTGTTCTTAACTGACTTGCCTAGTTAAATAAAGGTAAAATTAAATATAATGCACTTCCTCTCTCCCCCTTTTCCCTATGTAATGCACTTTCTCTCTCTCTCCCCCTCTCTCCATTTTCCCTATGTAATGCACTTTCTCTCTCTCTCCTCCTCTCTCCCCTTTCCCTATGCATTGCACTTTCTCTCTCTCTCCCCTCTATCCCTTTTCCGTATGTAATGCACTTTCTCTCTCTCTCCTCCTCTCTCCCTTTTCACTATGTAATGCACTTTCTCTCTCTCTCCTTCTCTCTCCCTTTTCCCTATGCATTGCACTTTCTCTCTCTCTCCCCTCTATCCCTTTTCCCTATGTAATGCACTTTCTCTCTCTCTCCTCCTCTCTCCCTTTTCCCTATGCATTGCACTTTCTCTCTCTCTCCCATCTATCCCTTTCCCTATGTAATGTACTTTCTCGCTCTCCCCCCTCTCTCCCTTTTCCCTATGTAATGCACTTCCTCTCTATTTTTTCCCTATGTAATGCACTTCCTCTCTCTCCCTTTTCCCTATGTAATGCACTTCCTCTCTATTTTTTCCCTATGTAATGCACTTCCTCTCTCTCCCTTTTCCCTATGTAATGCAATTCCTCTCTCTCCCTTTTCTCTATGTAATGCACTTTCTCTCTCTCTCTCCCCCTCTCCCCCTTTCCCCTATGTAATGCACTTCCCCTCTCTCCCTTTTCCCTATGTAATGCACGTCCTCTCTCTCTCTTTTCCCTATGTAATGCACTTCCTCTCTCTCCCCTCTCTCCCTTTTCCCTATGTAATGCACTTTTTCTCTCTCTCCCCTCTCTCTCTTTTCCCTATGTAATGCACTTCCTCTCTCTCCCCTCTCTCTCTTTTCCCTATGTAATATACTTCCTCTCTCTCCCCTCTCTCCCTTTTCCCTATGTAATGAATGCACTTCCTCTCTCTCCGCTCTCTCCCTTTTCCCTATGTAATGCACTTCCTCTCTCTCTCTCTTCCCTATTTAATGCACTTCCTCTCTCTCTTTTCCCTATTTAATGCACTTCCTCTCTCTCTTTTCCCTATGTAATGCACTTCCTCTCTCTCCCCTCTCTCCATTTTCCCTATGTAATGCACTTCCTCTCTCTCCCTTTTCCTATGTAATGCACTTCCTCTCTCTCCCTTTCCCTATGTAATGCACCTTTTCTCTCTCTCCCCTCTCTCTCTTTTCCCTATGTAATGCACTTCCTCTCTCTCCCCTCTCTCCCTTTTCCCTATGTAATGCACTTCCTCTCTCTCCCTTTCCCTATGTAATGCACCTTTTCTCTCTCTCCCCTCTCTCTCTTTTCCCTGTGTAATGCACTTCCTCTCTCTCCCCTCTCTCCCTTTTCCCTATGTAATGCACTTCCTCTCTCTCCCTTTTCCCTATGTAATGCACTTCCTCTCTCTCCCTTTCCCTATGTAATGCACTTTTCTCTCTCTCCCCTCTCTCTCTTTTCCCTATGTAATGCACTTCCTCTCTCTCCCCTCTCTCCCTTTTCCCTATGTAATGCACTTCCTCTCTCTCTCTCTTTTCCCTATTTAATGCACTTCCTCTCTCTCTCTTTTCCCTATTTAATGCACTTCCTCTCTCTCTTTTCCCTATGTAATGCACTTCCTCTCTCTCCCCTCTCTCCATTTTCCCTATGTAATGCACTTCCTCTCTCTCCCTTTTCCCTATGTAATGCACTTCCTCTCTCTCCCTTTCCCTATGTAATGCACCTTTTCTCTCTCTCCCCTCTGTCTCCTTTCCCTATGTAATGCACTTCCTCTCTCTCCCCTCTCTCCCTTTTCCCTATGTAATGCACTTCCTCTCTCTCTCTTTTCCCTATGTAATGCACTTCCTCTCTCTCTCTTTTCCCTATGTAATGCACTTTCTCTCTCTCCCTTTCCCTATGTAATGCACCTTTTCTCTCTCTCCCCTCTCTCTCTTTTCCCTATGTAATGCACTTCCTCTCTCTCCCCTCTCTCTCTTTTCCCTATGTAATGCACTTCCCCTCTCTCCCCTCTCTCCCTTTTCCCTATGTAATGCACTTCCTCTCTCTCCCCTCTCTCCCTTTTCCCTATGTAATGCACTTCCTCTCTCTCTCTCTTTTCCCTATTTAATGCACTTCCTCTCTCTCTCTTTTCCCTATTTAATGCACTTCCTCTCTCTCTCTTTGCCCCATTTAATGCACTTCCTCTCTCTCCCCTCTCTCCCTTTTCCCTATGTAATGCACTTTATCTCTCTCTTTTCCCTATGTTATGCACTTCCTCTCTCTCCTTTCCCTATGTAATGCACTTTCTCTCTCTCTTTTCCCTATGTAATGCACTACTTTTACCAGAGCAAAAATCAAGGAATAGGGTGACGATAGGATGCAGAAATTATTTCACTGAATGAGCTGCTATCATGCTCTGTATTTTGGGCAACCTATCACAGCGCTCCATTGGATAGCAACCGTCTCTAACCAAGAGAGCTATGGCAAAAACTGAGTGCACCGATATATCCTAATTTTGTTGGATTGTTTGTTAGCTAGTTAGCTAGCTCTCAGTGTCATTTGCCACCATTGAAAACTTTGCTTATGCTAAAGCTAGCTAGCCAATGGTTTTCTCCAGTGGTTTGAATGGGGAATTTGACTTCCCAGTAAAATGTTGTCAGAGTTTCCAACAGTTAACAAAGTGGCGTGGCTTAGAGTAAGATCAATTGTCTTTAGACTTCACGACGCAATTATAAGGTCAGTGGTCTGAGATAATTGTATTCTATGATCCTCCTCTGGATGAGTGAGCGCAAACAAAGACTTCCAGCAGAGCAGGGAAAATGGTAATCCGCCTCTCCGCTGAAGTGAGCCTCTCTGGTGCTGAAATGTGAGAAGAAGACCACGCTAGGAAACAGGACTACATACATTTAAAAAAAGGCACACGTAGCCTACATATCGATGCATACACAAACTATCTAAGTCAAATAGAGGAGAGCCGTTGTGCCGCGAGGTGTTGCTTTATCTGTTTTTTGAAACCAGGTTTGCTGTTTATTTGAGCTGGATATGAGATGGAAGGAAGTTCCATGCAATAAATCAAATCAAATCAAATGTATTTATATAGCCCTTCGTACATCAGCTGATATCTCAAAGTGCTGTACAGAAACCCAGCCTAAAACCCCAAACAGCAAGCAATGCAGGTGTAGATGCACGGTGGCTAGGAAAAACTCCCTAGAAAGGCCAAAACCTAGGAAGAAACCTAGAGAGGAACCAGGCTATGTGGGGTGGCCAGTCCTCTTCTGGCTGTGCCGGGTGGAGATTATAACAGAACATGGCCAAGATGTTCAAATGTTCATAAATGACCAGCATGGTCGAATAATAATAAGGCAGAACAGTTGAAACTGGAGCAGCAGCACGGCCAGGTGGACTGGGGACAGCAAGGAGTCATCATGTCAGGTATTCCTGGGGCATGGTCCTAGGGCTCAGGTCCTCCGAGAGAGAGAAAGAAAGAGAGAATTAGAGAGAGCATATGTGGGATGGCCAGTCCTCTTCTGGCTGTGCCGGGTGGAGATTATAACAGAACATGGCCAAGATGTTCAAATGTTCATAAATGACCAGCATGGTTGAATAATAATAAGGCAGAACAGTTGAAACTGGAGCAGCAGCACGGCCAGGTGGACTGGGGACAGCAAGGAGTCATCATGTCAGGTAGTCCTGGGGCATGGTCCTAGGGCTCAGGTCCTCCGAGAGAGAGAAAGAAAGAGAGAAGGAGGGAATTAGAGAACGCACACTTTTCACACAGGACACCGAATAGGACAGGAGAAGTACTCCAGATATAACAAACTGACCCTAGCCCCCCGACACAAAAACTACTGCAGCATAAATACTGGAGGCTGAGACAGGAGAGGTCAGGAGACCCAATAAGGGCTCTATATAATACTGCACGTTTTCTTGAATTTGTTCTGGATTTGTGGAATATGAAAAGACCCCTGGTGGCATGTCTGGTGGGATAAGTGTGTGTGTCAGAGCTGTGTGTATGTTGCAAACAATTTGTGATTTTCAACACAGTAATGTGCTGGGAACTTTTAGTTGTTCCGCTGGGAACTTTTAGTTGTTCCGCTGGGAACTTTTAGTTGTTCTGCTGGGAACTTTTAGTTGTTCTGCTGGGAACTTTTAGTTGTTCTGCTTGGAACTTTTAGTTGTCACTATCTGGTCATGTAAGAATGGAAAAAAGTCCACCACTTTCTAGTTTTTCAGACGGAAGCATTGAGAGGCATGGCCTTACCCCTCCTTTACTGTAACAAAACAATCACTCATAAACACAAGAGGAATAGAAGGTGGAGGAGGAGGAGGAGGAGAGTTTGTGTGTGAGAGAGAGAGCGAGATAGATCGAGAGAGAGAGATAGAGAGGGAAAGAGGAAGGAGGGAGAAGGAGAGTGTGTGTGTCTGAGAGAGTGAGATAGAGAGAGTGATAGAGAGAGAGAGATAGATAGAGAGAGAGAGATAGAGAGGGAAAGAGGAAGGAGGGAGAAGGAGAGTGTGTGTGTCTGAGAGAGTGAGATAGAGAGAGTGATAGAGAGAGAGAGATAGATAGAGAGAGAGAGATAGAGAGGGAAAGAGGAAGGAGGGAGAAGGAGAGTGTGTGTGTCTGAGAGAGTGAGATAGAGAGAGTGATAGAGAGAGAGAGATAGATAGAGAGAGAGAGAGAGATAGAGAGGGAAAGAGGAAGGAGGGAGAAGGAGAGTGTGTGTGTCTGAGAGAGTGAGATCGAGAGAGAGAGATAGAGAGGGAAAGAGGAAGGAGTGAGAAGGAGAGTGTGTGTCTGAGAGAGTGAGATAGAGAGAGCGATAGAGAGAGAGATATATATAGAGAGAGAGATAGAGAGGGAAAGAGGAAGGAGGGAGAAGGAGAGTGTGTGTGTCTGAGAGAGTGAGATAGAGAGAGCGATAGAGAGAGAGATAGATAGAGAGAGAGAGAGAGGGAGGGAAAGAGGAAGGAGGGAGGGAAACAGACTCTCAACAGCACTGTTTACTCTTTTACTGTGTTTGGGTTTAGGATGATGTGTTACAATGTATAAACTCAGCTGTTCGGACAATTTCAACCTACAATGGAAAGAGGACAGAGAGGATGGGGGGGATGAGGGGTGTGTGTGTGTGGAACCCTAATTACACAGAAACCCTGGATGCATTAGTTCATTCTCTAGTTATATTTTCCAACCTACTGTGGCCTCTCCCTTTCTGACAATCTCTCTCTCTCTCTTCCTGTTTCTGACAATCTCTCTCTCTCTCTTTCTGACAATATCTCTCTCTCTTCCTTTTTCTGACAATCTCTCTCTCTCTCTCTCTCTCTCTTCCTGTTTCTGACAATCTCTCTCTCTCTCTCTCTCTCTCTCTCTCTCTCTCTCTCGCTTTCTCTCTTTCTCTCTCTCTTGCTCTCTCTCTCCCTCTCTCCTTCTCTCTATTTCTCTGACTCCCTCTGAGTTTCTCTCTCTTAATTTCTATAAGCGAGGGACGAGACAGAGGAGAGGATGGAGGCATGAGGCGAAAATAATAAAAAAGCACACCAGGAGGTTAGCGAGAGCCATGTGGTACTAGAAGATATTCATTTTCTCTTGGTTTCTCTACCTCCCCCCTTTGGTTTTCTTTGCCATCAGTGTCAGTAAACTGAGGAATGTATTCCAGGTTAGAACATGGCCTACAGTATCCCGTCTCCATTCAAATCAGTTTCCCTTCAACTAAGTGTACAGAGTGCCACTGAACAAACGTTATGACTGGACAGTAACTGAATTGCCGTTGCCTACTATGCTTCTCTGTAGGTGGTTGGTTCCTAAATTTGCTCTTAAGCATTTTGTATTATTAAATGTTATTTTATACAAATCAGATTAACCTTAGTCACTGTTCTATTAGATACATATCCACAGACGTTTCTCAGACCTGACTATAGGCAGTTACATAGTAAAGCAACTGGATTCAAAACACTGAGTCACGAGCCAGCACAAATTATTAATTAAATTAGATAACTGATTGAATTATTAACCAATCAAGAAAGGAGCTGCAGTGAAACCGATCTCCCCCTCGTTTTCTCCCTCCTTTTCAATCCAGTCCTCCCCCTCTCCTCCCACCCTCAGTCAGGGTCTGTAGTAAGCCTGAAAGGATTGTTTAACAGTGCACAATGCCTCTGAGTTAAGACCTTATCATCATAAAAAAACACTGCGGTTGTATTTGTAAATGCTAAGCATTCTGGCACACTTGTGTTGCATGCCAAACAGCACTATGTTCACTATATATAGTGCACTACTTTTGACCAGGGTCCATAGGGATCTGTTCAAAACTAGTGCACTTTGTGGGGAATAGGGTGCCATTTGGGATTTCAAAATTCATTCATTCCATGTGGGAGCAATTCTACAGCCTGGTCATTCCATGTGGGAGCAATTCTACAGCCTGGTCATTCCATGTCACATGCTGCTGTTTGCTTTTTTGGCTCATTTAGCTTTTTTGCTTCTCAAGACATACAGCATGTCTTCGCTGTTTTGGGCTGCGCTTATGATGATGATGACTCAATGCCAGTTAAGCTGTCAGAGTTGCCCCCACCACACACAAAATCAAATCTAGCTTTATCGGTCACGTACACAGATTTGCAGATGTTATCACAGATGCAGTGAAATGCTTGTGTTCTAGCGTCAACAGTGCAGTGAAATGCTTGTGTTCTAGCGTCAACAGTGCAGTGAAATGCTTGTGTTCTAGCGTCAACAGTGCAGTGAAATGCTTGTGTTCTAGCGTCAACAGTGCAGTGAAATGCTTGTGTTCTAGCGTCAACAGTGCAGTGAAATGCTTGTGTTCTAGCGTCAACAGTGCAGTGAAATGCTTGTGTTCTAGCGTCAACAGTGCAGTGAAATGCTTGTGTTCTAGTGTCAACAGTGCAGTGAAATGATTGTGTTCTAGTGTCAACAGTGCAGTTAAAAAGAACAATAAATAAATAATTTATATTTGCTGAGCCATGACTAGAATACATTATACACAGTAGATATAAAGTGGGGAAACAGTATGTAACCAACATTATAGTGACCAATGTTCAATGACTATCTACTGTACATAAGGTCTCTAAGTGTAGAGTAGAGTACCAGATGGAAGCCTGCTAGAACAGTGTCTGAGGTTAAGGGCAGAGTACTGGGTGGAGGTCAGCTAGAACAGTGACTAAGGTTCAGGGCAGGGTACTGGGTGGAGGTCAGCTAGAACAGTGACTAAGGTTAAGGGCAGAGTACTGGGTGGAGGTCAGCTAGAACAGTGTCTGCGGTTAAAGGCAGGGTACTGGGTGGAGGTCAGCTAGAACAGTGTCTGAGGTTAAAGGTAGGGTACTGGGTGGAGGTCAGCTAGAACAGTGACTAAGGTTCAGGGCAGGGTACTGGGTGGAGGTCAGCTAGAACAGTGACTAAGGTTAAGGGCAGAGTACTGGGTGGAGGTCAGCTAGAACAGTGTCTGCGGTTAAAGGCAGGGTACTGGGTGGAGGTCAGCTAGAACAGTGTCTGCGGTTAAAGGCAGGGTACTGGGTGGAGGTCAGCTAGAACAGTGTCTGAGGTTAAAGGCAGGGTACTGGGTGGAGGTCAGCTAGAACAGTGTCTGAGGTTAAAGGCAGGGTACTGGGTGGAGGTCAGCTAGAACAGTGACTAAGGTTAGAACAGTGACTAAGGTTCAGGGCAGGGTACTGGGTGGAGGTCAGCGAGAACAGTGTCTGAGGTTCAGGGCAGGGTACCGGGTGGAGGTCAGCTAGAACAGTTACTAAGGTTCAGGACAGGGTACTGGGTGGAAGTCAGTTAGAACAGTGACTAAGGTTCAGGGCAGGGTACTGCGTGGAGGTCAGCTAGAACAGTTAATAAGGTTCAGGGCAGGGTACTGGGTGGAGGTCAGCTAGAACAGTGACTAAGGTTCAGGACAGGGTACTGGGTGGAGGTCAGCTAGAACAGTGACTAAGGTTAAGGGCAGAGTACTGGGTGGAGGTCAGCTAGAACAGTGACTAAGGTTCAGGGCAGGGTACTGGGTGGAGGTCAGCTAGAAACGTGACTAAGGTTAAGGGCAGAGTACTGGGTGGAGGTCAGCTAGAACAGTGTCTGCGGTTAAAGGCAGGGTACTGGGTGGATGTCAGCTAGAACAGTGTCTGAGGTTAAAGGCAGGGTACTGGGTGGAGGTCAGCTAGAACAGTGTCTGATGTTAAAGGCAGGGTACTGGGTGGAGGTCAGCTAGAACAGTGACTAAGGTTAGAACAGTGACTAAGGTTCAGGGCAGGGTACTGGGTGGAAGTCAGCTAGAACAGTGACTAAGGTTCAGGGCAGGGTACTGGGTGGAGGTCAGCGAGAACAGTGTCTGAGGTTCAGGGCAGGGTACCGGGTGGAGGTCAGCTAGAACAGTGACTAAGGTTCAGGCTGGGTACTGGGTGGAGGTCAGCTAGAACAGTGACTAAGGTTAAGGGCAGAGTACTGGGTGGAGGTCAGCTGGAACAGTGTCTGCCGTTAAAGGCTGGGTACTGGGTGGAGGTCAGCTAGAACAGTGTCTGAGGTTAAAGGCAGGGTACTGGGTGGAGGTCAGCTAGAACAGTGACTAAGGTTAGAACAGTGACTAAGGTTCAGGGCAGGGTACTGGGTGGAAGTCAGCTAGAACAGTGACTTAGGTTCAGGGCAGGGTACTGGGTGGAGATCAGCGAGAACAGTGACTAAGGTTCAGGGCAGGGTAATGCGTGGAGGTCAGCTAGAACAGTGACTAAGGTTCAGGGCAGGGTACTGGGTGGAGATCAGCTAGAACAGTGACTAAGGTTTTGGGCAGGGTACCGGGTGGAGGTCAGCTAGAACAGTGACTAAGGTTCAGGGCAGGGTACTGGGTGGAGGTCAGTTAGAACAGTGACTAAGGTTCAGGGCAGGGTAATGCGTGGAGGTCAGCTAGAACAGTTAATAAGTTTCAGGGCAGGGTACTGGGTGGAGATCAGCTAGAACAGTGACTGAGGTTCAGGGCAGGGTACTGGCTGGAGGTCAGCTAGAACAGTGACTAAGGTTCAGGGCAGGGTACTGGATGGAGGTCAGCTAGAACAGTGACTAAGGTTCAGGGCAGGGTACCGGGTGGAGGTCAGCTAGAACAGTGACTAAGGTACAGGGCAGGGTACTGGGTGGAGGTCAGCTAGAACAGTGACTAAGGTTCAGGGCAGGGTACTGGGTGGAGGTCAGCTAGAACAGTGACTAAGGTTCAAGGCAGGGTACTGGGTGGAGGTCAGCTAGAACAGTGACTAAGCTTCAGGGCAGGGTACCGGGTGGAGGTCAACTAGAACAGTGACTAAGGTTCAGGGCAGGGTACTGGGTGAAGGTCAGCTATTGGGGACTATTTAACAGTCTGATGGCCTGGACATAGAAGCTGTTTCTCAGTGTCTCTGTCCCAGCTATGATGCACCTGTACTGTCTCTGTCTTCTAAATGTTAGTGGGGTATGTCCTGCCTCTGTGGCTGCGGTCCAACAACTTAAAAGACGCACCCGATCCCCTCAGCCCTCAAATTAAGTGGACACTTCTGATGACGTATCATGATGTCTGGCAAGTATAATGCAGGGCAAGGGGCGAGGGAGGAAGGAATGATATTTAAATGGACCACCCTTGGCCGGAAATTCATCACTCATTCATCTCGCTATGATCATTTTCAGCCTCTGGTAACTTGTGGGGGCTTTATATGTGCTACAGTCAATTATGAGTGGGTCTATTAAATATATAATTATTAATATACGCCTACTGTATGATAGCTAGCAAATTAATTAGCTAACTAACGTTAGCCTGCTTAGCTGGAACTTCTGAAGAAGGAACATTTTTATTTCTTCAATTTCCAAAAGCTAACCACAGAAAAACATAATTACTTTTTACGTAGTAGCAAAATTTCTAACTTATTTGCATTCGTTTTTACTTACACTTTTATGTTGACTTCTCCATTGATGTTGTTTTTAAGTTTTCGCTGACTTTTCTTAGCGTATGTACAATCGTCGCAAATTGAATTATGGGGAGTTTCAGGAATTGAATTATGGGGAGTTTCAGGAATTGAATTATGGGGAGTTTCAGGAATTGAATTATGGGGAGTTTCAGGAATTGAATTATGGGGAGTTTCAGGAATTGAATTATGGGGAGTTTCAGGAATTGAATTATGGGAAGTTTCAGGCCCGGAGTGAACATAATTGTACACTTGCAAAGCCAACAAAAAATGAGGGCTGAGGGGCTTATGTTGCAAACTTCCCTTGCTTGGCTAATCATTTACCACCCTCCAAGATGGCGACGGGGATTCCCCCAAGGGCATAAGGCGAGGGTAAGTGGACGAGGGTGTGTCTTTTAAGTGTTTGGACCGCAGCCAGGGACTCTCAATCTGTGGTGCGACGAGGTTCATGTCCCCACTCCCCCCTTGTTTGGGTTTTTATGGTCCTAGAGCCTTTGTGTTCCTGGTGGGAGTCTGGTCAGACATGGGTTCCTAACCTTAACTCACCCTACATGCTGTGGCTGTACAAACACCCACCATTGTTCGAAGACGAGGTGCAGACCCAGATTACACACAGAGAATAGTGCTATCAGGGGCTGTTGTGTTATTCTTTGGGTAGCTATTTTCAAAGGCATGTTTGCTTTTTCAGGTGCTGTACATGTTTTTGGGGAAGCGATCCATCCAACACAGTTCTTTCCACACCTAATGCTGTCTCTCTTGTTTGTGTTTTTTGCACACTGGATAAGCGGATCCTTATAAGTGCATATATTTAGAATCAAGACAGGGCAACTATTTTAGTGCACACAGTCCCGACAATCCCAAGCCACTACATACTCTATATCACTTCAGACTAAATACATGTCTGTGGAGGAAAGCCCAGTCCTTTGTGCGTCATCCTAAATATCTGTGTCAGTTGAGGGCACACTTTCTTGTTCGGTGGGGACGTCACCAAAGTATCACTGGGAAAATATTTAGCCAGGTGCTGAGCGTAGGTCAGGAGACTTTTATACGGTCCAGTGCTTTATGGAATCCATGTTCCTCCTCAGCAGGAGAGAAAAACAGAGAGAGCGATAGAGAGAGACAGAGACAGAGACAGACAGACAGAGAGAGAGAGAGAGAGAGAGAGAGAGAGAGAGAGAGAGAGAGAGAGCGATAGAGAGAGACAGACAGAGACAGAGACAGACAGACAGAGAGAGAGAGAGAGAGAGAGAGCGATAGAGAGAGACAGAGACAGTGGTGTTGATGGTATCCTCAATGAAATGATCAAATATACAGACAACAAATTCCAATTGGCTATACTAAAACTCTTTAACATCATACTTAGCTCTGGCATCTTCCCCAATATTTGGAACCAAGGACTGATCACCCCAATCCACAAAAGTGGAGACAAATTTGACCCCAATAACTACCGTGGAATATGTGTCAACAGTAACCTTGGGAAAATCCTCTGCATTATTATTAACAACAGACTCGTACATTTCCTCAATGAAAACAATGTACTGAGCAAATGTCAAATTGGCTTTTTACCAAATTACCGTACAACAGACCATGTATTCACCCTGCACAACCTAATTGACAACCAAACAAACCAAAACAAAGGCAAAGTCTTCTCATGCTTTGTTGATTTCAAAAAAGCCTTTGACTCAATCTGGCATGAGGGTCTGCTATACAAACTGATGGAAAGTGGTGTTGGGGGTAAAACATACGACATTATAAAATCCATGTACACAAACAACAAGTGTGCGGTTAAAATTGGCAAAAAACACACACATTTCTTCACACAGGGTCGTGGGGTTAGACAGGGATGCAGCTTAAGCCCCACCCTCTTCAACATATATATCAACGAATTGGCGCGGGCACTAGAAAAGTCTGCAGCACCCGGCCTCCCCCTGCTAGAATCCGAAGTCAAATGTCTGCTGTTTGCCGATGATCTGGTGCTTCTGTCACCAACCAAGGAGGGCCTACAGCAGTACCTAGATCTTATACACAGATTCTGTCAGACCTGGGCCCTGACAGTAAATCTCAGTAAGACCAAAATAATGGTGTTCCAAAAAAGGTCCAGTCACCAGGACCACAAATACAAATTCCATCTAGACACTGTTGCCCTAGAGCACACAAAAAACTATACATACCTTGGCCTAAACATCAGCGCCACAGGTAACTTCCACAAAGCTGTGAACGATCTGAGAGACAAGGCAAGAAGGGCATTATATGCCATCAAAAGAAACATAAATTTCAACATACCAATTAGGATTTGGCTAAAAATACTTGAATCAGTCATAGAGCCCATTGCCCTTTATGGTTGTGAGGTCTGGGGTCCGCTCACCAACCAAGACTTCACAAAATGGGACAAACACCAAATTGAGACTCTGCACGCAGAATTCTGCAAAAAGGCAGACATGGCTCTCAAGAGAAGACAGGCTATGTGTTCACTGCCCACAAAATGAGGTGGAAACTGAGCTGCACTTCCTAACCTCCTGCCCAATGTATGACCATATTAGAGAGACATATTTCCCTCAGATTACACAGATCCACAAAGAATTCGAAAACAAATCCAATTTTGAAAAACTCCCATATCTACTGGGTGAAATTCCACAGTGTGCCATCACAGCAGCAAGATTTGTGACCTGTTGCCACGAGAAAAGGGCAACCAGTGAAGAACACACACCATTGTAAATACAACCCATATTTATGCTTATTTATTTTATCTTGTGTCCTTTAACCATTTGTACATTGTTAAAACACTGTATATATATATATAACATTGTTTTGAAACCTCTGTATGTGTAATGTTTACTGTTAATTGTTGTTGTTTTTCACTTTATATATTCACTTTGTATGTTGTCTACCTCACTTGCTTTGGCAATGTTAACACATGTTTCCCATGCCAATAAAGCCCTTGAATTGAATTGAATTGAATTGAATTGAGAGAGAGAGAGAGAGAAAGAGAGAGAGAGCGAGAGAGAGAGAGAGAGAGAAATACAGTGAGAGATAAATACCAATGCGTTTGACAATGGTTGTTAAATTCAGTACCACACATCTATTATAAATCAACTTTGATCATCTGGTATTCCCAAACAATTTGTAAAATAGATAATCACATTTGGATCGTAAGACCTTCATGCCACAGTAAAGCAAATCTAAAGAGCGCTCCTAAATTCCTGACCTTGGAATGTGTTTGGAGACATATGCTTTATATATGTGGCCTGGCCCAGACCCATGTCCCGCTTTATTTGGTTAACCAGACATTCACTGGCGTGTAACATAGTTGTGGTTGAAATCTGGGGAGGCTTTTTCACTGTCCAGGCCCTACCCCACCACACCCCACCTGCTTATGTCCTTGGCATGGCATGGAGTGTGTGTGTGTAAGATCGTTAATGTCCTTTACACATGTGTTCATTTCAGAGTGCTTCTCTGTCTCTCTCTCTCTCTCTCTCTCTCTCTCTCTCTCTCTCTCTCTCTCTCTGTGTGTGTGTGTGTCAAATAAACCATTCAGCTTACTTACAAGCTCTTCCTCAACAATGCAGAGTTCAATATCAAAGAAGAAGAGCTTGTAAGGAAGAATTTTGTTGGATGATTTATACCTGTTGTATTCTGTGCATGTGACAAAAAAAACATTGATTTGTGTGTGTGTGTGTGTGTGTGTTTGTGTGTGTGTGTGTGTGTGTGTGTGTGTGTGTGTGTGTGTGTGTGTGTGTGTGTGTGTGTGTGTGTGTGTGTGTGTGTGTGTGTGCTTATGCATGTATGGTACTGCGTATACTCCAACACACCTGTATGTATTATGCACTGGTATGTTTAGTTTGGAGTGGACAGAGAGAGAACATAATAAAGAGACAAAGAGAGAAGGGGATGTTGGGTGTAAGGTAGAAAGAAAGAGAGAGAGAGAGAGAGAGAGATGTAGAGAATGAGAGAGAGAGAGAGAGAGAGAGAGAGAGAGAGAGAGACGGAGAGAATGAGAGAGGGAGAGAGAGTGAGAGAGAGAGAGAGACAGAGAGAATGAGAGAGAGAGAGAGAGAGAGAGAGAGAGAGAATGAGAGAGAGAGAGAGAGAGAGAGAGAGAGAGAGAGAGAGAGAGAGAGAGACAGAGAGAGAGAATGAGAGAGAGAGAGAGAGAGAGAGAGAGAGAGAGAGAGAGAGAGAGAAGTCTCTGGGTCCTGGTCAAAAGAGAATAGTGTCCCATTTGGACCCCCCGTCCCTCCATCCATTCCTGTATTCCCTGCTTTTTACCATCACAACGAAAGTCCTTCTCTCCCTCTGAGCAGAGAGAGGTAGCTGTCCTGTCTAGGTTTGTCCTTGAAAACCACCCTGTATTCTACCTTCTACATGCTTCACAGCAACACCACAATGATTTTTGAAGCAACACACTCACCTAAGATGTCTTTCTTTCCCTCTTATTTTCTTTCTTTTTCTTGTTTTTCTTTGGCTTTCCCCCGGCTTCCCTTTTTTGCGAACTTGCGAACATGTCAGAGGTAATTCACGGTGATAGCTGCCTTTTGAACAAATATTTCCAATGTAATCTTAACCCAGACATCAATGGCAAATCTGCCTAATCATGATGTTTGCTCAGCTGGCCACAAATTCTTGCTTTCCTTGGATGCTTGGCAACAACCTGTTTAAATATATGCACAATCCTTTGTTTACAACGAAGTGTAATATTTAACCCCTTATTCAGTCTATCATCACAGACCTGTAGGAACAGATGGAAGGCACCCTGTCAAACTCTCACTCAATACTGTAGGGTGTGTGGGTGTGTATGTGTGTGTGTGTGTGTGTGTGTGTGTGTGTGTGTGTGTGTGTGTGTGTGTGTGTGTGTGTGTGTGTGTGTGTGTGTGTGTGTGTGTGTGTGTGTGTGTGTGTGTGTCTGTGTATCAGTCTGTCTGTCTGTTTACCTGTCTGTCTGTGACACATACACAGAAAAACAATAGTTCATGGAAAACTGTTCCTCCACCAATAATATCAAAACCAGAAAGACCACTGCATGCTGCCAATTCCACAACGCCAAAACAAATCAAAATATATCCTGTAGGTGTGTCAATGCATCTTGATCAAATCAGATATTGACACACGCTGGAATTCGCTGCAAGGTGATTGTGCTAATGATTAGTGTGTGCAGTGTCAAGGCAGAAGATGTGTTAACATGTGTTAATGAGGAATGCATGGCAGGGAGCATGCCTTCTCCTCCTTCACACACATGAACTCAATCACAGCAGTCTGCCTCGCAAATAGCCTCCCCACTGCACACAGACGTCAGTTCAATGTCTAGTTTTGATTTACATCTGGTGGAGTTGTCAACTAGCTTGAATTTCAACGTGACATCAACCAAAAATGCCACCATGTCACTGGATTTAGGTTAAACGTTACAAATACGAAATTCACTTAAGTTTATGATTTTCAAATTCAGTCAGTTTTCCATGTTGATTCAACGTCATCACATTGAATTCTTTGGTTGAAATGACGTGGAAACAACGTTGATTCGACCAGTTTTTGCCCAGTGGGCCGCTCTCCCTCTTCTAAATGAATTACAGCAGTCTGCCCGACGGACAGCCTCGTTCTTCCTCTTCCCAATGAGAAGTATTATAACTGGAGGACTATGGGGAATCAGAAACTGTGCTGCTGGGAAACACACACACACACACACACACACACACACACACACACACACACACACACACACACACACACACACACACACACACACACACACACACACACACACACACACACACACAAGGTCATGTCTATTCTCATCTGGAGCCGCTCTCTGGCCGCAGATGTTCCCTCTCATGGTGATCTGGGGATTTGGGGAGCGTTTTGAAGGGCTGAGGCAGATAGCGCACTCCAAAGTCCCCCAGATTTCAACAGCGGGTTCTAAAATGGTATTTACCCTACCTGCTGAACTCTATTCAGATGCTGACTTGGCAGCTGAGCTTGGCATTTAGAAAGGCAGCATGTGGATGAAGGAGAAGTGGATGGGTGAGAGGAACATCTGTGAGCCAAAACCGACACATTTAAAAGTTACTGCTGACCTGCCATTTTACCTATTTGGTTCGCACCTACGTAAGCACACACAGGGATGCTCATGGGTAACGCTGGTTCTGTGCCTTTATGATGTGAACCGTCATCCATACAAATGGGTATTTAACCGGTCTACCTTTGGCTTTGATGGGGAGATGTCTCTAGGTAGGTGACATCAGCGCATGAAATGCTAGCCAACACTGCCAATGGCACACAGACACTCATGCACACAAATGCAGATGCACACAAATGCAGACACACACAAATGCAGACACACACACACACACACACACACACACACACACACACACACACACACACACACACACACACACACACACACACACACACACACACACACACACACACACACAGAGAGATGGTGAGATAAAGTGTCATGTATGACCCCTCAGTGGCCTTGTTGCATCATTCTGTCCAAGGGAATATTAATGTGTCTATGAATATCTCTGCATGATTTTCTCGTTACAGACAGGTTTAGTGCCGCAGCCCTGTTGGCTTTGAAGCTGGAAGTCTGTCTGGAAATGTTTTTCATGTAGAACTTTCACATTGGCAAAGGGTTTCCAATACACATGTTTCCTGTTCACTAATGGGAAAGACGCTGAATCGGCTATATTTACATATTGTTTTGTGATAGCCAATCATATTCGTAGGGTACATTGGATTTCACAAAGCTAAGCAGAGATGGAAGAATGTTCCCAATAAAAGCTGAATGGATATGTGTTTGCCCAGCCTTGTGCACACCAGTCTCCCTTCTCTTCTATTACATACCATTCAAAGTTTATTTTCTTTTCTTTTCATTATGCTGATTTTTTAAAATGATTCCTAAGCACAAAGCGTGACATGGGGGCAGACATTTCCCTCGTTAAGTAATGCTAACAGACATGTTAAATGTTGTTATACTGTTATGCAACGGGTTGCTTCAGGGCGGTGGATGGGTGGAATATGCAGCATGGTGTTTCTGCTATTATGACTAAATGTACTGGCTGGAAATAGTTGTGCCCTGACTGAAGGATGATAGAACTCATAGATGTATCCAAAACAAACTGGTCACGCACAATAACAACACAAACACTTAGATCTGAGGGCCTAAGAAGACTCTTTCATGGTGCATAATTCCATGTGAAGTCTTTGCAAACATCGCCTGGCACGGTTATGAAGCTGAGACAATACAATACATGGTACTGTAGTATCAAAAACAGACTTAACATGCACTGTAATGGTGACTGTTGTCTAAAAACATTGGGAACAACAGACTTAGGCCTATAGGTCCCGGACAAAAGTAGTGCATTAGATAGGGAATAGTTTGGCATACAGGATGCAGACAATGTATGGGAATTAAACAGCTGTTTGTGAACCTCACTGGGTGTCTTTCTCTGAGTCTCTTTATAGATTGAAACAATTCAAAGCTTCACATTCAACTTGTGACTCTCTCCCTCAGACTAATACAATATTTTGTTATACTGCTTTCCTCCCCCTTCTTACAACACACAATCACAACACAACCCGGCCGACTGGTAAAACCATTTCTGTCGCCGACTGCACCGTTTCATTTTAATCAGAGTGTATGGGAGTGCTTTTTGTAGGGGTTTGGGGTTGCATGGTCTGCGGTAAATTTGGGCTCTTTTTGATATGAATTCTAAACACGCAGGACATTAATGAGTCGATAATTTCCACTGTTTACATGAAAAGACTGTTGGACTTGTTGCCACACGGCTGTGGCTGTTGGTCCACCCTGCCAAACCCCTTTTCCACTGGAGAGACAGGTCCTTTCCAATACCTAATTATTATGGCCTTCTTTGACATTTTATTTCTATTTTTAGCTCTGACTGTAGAGACAGTGGTAGTAGGGTAAAATCACACCTTGGTCTTACTGTTAGGATTTGGACTTTGAGAGTCCCTGCAATGTCTCACATGGTAGGAGACATTGAATGCATAGCATGAGATAGCTTTATAAAGAACGTGGCAAAAGAGGGTTCTCAAGTAGCCAAGATACTAAGCAAATAGATAGTGGAGAAACCATGGATTTACACGTTTTAATTTTTGACAGTACTCATGGCAAACAAGAAAAGTGTAGAGGGGTACTGTAAGTTAGGAGTGTGCTTCCTAACTCACCACTCTCCAGTATGTTTTCACTTTTGTCCTGAGAACCCACT